>NC_134896.1:48149283-48349283 GCF_041734735.1 Babylonia areolata
CGTGAAGGCAAGGGTGCGTTGCGGTGCTGCTTTGACTGAATGTATTAGCTGTACGTCTGGTGTTAAACAAGGAGATATTTGCAGCCCAGTTTTATTTTCGCTATTCATAAACGAGTTAACAGTAGAAGTTGTCAATTCTGGAAGACACGGTGCCACATTTACTGGTGATTTTATGGAAATTTTTATTCTTCTCTTAGCAGATGATGTTGTATTAATGTCGGAAACAATAATAGGGTTACAAAATCAGCTAAACAGTCTGCAACGTGCCGCTGCTTCTCTTCAACTAAATGTTAATATGGATAAAAGCAATATAATAGTGTTTAGAAAGGGTGGATATCTTTCTGTAAGGGAAAGATGGACATATAATGGATTGATAATGCCTGTTGTAAATGTATATAAATATTTAGGTTTGTATTTTTCAACACGTTTAAGTTTTACTTTTGCCTGTAAAAACCTGACAAGCAGAGCTAAAAGTGTATTGATAGGTGTCATGAAGAAGTTATGGTTGTTGAATAACCAGTCACTGAAACTGTTCTTGAAAATATTTGATTCTCAAATTCAACCTATGATACAATATGGTGCAGAATTATGGGGTCTTGACGCTGCTGCTATGCACTGTGATAAAGTTCATTTGTATGCTCTGAAAAAATTTCTTGGAGTGTCCCCACAAACACCTAATGATTTTATCTATGGAGAAACAAACAGATACCCGATATCTTTACAGTCTGCTACTAAATGCATTCATTATTGGTTAAAGTTGACACAGATGGATACTCATAGACTACCACATAAAGCATACAGAATGTTATTAGAACTGGATAGCAGAGGCAAGAAAAATTGGGTTTCGAATATTAGGGTGAAGCTATGTGAAAATGGATTTGGTTTTGTGTGGCTTAGCCAAGGGGTTGGGGATACTAAAGCTTTTATTCGTGTGTTTCGTGAAAGAATGATTGACAGCAGATGGCAAAACTGGAATTCACATATCCAAGGCAGTGACAGATTTGAGATTTATCGACTTATCAATGACCAACATAGTTTTCCAACTTATATGTCTATGAATGTTGACAGGCATCTGAAGCATGTAATGACCAAATTTAGATTTGGCGTTTCTGAATTGTTTGTCCATCGATATCGTTACAGACAGTCTAACATTTCTGATCCTATTTGTCCGTTATGCAAAAAGTCAAAGGAAGATGAAGTCCATTTTGTGCTAGATTGTGCAGAATTGAGAGATATCAGAGAACAATTAATTCCAGAAAAATATTTCAGACAACCTGGTTTATTCAAACTCGTCTTGTTAATGTCATCTACAAACGAAAGTCTTGTTAAACAATTCACTCTTTATCTGTGTAAAGCGTTTAAACGTCGAAGTGCCTTCGTAACATCTTGAACGTTCTGTGTATTTGTACGCGACTTTCATGTTTATCCCCCTTCTAAGGGGCTATGGCCTTTATGAATAAAACATCTTCAGTCTTCAGTCTTCAGTCTCTCTCTCTCTCTTTCTACCAGTCCTTTCTCTCTTCAAATGTAATTTCAAGTTTATTCACAAACAGATACACAACAAAATGCACATAGCAACTTTTGTGATGAAATTCGTTTATCACATGCACATGCTCCCAGAAACATACATGCACACTCATACCAGCACATACTTCACCACCATAAGAATTACAACCCTTTAATGTTATAACACTTTCAATGACACATTAATTTGTCTGAAAGCAGTGACGCCTCCTTGAGCTACTGATACTGACACATTGAATTTTCCCTGACATGGAAACAGAAAATAGACAGAAGCTAAGTTTCCTTTTATTATGTGCATTGGCAGAATACACAATATTATATTTATTGTCTCCAAGAAGATAAATTCATTTGTGGTGTAAAATACATGAGAATCACATGATTCAGTATGAATACATGAAGAGTTATAATCGCTTAGATGCTATGTTTGAATTAAACCACACAAACATTAATCACAGTCATACACACTCAATAATCACAGATAAAGAACAGCAGTGTATTTATATTATCTGCATTTTCCAATGACATAGCTTCAACAGGATATTTTTATCTTTCTGCAACACTCTGCTGAAAGAGCCTGCATTTTATGCATCAAGCTTCATTACATGCCTCCTGTTTCAACAAAAAGTGCACTTCATATCATGTCTCCTGTTATATCTGTAATTAACCAGCTTTTATGCATATTCACGCTTCATGCAAGAGAGACAGGTAACTCTTAGTCAAATGTTTTTTTGCACATGGCTTTGGGTCACAAGGGCAGACTGTGGGAACTAATTAACTCATTCTGCCCCACAGCTACATGCCTGCTACAACTCCCTGGGACCAGCACTACATGAGACCACTGCAGAAAAAACAGAGTAATTCACTAAAATAGCGAAAATCGATGGAAATATGTTGTTTTAATCAGTCAAACAAAGCTTCATTTTCACACTTCCAGAATCAGTAAACAGTTCAGTTTAGAATGCGAACTGTACCAAGCAAGAATGAACAAAATTAGAATAGTGTGTTGGTATGAGAATACTCGTACCTGGTCCACAGAGGAAGTAACCGTGGTACGAGTTATCTCGTACCTGGAGTAGAATGAGTTAAACAGGAAGGTGTGGGAAGAGACAAATGTTGCTGACAACATGTTTAGATTGGAATTCTCAAATGGTTCAGTTTCAGTTTGAAGGTGTCAAAGCTTGCTGACAGTGTTCTATATATTATTATTATTATGGAGTCTCCCATCAGACCGACAGATGAGTAGGCAGGCAGGCTTATCTGTCGGTGTGTGTCCTCATATGGGAGAAGAGGCCAATTTTGGATGCGCAACACTTCCCACAGGTGTTGCAAGGGAAAACGTCTCCAGAAGTTGAGCCTTGCTTCCTTCACTCATGCTTCTCCTTAATGGCCAGCGTTCTCTTGTTTTCAAACGTCTTTGTGCCACTAGAGCACAGCATCCTCCAGCGAGAGTGGTCAAGGGCATCAGTTTCCCAGGAAGCAATGTCTATGTCACAGGCTTCAAGGTTTGTCTTCAAGGTGTCCTTGAAGCACTTGCAGGGTCTTCCAAGTTCATGGTGGCCTTCCTTCAACTGGCCATACAGTAGCATCTTCGAGATCCTGCTGTCTGTCATGTGGACAACGTGTCCTGTCCAGCATAGATGGCACTAAATCAGCAGGCTTTCGATGCTGGCCAGGCCACTCCTCTCTAGGACCTGGAGGTTGGAGACCCTGTCTTACCACTGTATGCCAAGGATCTTTCATAGGCATCTCTGGTGAAACTGCTCAAGTTGTTGAATGTGACGGTGATACATTGTCCATGTTTCACAGCAGTACAACAACTACACGAAAAAAACAAAAGTGGCAGCAAATGCCTGACCTTCACATTCATCCAACACACAGATCAGACCTTGAGAGCTTATCCTAGATGTAAACCATTCACATAGAAATGACATAAAATAAGAAGACAAAATAAACAAATCAGTGAATACATTAAGATAATTATAGTGAAGGAAAAGATATGTGGAAGGCAAATGTCTGAAATAAAAAGCTAAAACATTACAAACCAGTTCTGGTAACGTGTTGATTACTACTGTACAACTTTCATTGCATTATTTAAACTGCTTGCATTATTTTTTTAAGCACTTATTTTCTTTCTTTTTTTTCTTGATAGTAACTGGTGTGATATTAAACCAGCCTTCATCAGCAAACTGTAGGGGTGTTTCTGAACATCAAAACTGATTTGGTGATTAGATTTATCCACAAGATATAGAAAACGTACACAGGAATACACAATCACCAACAGGTGGACCAAACACTAAGAAAAATGATTTTGCAAAAAAAAGTGAAATAGTTTTTTTCAGTTTCGCAGTGCATCAGTTAAGTCATGTTGGAACAGCTGGAGGAAGGTGGCTGAATGGTTAAGACGCTCATCTGCCAATACAGAGTGTCTGGGAGGGTCTGGGTTCGAATCCTGCTCTCGCCCTTTCTCCTAAGTGTGACTTGAAAATCAAACTAGGCATCTAGTCATTCGGATGAGCTGATAAACTGACATCCCTTGTGCAGCACGCACTTGGCGCACTGAAAAAGAACCCATGGCAACAAGAGTGTGGTCCTCAGGCAAAGTTGTGTTGAAGAAATCCACTCTACACAAATATATGTGCACGCACTCAAGACCTGGCTTAGCGTGTCGGGTTACGCTGCTGGTCAGGCATCTGCCTAGCAGATGTGGTGTAGTGCATATGGATTTGTCCGAACGCAGTGATGCTTTCTTGAGGAATTGAAACAGAAACCGAAGGAGAACAGACACCATATAGCAGAAGCTCTCACAAAAACACACAGCTGCGTACAGTAAGTCTTTCAAGGTCTGATCAACATGTTGTGGTTTTGTGTAGATCAGGCATGAGCCTTTCTTGACTTTTTTTTTCTTTTTTTTCTTTTTTTCTCTCTCTCATACTATCCATTTCTCTCCTCTTCCTTTTTGTTCCTGTAGAGACAGGGAGACAGGCTGCACACAGTGGAGGCTGTTTAAAAACATACGAGACTAGCATTAATTACAGAGTAATTTCCCTTTTTTACTCTCTGCAGCAAAACGTTTGCAAAATAAAGAAAATTTCCATGCTTTGCAAAAGAAGTTCCTGTTTGAACAAAAAATGATAATAAGGACTGCTCTTGTTGTTGGGTCAGAATATCAGATCAAAGTGCCAAGTTTAGAGAATACAAAAAATATCAATATAACAGTAAATGCAGTTTGCATATAATTCGGCTTCATTTTTTTTTTTTTTTTTTTTTGTGCCCATCCCAGAGGTGCAATATTTTTTTTAAACAAGATGAATGGAAAGAACTGATTTTTTCCTATTTCTATGCCTAATTTGGTGTCAACTGACAAAGTATTTGCAGAGAAAATGTCAATGTTAAAGTTTACCACGGACACACAGACACACACACACACACACACACACACACACACACACACACACACACACACAGAGAGACAACCAAACATGGGGTTAAAACGTAGACTCACTTTGTTTACACAAGTTAGTCAAAAATGGTGTCCATATATAATTACTTCTTGAAAACAATAACCCATAACAAAATGTGATGAAAGATCAAAATGCACAACAATAATGAAGGCTTAATGATATCCTATTATACTTCAAGTGCAGATATGTGTGTGTGAATGTGTAAGTATGTGAGTATGTAAATGTATATGTATGTGTGTTTAGGTGTCTGTAGTAATAATGCTTAACATGACTATGTAATGGGTGTTTTCATGTATCAGAAAACTAGAGGAAATGTGTTCATACATAAGATACTCCGTATGTTGTTGTTGTTGTTGTTTTTAGAAAACAATGTCTATTATTTGTTATGAAATTGCACTGTTATCTACACATGATGAAAATGTGTCCAGCTTGGTAAAAACAAAAATGAAAAATGAAAAGATTTTTAAAAATCTGCACGCTGTTAAAAGGTCTGATAGTCCGTTGTCATCACCTCTCTCTCTCTTTCTCTCTCTGCTGTGATGGCAGAGTGTAACTTTTGCAGCCTGCTGTGATTGACACATGCACAATGTTTGATTTCACAGTCAGCGACAGAAACGGGGGATGTTGTCAACAGTCCACACTTTTTTTATGTTGAGTGCTTTTCGACGCCAGAGTCACTTCCGAGTATGAGTGGGTCGGTTTCGGCTAGTTGTGATACAACACCACACGACCACACATGACACCACACCACACCACACCACATGACACCACGCCACATCACCACACACACACACACACACACACACACACACACATGATTTTAATTAACCTGTGACCCTCTGTGGGGCATGGAGGATTTCAGGAAAACAATATTGTCAAAAAAACACAACTGGATTTTATCAGAACCTTTGCTACAGAGTTAAAAGAAGTGTTAGCAGTTCTGTATCCACTTGATAGTATCCTTTGTGAAACTGCAAGTTTTAATGAATTCAATAATATGCCATTTCAACCAAAATTTGGTAAATATTGCTTTTCCATTCGGATCTATAACCCCTTTTGTATACAAATTATATAATATACTATAAATTTTAGGACTTTTTTTTCTGACTCACCAGACATAAGAGAAGTCTGAAATCAAATTAGTCCAGATTTAATTTGGACTGAAAGCGGTTACATTCCAGTTTCACCATTATTATACCATATGTGGAGTGATAGCCTAGAGGTAACGCGTCCGCCTAGGAAAAGAATCTGAGCGCGCAGGTTCGAATCACGGCTCAGCCGCCAATATTTTCTCCCCCTCCACTAGACCTTGAGTGGTGGTCTGGATGCTAGTCATTCGGATGAGACGATAAACCAAGGTCCCGTGTGCAGCATGCACTTAGCGCACGTAAAAGAACCCACGGCAACAAAAGGATTGTTCCTGGCAAAATTCTGCAGAAAAATCCACTTCGATAGGAAAAGCAAATAAAACCGCATGCAGGAAAAAATACCAAAAAAAATGGATGGCGCTGTAGTGTAGCGACGGGCTCTCCCTGGGGAGAGCAGCCCGAATTTCACACAGAGAAATCTGTTGTGATAAAAAGAAATACAAATACAAATATTCATTGCACTTCTCTTCAGTTGAAATGACTGATTTAAGAATTTCAGCTGCAATGTATCCTGGATGTGAACATTTTCATTCCCTTATATTTGATAACTGTACAATAGAACTGGAAAACCATTGACTGATCCAAAAAATGGGTAACATCTAAGGATTTTTTTTTTTTTTTCCCCTAGATCATCAAAGAAAATATTGCCTTTTGTGCTTGTTGATACACTGCTTACCTGTTCAAAATCAGTAAATGCACAGATCAGTTTATGTTTATTGTAAATATCTTTTTCAAAGCTTTCGGGACAAAATCATGGTTTTGAGTCTAATCACATCTCCCTTTCACACTTCACACCCCACGCGATCCCTGAATAAATAATATGTCTTTGAGTGTTTTATTTCGGTGTGCCTCATTTTATGTATGGCATGCATGCATGTAAGTATTGTAAAGGCAGTCTCAGTTACATATAATTGTTTAATTGAGCATTTTGTTTGCAATCTGCAAATTGCATTTCATTATTTGATTATGTAATTGGTTTACATCTCTTTGTTTTGATTTTGCATACTCAATTTTATTTATCGATTTTCTTGTTGTTGATTTACATATATTTTTTTAGTATCAATATTATTGTTATTTCTGTGTAATGGGGGATTTGGCAATCTGGATAAATAGAATGTACTGTGGAAGCATGTACTGTGCAAATATTTGTTTGTGAATTTGTTTATTGATCATTGAAACTTTGTGTTGTACTGTGCATGGAATGCATTTTCTCCTTTTTTGACTCACTTGTGTAAACATGTGTTCGGTTGTGTGTGTGTGTGTGTGTGTGTGTGTGTGTGTGTGTCCGTGGTAAACTTTAACATTGACATTTTCTCTGCAAATATTTTGTCAGTTGACACCAAATTAGGCATAAAAATAGGAAAAATTCAGTTCTTTCCAGTCATCTTGTTTAAAACAATATTGCACCTCTCGGATGGGCACCAAAAAAAAAAATTTTAAAAATGAAGCCTAATTATATGCAAACTGCATTTACTGTTATATTGATATTTTTTGTATTCTCTAAACTTGGCACTTTGATCTGATATTCTGACCCAACAACAAGAGCAGTTATTATTATCATTTTTGGTTCAAACAGGAACTTCTTTTGCTAAGCATGGAAGTTTTCTTTTCTTTTCTTTTTTTTTTTATTTTTTTTTTTTGTCACCATTTTTCAGCAAACGTGTCAACAGTTTTCTTTTCCAGCGGTAATAAAGTGCTCTCGTATCTTGTATCGTTTCCTCAAAGGTGCTGATTCTGGAAAACGGGGCTTACGGGAAGAGGATGTCCAAAATCTGCGGTGCCACCTCCATCCCGTATCACATGGAGTCCTTCCCAGAAAACGAACGCGTCAACCTGCAGCGGGTGGCGGAGCTCCTGAAGTCTGAGAAGTTCAGCCTGGTCAGCTGTGTGCACTGCGAGACCAGCTCTGGCGTCATCAACCCTGTAGAGGAGGTCGGCCAGCTGATCAAGGCCCTGTCTCCAGGTATTGATACTACGACTGCAGTCAGACGTTTCTGTTGTGTAGTGACTAGAGTGAGATGTTTCTGAGATGTCGTTTCAGTTGTCTTGTGACTGCAGTGAGTTGTGTCTGTTGTGTTGTGACTGCAGTGAGTTGTGTCTGTTGTGTTGTGACTGCAGTGAGTTGTGTCTGTTGTGTTGTGACTGCAGTGAGTTGTGTCTGTTGTGTTGTGACTGCAGTGAGTTGTGTCTGTTGTGTTGTGACTGCGGCGAGTTGTATCTGTTGTGCTGTGACTGCAGTGAGTTGTGTCTGTTGTGTTGTGACTGCAGTGTGTTGTGTCTGTTGTGTTGTGACTGCAGTGAGTTGTGTCTGTTGTGTTGTGACTGCAGTGAGTTGTCTGTTGTGCTGTGACTGCAGTGAGTTGTGTCTGTTGTGTTGTGACTGCAGTGAGATGTTTCTGTTGTGCTGTGACTGCAGTGAGTTGTGTCTGTTGTTGTGACTGCAGTGAGTTTCTGTTGTGCTGTGACTGCAGTGAGTTGTGTCTGTTGTGTTGTGACTGCAGTGAGTTGTGTCTGTTGTGTTGTGACTGCAGTGTGTTGTGTCTGTTGTGTTGTGACTGCAGTGAGTTGTGTCTGTTGTGCTGTGACTGCGGTGAGTTGTGTCTGTTGTGTTGTGACTGCGGTGAGTTGTGTCTGTTGTGTTGTGACTGCAGTGAGCTGTGTCTGTTGTGTTGTGACTGCGGTGAGTTGTGTCTGTTGTGTTGTGACTGCGGTGAGTTGTGTCTGTTGTGTTGTGACTGCGGTGAGTTGTGTCTGTTGTGTTGTGACTGCGGTGAGTTGTGTCTGTTCTGCTGTGACTGCAGTGAGATGTGTCTGTTGTGCTGTGACTGAAGTGAGTTGTGTCTGTTGTGTTGTGACTGCGGTGAGTTGTGTCTGTTGTGCTGTGACTGCAGTGAGATGTGTCTGTTGTGTTGTGACTGCAGTGAGTTGTGTCTGTTGTGCTGTGACTGCAGTGAGTTGTGTGAGATGTGTCTGTTGTGTTGTGACTGCAGTGAGTTGTGTCTGTTGTGTTGTGACTGCAGTGAGTTGTGTCTGTTGTGTTGTGACTGCAGTGAGTTGTGTCTGTTGTGCTGTGACTGCAGTGAGTTGTGTCTGTTGTGCTGTGACTGCAGTGAGTTGTGTCTGTTGTGTTGTGACTGAAGTGAGTTGTGTCTGTTGTTGTGACTGCAGTGAGTTGTCTGTTGTGCTGTGACTGCAGTGAGTTGTGTCTGTTGTGTTGCGACTGCAGTGAGATGTTTCTATTGTGCTGTGACTGCAGTGAGTTGTGTCCGTTGTGTTGTGACTGCAGTGAGTTGTGTCTGTTGTGCTGTGACTGCAGTGAGTTGTGTCTGTTGTGTTGTGACTGCAGTGAGATGTTTCTGTTGTGCTGTGACTGCAGTGAGTTGTGTCTGTTGTGTTGTGACTGCAGTGAGTTGTGTCTGTTGTGTTGTGACTGCAGTGAGTTGTGTCTGTTGTGCTGTGACTGCAGTGAGTTGTGTCTGTTGTGTTGTGACTGCAGTGAGTTGTGTCTGTTGTTGTGACTGCAGTGAAATGTTTCTGTTGTGTTGTGACTGCAGTGAGATGTTTCTGTTGTGTTGTGACTGCAGTGAGTTGTGTCTGTTGTGTTGTGACTGCAGTGAGATGTTTCTGTTGTGTTGTGACTGCAGTGAGTTGTGTCTGTTGTGTTGTGACTGCAGTGAGTTGTGTCTGTTGTGTTGTGACTGCAGTGAGTTGTTTCTGTTGTGTTGTGACTGCAGTGAGTTGTTTCTGTTGTGTTGTGACTGCAGTGAGTTGTTTCTGTTGTGCTGTGGCTGCAGTGAGTTGTTTCTGTTGTGCTGTGACTGCAGTCAGTTGTCTGTTGTGCCCTGACTGCAGTGAGACGTTTCTGTTGTGTTGTGACTGCAGTGAGTTGTATCTGATGTTGTGACTGCAATGAAATGTTTCTGTTGTGCTGTGACTGTGGTGAGTTGTGTCTGTTGTGTTGTGACTGCAGTGAGTTGTGTCTGTTGTGTTGTGACTGCAGTGAGTTGTGTCTGTTGTGCTGTGACTGCAGTGAGATGTGTCTGTTGTGCTGTGACTGAAGTGAGTTGTGTCTGTTGTGTTGTGACTGCGGTGAGTTGTGTCTGTTGTGCTGTGACTGCAGTGAGATGTGTCTGTTGTGTTGTGACTGCAGTGAGTTGTGTCTGTTGTGCTGTGACTGCAGTGAGTTGTGTGAGATGTGTCTGTTGTGTTGTGACTGCAGTGAGTTGTGTCTGTTGTGTTGTGACTGCAGTGAGTTGTGTCTGTTGTGTTGTGACTGCAGTGAGACGTTTCTGTGATGTTGTCTCACTTGTCTTTTGACTGCAGTGAGTTGTTTCTGTTGTGCTGTGACTGCAGTGAGTTGTGTCTGTTGTGCTGTGACTGCAGTGAGTTGTGTCTGTTGTGCTGTGACTGCAGTGAGTTGTGTCTGTTGTGTTGTGACTGCAGTGTGTTGTGTCTGTTGTGTTGTGACTGCAGTGAGACGTTTCTGTTGTGTTGCGACTGCAGTGAGATGTTTCTGTTGTGTTGTGACTGCAGTGAGTTCTTTCTGTTGTGCTGTGGCTGCAGTGAGTTGTGTCTGTTGTGTTGTGACTGCAGTGAGTTGTGTCTGTTGTGTTGTGACTGCAGTGAGTTGTGTCTGTTGTGCTGTGACTGCAGTGAGTTGTGTCTGTTGCTGTGACTGCAGTGAGTTGTCTGTTGTGTTGTGACTGCAGTGAATTGTGTCTGTTGTTGTGACTGCAGTGAATTGTCTGTTGTGTTGTGACTGCGGCGAGTTGTGTCTGTTGTGTTGTGACTGCAGTGAGTTGTGTCTGTTGTGTTGTGACTGCAGTGAGTTGTGTCTGTTGTGTTGTGACTGCAGTGAGTTGTGTCTGTTCTGCTGTGACTGTGGTGAGTTGTGACTGTGGTGAGTTGTGTCTGTTGTGTTGTGACTGCAGTGAGACGTTTCTTTTATGCAGTGAGACGTTTCTTTTATGACTGCAGTGAGATGTTTCTGATGTGACTGCAGTGAGACGTTTCTGTGATGTGATGTTGTCTCACTTGTCTTTTGACTGCAGTGAGTTTTTGTTGTTGTTGTTGTTGTGCTGTGACTGTGGTGTTTTTTTGTGTCGTGCTGTGACTGTGGTGTTTTTTCCATTGTGTTGTGACTGTGGTGAGTCATTTCTGTTGTGTTGTGACAGTGATGGGTTATTTCCTTTGTGCTGTGAAAGCAGTGTTGTGTTTCCTTTGTAACTGTGGTTTGTATTTTTTCCTGTTGCGTTGTAAGTGCAGCGAGTCATTTTTTTTTCCTGAATTGTGACTGCTGTGAATTGTTCCTGTTGTGTGAAGTGACTGTGCACCGAGTAGTTTTATAATAGATAAACGCATTCCTTTTTTTTTTCTTCTCCAAGCATAAGGAACAAGATTGAAAGTTATGAATAGGTGTGAAATCTACACTCTACACTCCATTTCGCTCACTACGATCAGCTTCGGATCCACTCTGTTTACGCATACCCAGATTCAACCTCTCAACTGTTGGCCGCCGTTCTTTCTCTGTCTCTGGACCTTGCAACTGGAATGAACTTCCTCTTTTGCTTTGTCAAGTCTCCACACTCAGCTCTTTCAAGTCTGGCCATAAAACCCACCTCTTCCCAAAATAGCCTCCCTTCCCTGCCTCTTCCTTGTCTTCAGTTTCTCCAGTTTTAGAGTTATGCATGCGTGTGAATGACTTGTGCGAAAGCGCTTTGATTTGTCTCTGCACAAGATCAGCGCTATATAAATACCATTATTATTATTATTATGATTAAATCGTTCACACATGTTCTTTGCAGACACGGTGTACTTTGTCGATGCCATGAGCAGTTTTGGGGCTGTGCCTCTAGACTTTGAGGCTGGCAAAGTGGATTTCATGGTGAGCTCCGCTAACAAGTGCATGCAGGGCGTGCCAGGGTTTTCCTACGCTGTGGCTCGCAAGTCCGTTCTGAGCAAGTGCAAAGGTTGGTGATTTTTTTTTTTTTTTTGTGTGGTGTTTGTGTGTTGAGAGGATAAGGGGGGAGAGGGGTTGGGGGGAGGGGTTGGAGGGAGCTAGGTTGTGTGGAGGGGGGATGTTTTGTGTGTGTGTGGTGTGTGTGTGTTTGTGTGGAGGGGAATATCTGTGTATGTGTGTGTGTGTGTTTGTGTGTGTTGTTTTTATTTTCCGTTTTTTTTTCTGTTGGCCTCACTTGCATGCAAGTCATGGAGCACGTTTTGATTTTTTCTTTGTCTCGGTTTTTTTTTGTTTTTTGCTGTTGTTTTTTTTAAAGGGGGGGTGTGGGGGGTCTTTTTTTTAAGTGCTCTATGTGTGGCATTCTTTCTCTGGCCAACATTTTATGTAATATATATATATATATAGAGAGAGAGAGAGAGAGAGGAGGGGTGGAGGTTGAAGCAAGGCGAACTAAATTCATTCCTACTTGACGTCATTATAGAAACACGTCATTGCAGTGATGATGTGTCTCTATAACACATCACTTTCATTCACAAGCATTGAGGAAGGCAAACGCTGAAATATTTGCAGTTGGACAGTGTTGTCTTTTGTTTTCTTTTTTATCATCTCTCTCTCTGTCTGTCTGTCTGTCTGTCTGTATCTCTCTCTTTCTATATATATATATATATATAGAGAGAGAGAGAGAGAGAGGGGGGGGGGAGAGAGAGAAAGGAAAAAGAACACACTGGAAAAGGAAGAAAAAGGACATTGGAACAGATCCATTCATACTTCTTATTTTGAGTGTTTGTGTGTGGTTTTCTTATGATGGACATTTGCTGCGTTCTTCAGTGTGTGTGACGAGTGCCTGCACATGTCTGGTTTTCTTCTTCTTTTTTTTTCTTTTTTTTCTTTTCTTGTTTGTTTGGGGTTGTTTTGTTTTTTTGTTTTGTTTTTTTAATGTGCTGTGTGTGATTGTGTGGAGGGGTGATATATGTGTGTTTGTATGGAGGGGGGGTGTTTGTATGTCTGTGTTGTGAGTGTGTGTTTGTGTGGAAGGGGGGATGTTTGTATATGCGTGTGTGTGTGTGTGTGTGTGGAGGGGATGTTTGTGTGTGTTTGTGTAGAAGGGGGGATGTTTGTATACGCATGTGTGTGTGTGTGTGGAGGGGATGTTTGTGTGTATGTCTGAGTGTTTGCTTGTGGTACATGCCTGAGTGCATGTGCGTGAGGTGGGTGTATGTGCATGTGTGTGTGATGGAATGGACAGGAAATCATTTGGAAAGAAGCTGGCTTTTGAGTCTTATGGAGGTGAGGAAGAGGTACTTCTTCTTCTTCTGCGTTCGTGGGCTGCAACTCCCACGTTCACTCGTATGCACATGAGTGGGCTTTTACGTGTATGACCGTTTTTACCCTGCCATGTAGGCAGCCATACCTCGTTTTTGGGGGCAAGAGGTACTTCAAAAATTTGTATTCATTTCCCTATGTCAAGTTCATTATTGGATTATAACATGAACTCTGTCAAGTAAAGAACAGTGATAAAAAGAAGCAAAGCAAACAGAAAAAGAAACACCTCATGTTAAAATGCTGCAGTTAACAGCATTGCATTTGGGAGATTTGAACACATGACAGTGAAGGGAAACGATGCACATGTTTATCGACCTGCGTCTTTTATTCTTGTCGCTTGTTTCTTTCTACATTGTGACAAGATGCTCAAAATCAAACCAGCCAGCCACACGCTTTCCTGTAATTGCAATTTTGGGGGCTGTGCAGGTAAACGTGTGATGTCGTTATCAAGTTAGTAAGGGGTTATGAGGGTGGTTTCTCCGGCAATTTACACTACAATTTACCTACCCAGAGTGGATGACAAAGGTCAGATGATTGTTATTTATGTTATACTTCATGCCTGCATTGCAATATACACACAATATACTGTGCATGTAGCTCCAGGAATTTAGGATGCTAAAATTGGATATTACCTACAAACTTGCTGCGACAGGTAACTAACAATCTTGCCCCAGCGGGTAACCAACATACAAACTTGCCTTTGCACCAGGTAACTAACATACAAACTTTCAGCGGCAGGTGACCAACATACAGACTTTCCATTGCACCAGGTAACTAACATACAAACTTTCAGTGGCAGGTAACCAACATACAAACTTGCCGTTGCTCCAGGCAACTAACATACAAACTTTCCGCGGCAGGTAACCAACATACAAACTTGCTGTTGCACCAGGTAACTAACATACAAACTTTCCTCAACAGGTAACCAACATAGAACCTTGTCGTGTCGTGGCTGCAGGTAACTAAGGTACAAACTTTCCGTGGCAGGTAACTCTCGCAGCCTCAGCCTGGACCTGCACGACCAGAACGAGGGCCTGGACAGCAACGGACAGTTCCGCTTCACTCCCGCCACTCACGCCATGCTCGCCTTCCGACAGGCCCTGGTGGAGTTTGACGAGGAGGGAGGGCTGGAGGGCAGGGCCAACAGGTGGGGGAGCTAGAAAGTGGTGTGTGTGGGGGGGGAGTGGTACAAGGTGGGGTGGGGATGGAGGAAGGAGGGAGGGAGGTGAGCGAGCAGTGGGGGGGTGTCATGTTTGTATATGTGCAGTGTGCATGTGTTTGTGCACTGTGTTTGTAATTTTTTTAGATAGTTAGTCATTCAGATGAGACGATAAACTGAGGTCCCGGGTGCAGCATGCACTTAGCGCACGTAAAAGAACCCACGGCAACAAACGGGTTGTTCCTGGCAAAATTCTGTAGAGAAATCCACTTCGAGAGGAAAAACAAATAAAACTGCACGCAGGAAAAAATACAAAAAATGGGTGGCGCTGCAGTGTAGTGACGTGCTCTTCCTGGGGATCAGCCCGAATTTCATACAGAGAAATCTGTTGTGATAAAAAGAAATACAAAATACAAAATAGATGTGTGTGTATGTGTGTGCATGCTTGCATGTATGCATGTTTCCTTTTGTGTGTTTGTACATAAGGGAGAAAGAGAGGGAGTTGATGGACCTATAGATGAAGCAGGTGACCTAGGAAGGCAGAGTGGCTGTTCAGTGTGTCTGTGCCTGTGTCTGTGTGGAGAGTTGGCGGAGAAGGTGGATACATTGTGACTTGTTCATCCCACATTCGTCATGCTGAAGTCAGGTTTCGTCACTCACTGCATGAGCCCAGTGTGGTGTTTTGTTGTTGTTTTTCAAGGTACAAGGAAATGTGAAATGTTTATTCAAACTTAGGCCTAAGCCCCTAATTGAAGGGGAAATCATATACAAAACAAACAACCAAAATTACGATAACACAGTGTCTGGTATTTGTTCTTAACATAATTATTGTCATGAAAATTCATATTGATACTGTGATTTAAGTTACAGCCATACGAAATCATTTCAAGGGATAGTAAATGTAGAACGCGTCATTATGTAAAACAGTCTTATTTCTAGATGACATAAGCAAATTAAATTCTAAAGCGACATGGGCTACTATAAAACTTAGGTTGAATGTATTTTATCCTTAAGTCGTGAAAGACAGGACAGCAAAACATAAAATGAATTTCATCTTCTTCTGAATCATGACATAAACGACACTACTTTATCTACTCTTCTATCGCTAAATCTAAACCTATGGCAGGCAATGTCTGTTACGCCAAATCTTAATTTAGTCAGAGCACATTTAACATATCTATTCATTGCAATTTCAATATATGGTTCCACACTGTTTGTCACTTTAAACATCCTGTATTCAGCAAATCTATTGCTGTTCTATACGTGATCATGCCAGCTCTGCCATCTAAAGTCAGCAAGTCTGTGTTTAAAACATTTCATAAATCCTGTCAAGGTACAAGGAGAACCACAGAGTGGTGACGGAGGGAATGAAACGTCTGGGCTTCAAGGAGCTGTTGGAGGAGTCAGCACAGGGCTACATCATCACCTCTTACTTCTACCCCAAGGACCCCAACTTCAGCTTCCTGGAGTTCTACAACCGACTGAACGAAAAGGGTAAGTAGCTGATTCCTGAAAGTGGGTCTTTACAGTCAACTGACTGAAAAAAAAAAGTATCATCTGAAAATTATTGAATTTCTGTAGTTTACGATCAGGTAATTGAAAAATAGTTTCATTTAGAATGATTGAATTTCTGTAATTTACGATCAAGTGATTGGAAAAAAAAAAAAGCAGTATCATCTAAAAATGTATGAATTTCTATAATTCACAATCAACTGATTGAACAATAGTTTCATGTAAAGATGGATGAATTTCTATTTACAATCAAGTGATTGAAAAAAGGGGGTTTGAATGGAAATGATGGATGAATTTCTATTTACAATCAAGTGATTGAAAAAAGGGGGTTTGAATGGAAATATCTCTTCTGCCTAGCTGAAGGCATTTACATTTCACCAGAACTGGTCACAAGTTTTAACAACACTGCAAACTATTACAACTGTTTTGAAAAATTATCAAAAAAAAAAACGTTTTAAAGAGTCATGACTGAAGCGTAACAGAATGCACTTGTGTGACTGTTTCCCTGCAGGACAAGTGATCTACCCTGGCAAGACACTGGACATTGACTGTTTCCGTATCGGCAACATCGGACACCTGTTCCCACAGGACATGGAGAAACTGCTTCAGTGCGTGGAGCAAGTCTGCAAAGACATGAACATGTCCCTTCCTGTGATAAACTAGGGGAAGTGCTGCTATAGGTGGCGGGCGCTATGACAGAACTGGTTTACTGTTATTTGTATTTGTATTTGTATTTCTTTTTGTCACAACAGATTGCTCTGTGTGAAATTCGGGCAGCTCTGCCCAGGGAGAGCACGTCGCTACACTACAGCGCCACCCATTTTGGGGGGGATTTATTCCTGCATGCAGTTTTATTTGTTTTTCCTATCGAAGTGGATATTTCTACAGAATTTTGCCAGGAACAACCCTTTTGTTGCTGTGGGTTCTTTTACATGCGTGCTGCACACAGGACCTCGGTTTATCGTCTCATCCGAATGACTAGCGTCCAGACCACCTCTCAAGGTCTAGTGGAGGAGAGAAAATATTGGCGGCTGAGCCGTGATTCGAACCAGTGTGCTCAGATTCTCTCGCTTCCTAGGCGGACGCATTACCTCTAGGCCATCACTCCACATGGACTTCCGATCCAGCGTCCACCAGTGATCAGGGTTCCAGGCCCCTGCTTCGGCATGGTGCTGTGTCCTTGGGAAAGGCACTTTACTTTGATTTTCCCCACTCCGCCCAGGTGTGAATGGGTACCTGACTTTTTTTTTTTTTTCTTTTTTTTTTCAGTTTTGACATTTTTTTAATGTCCACACCAGAAACATTACAGGATAGTATTACATACACAATTACATTTGGAAAAAAGACAACAAAATATCAACAACTGAAAAAAAAACATAGTGAATGAGGGGGAAAGGGGGGTGGGGGATGAGAGAGAGAGAGAGACCTATCATTTAAATTCATTTTCCCTCTTTGCCTTTTTTTTTTCTATGGAGTGAATCACAAAAATGGTGCGTCCTATAGTTACATATATCCAAACATATAAACAACATAGTAAATGTTAGAAGAACATTCTGATAGACTGCATCATTGATATATAACTTTGACATGGGTAATAAGGAATAATGTCACACTACAAAAACATACTCAAAGGGGTACCTGACTTTTGTCGGGGAAGGTTATAGCGGTGGAAGGGGAGGGGATTGGGCCCTACCTTGCAGTGTTGAGCCCCTGGACACAGTGGATATGAATTCACTGCCGTGATGGATGTATAGAGCTATGGGACCTTTTGCCTTTTCTTTTAAAACTTCTGCTTTTTATATTTGAAGTGTATTGGTCTGGTATTGTGGAATGTGGAGCTTGAGATTTTTATGCAATCTGTACTTGAAATGATGTTTCTATGTGTCACTTTGGTTTAAAAAAAAAAATATATATATATATAATGTTGAAGAATAACCAGTATTGAAAAATAAAGGATGATGCCTTGTTATGTGTACCTCAGTGTTCAAAATAAGGGATTAAAAAAGTGTGTGTGTGAAAATACAAGTGATTCGTGTTGTTTCATGATTGCTGGTTTGTAAGTGCTTCATGCGTCTGGAGTAACACTGAAAGAGCCTTTCTACAGCCAGTGGGAGAGTTGACGGGGTTTTTTTTTTTTTTCATTCTTACATCATCTATCAGTTATTACTCTTGTAAAATTAACAATTTCTGTTTTACAAAGTCAGTTGATTGATCAATTGATTGATTGATTGATTTTCTTACAAGTCAGTTGATTGATTAATTGACTGATTGATTGATTAATTTTCTTAAATGAGTTGGATTTCTGTTAATCAGATTTTCTGTAATGACATGGATTTCTATTGATTGATTTTCTTTAATGAATTGTGCTTGTATTTATTTTTCAAATGTTTATCTTTGATGATTCCACCCTCCGTCAATCCTGTTTTCCCAAACTCACCGTACAACTCCCCTCCTCTCCCTCATCTCTTTCCTCCTCTCCCTCATCTCTTTCCTCCTCTCCCTCATCTCTCCCCTCCTCTCCCTCATCACTCCCCTCCTCTCCCTCATCTCTCCCCTCCTCTCCCTCATCTCTTTCCTCCTCTCCCTCATCACTCCCCTCCTCTCCCTCATCACTCCCCTCCTCTCTTTCCTCCTCTCCCTCATCACTCCCCTCCTCTCCCTCATCACTTTCCTCCTCTCCCTCATCTCTTTCCTCCTCTCCCTCATCTCTCCCCTCCTCTCCCTCATCTCTCCCCTCATCTCTCCCCTCCTCTCCCTCATCACTCCCCTCCTCTCCCTCATCACTCCCCTCCTCTCCCTCATCACTCCCCTCCTCTCCCTCATCTCTCCCCTCCTCTCCCTCATCTCTCCCCTCCTCTCCCTCATCACTCCCCTCCTCTCCCTCATCTCTTTCCTCCTCTCCCTCATCACTCCCCTCCTCTCCCTCATCACTCCCCTCCTCTCCCTCATCTCTTTCCTCCTCTCCCTCATCACTCCCCTCCTCTCCCTCATCTCTTTCCTCCTCTCCCTCATCACTCCCCTCATCACTCCCCTCCTCTCCCTCATCACTTTCCTCCTCTCTCTCATCTCTTTCCTCCTCTCCCTCATCTCTTTCCTCCTCTCCCTCATCACTCCCCTCCTCTCCCTCATCACTCTCCTCCTCTCCCTCATTACTCCTCTCCTCTCCCTCATCTCTTTCCTCCTCTCCCTCATCACTCCCCTCCTCTCCCTCATCACTCCCCTCCTCTCCTACCTTCTGTTTTGTTTTGTAGTTTTTTATCTCTAATGATAACATTTAACTCACTCAGTACGGCCAGTCCTCTCTTCTCCTCTACACAGACCCCTCGGATGTCCAGTGGGTGTCTGAATGACCCAACCTTTAGCTTCCGTCGTCAGAATTGTGGTATTCTTTGTCAACATTCACCTCTTCAGTATAAGAGCTTTCCGCTTGCAATATTTTGATGATGGTAATTAGGGTGAAACTCTGTTAACGTTGTCTCTTTCGCCGTTCCTATGGAGCGAGTTAAATGTGAATATCAGTACTTTAGCTAGATGTGTACCATCACCAGTACCTGATACAGGGCATTAGACAGTATTCCTTCCTAGCCTCATTTCTCACTTCAGTGCTGATCTTACAATCAGACGTATTGCCAAAGAACATGAAATGACCTTCTTTTTTTTTTCTTCTTTTTTTTATTACAGTAGACCCTTCCTATTTTTCTTTGTTTGTTTGGAAGGGGAGGAGGGTATAGTTAGGATGTGATGTTTTTTCTGTAACTTACGATTCGCTTTTGACTCAGGGTTTCAGAAAAGTGGGATGGGGTTGGTGGAAATATCAGTGTATCTACTTGGGTTTCCTTACCCCAGTCCACAAATTCTCAACTTGCGATTGTTTTAAAAGCGTTCTGCCACTTAAAAAAAAATGATTGTAACAAATTTGCAGTTGCCCAGATCGCGATGGGTTTCCTTTGATTTGGCTTTTTAACAATGGTGATTACGTTGCCAAAAATATTTAAGCTGTAACTCATGTAGCAGTAGAATTTTTATCCTTAGATTGCTTTGTACCCTGAGCCAGCACACCTGTTCGATACAGGATGGTACCTGTCATGATACAGGGTGGTACCTGTCATGATGACAGGGTGGTACCTGTCATGACATGACAGGATGGTACCTGTTCGATACAGGGTGGTACCTGTCATGATACAGGGTGGTACCTGTCATGACATGACAGGGTGGTACCTGTTTGATACAGGGTGGTACCTGTCATGACATGACAGGATGGTACCTGTACAATACAGGATGGTACCTGTCATGATACAGGATGGTACCTGTCACATTCTCTGGCACTGAGAGAGGGCAGCAGATTACTGACACTTGCCTGAAACTGGAATGATGTTGAATGCACTGACAGTATGATTCACGTTTTACTTGGTTTTTGGTTTTCCTTGATTCGTATTCATCTCTTGACAGCTGAGCATTTAGTTGGTGATAAAGAAAGGTTGATGAAAGGTATTTACAGCTGAAGACAGAAGTTCTTGGGTGTTGTTGTTTTTTAATATCTTGATGTCTTTTTTTTTATGTCTTGTTTTTCATATTTTTATGTTTTACATTGGAAGTCAGGAGACACTTGTGGTAAATTATGTGTCCAAGTCTGTGTGTGTGTGTGTGTGTGCTTGTGTAAAAACAAAGCAGGGTGTTGTTTTTTAGAGATGATATCCATACACAGTTTGTAATTTTTAGTGATTGCTTACTTTTCACATATCGTGGTCTGATTTATTAGTACATCAGACTGTATTATTAGAAATTTTTTTGTGAAAGGTTCATGTCGTTTGTTCTTCTTCTTCTTCTTTTTCAGTTATATGTACAAGCATATACCTATGTAGTGTGCATGTCTTTGTGTGTGTGTGTGTGTGTGCACTGATCTCTCTCTCTCTCTTTCTGTGTGTGTGTTGTTGTTGTCTTCAGTTTAACGTCTTTCCACTTGAAGTGATATTAGACGGAAAAAAAAAAGAAAAAAACCCCCAAAAAACCTTGGGGGTAGGGCCTGTGAGAAGGGGAGGGGTAAAAGTGTGTGTATGTGTGGAGGGTGAATAGGGAAAGACAACGCTAGGAAAAATGGAAACGTTATAAACGCCAACATCAAACAACTATAACATCTATAACAAATGTCCTATAGGACTATGCAACAAACCTTCTGCAATAACAAATAACATATTGGAATTGTGTGTGTGTGTGTGTGTGTATAATTATATGTTGTTGTTTGTTTGTTGTTGTTGTTTTTTATCTTTCACAATATTTCCTCAAATTTATAATAGAAGCATTATGGGAATGTTGAAAAATTCCAGTCTGCCAATTCTTTTTTCCCAGTATTATCAGACACAATTTCAGTAAAGCTGCTTCACCAACACAGCTAAAAACTATGAATAAGTTCAGTTATTTAGAATGGCCTGCATTTTGAGTGAATATACACCAGCAGTTGATTTTACTGAATGGCAAGTGTCACAAGAGTCACAAGCCAAAAACTGAGTGATACAATTTATCAGACAATTTTTGACAGATACAATAGTCAAGTGGTTGGAGTATTGGACTTTCAGTCTGATGGTCCCAGGTTCCAGCCCTGTTTCGAAGAGATTACAAGTTTTGGCACTGATTTTTTTAAGGATGTGTGCCTGTTGAAGTATTTATATATTCATGGAGGTATGTATAGTGTGTGTCAGGTATATGGTATATGAATATAATCATTTCATTTCCTTTGCTTTTATATTATTTTCTTGCGTCCTTTTAAGATATTCTGTTAAATAGAGTACCAAGGGTTTTGTGTGTGTGTATGCCCCAATGTTTTAGTTAGCCTGTTTGAATGTTACATGACTTTTATAAAACAACTACAAAAATAATGACTGTCACAAGACAAAATTTGAACAGATGCAGATCTGCTGTTACAGACAATCCCCAGCAAAATTCACGATCACTGACTGGTCAGATCAATCACATCGGCGTTCATCATTGACACCAACTTAATGTGATAATGCCGATAAGTGTGACAACATTTGGGCCAACAGCAAAGTGAGAGCTGTATTATCAAGTTTCTCCAGTCAATGGGAAACCATTTACAGTTTAGTCTTTTGTGAAGGACTATGACTCTCAAACTAGGTGGCAAAATTGCACTGGCTCTTAGTGCTGCAGCCTTGTAGGCTAGTTGGCCTTTGGGAACCATCCCAACGCCAACTGTCCTAAAACCCTCTTGGCCGAGAGAGTGGGGATGTACTTGGGCAAGACACTCTCCACTATAATCAAATTCTAGCCCAAATAGTCAGAACAGCAGTTGGCTCCTCTGCTGTTCTGTTGGTCATAGTGGGACACGACTGACTGTCATATGACAACATATTCAGTTGGGCAGCACGAATGACAGTTTTAGTTTTGGATGCAAGGAAGTGAAACTTGACAACCTATGCACATGTCCTAAATGGCTAGAGAACGTTTACCACCTCAGTTACAAATTTCTGAAGCATGATGGTAGCAAGAGGTGTACTGTTGCAGAAGGAATTTATGACATGTTGTTTCAAAAGAAAAATACAGCATGTGCATAGGAACTGTGGTAAGCTGTTGGAAAAGGAGCACCAAAAGACAGTGAAATAACAGTAGTAGCGTCGAAAGAACGGTGACAAGTTGGTACTTGGTACATCAAATAACAGGGTTGCTATGATCCATAGTTCAAGCTCTGACAACTTGCAGGCAAAGGGTTGCAGGCAAAAGAGTGGACATTTTTCCAGTCCCCAGGCTAACGTGTCAGTGTCCACGCATGCATAGATTCCTTGTGCTAGTGCCTTAACCCTTTTGTATATACATGCAAGAAAATTAAAATATGCACATTACTGATCCAGTTTTCTATGGCAGCATTCAGCGGGCTTTGGATGTAGCAACACAGCATTCAATGCTCCTGAACATGTAATATGGCTGCCTAAGTGATGGATTAGGAATGGTTATTGTTGTTGCAACCTGCAAATGCAGAAGATGGCCCTGTTTGGTCAGCTGGGTGATAAGCAACAAAAAAGTAGTAGATGTGTCTGTTTTTTGGTGGTGAGGGTTATTTTGTTTGTTGTTGATTCCATCAAAGAAAACACAGAAGCTCGTCATTTTCCTAACCACTGTCAAGTCAAATGGGTGATCAGCATTACCAGACATAAAGTTTGTTTTGTTTTGAATAAGTTAGCATGAGTAAGCATGACAAAGTGAGAAAGGGTGCAACAGTATGAAAGTCCAACAATCTAGTCACTTGTCATACCACTTCAACTGATATTATTTCCACCACTGCCAAAACTACAACTTCACTGACTGAATGTGTGTCTTTCTCATTTCCTGCCTTACTAATGCTCTCCTCTTCATGTTCACCCTGTTTAATATCACATAGAGGGACGCCAAGGCAGAATCAGGCATTGGTCCTCTGATGCAGTGTTCACCAGTGATCAAACTTTGATGTCGCATTTCGCCATGGTGGTGTATCCTTAGGTAAGGCCCCTTACTCTCGTCTTCCTCACTCCACCCTGGTGTGAATGGGTACCTGACTTCACTCGACTCAGGGGAGTTTAAAAGGCTGGAAGGAGAGGACTTCGCCCTTGATTTTCTGTGTGGAGCTCTAGACACAGTGAATATGAATTTATTGCCCCTTTGGCCATTATATGCTATGGGATCTTTAACCTTTTAATATCATTTAAAGTAGAAAGGCATACAATTAAAGACCACAACTTCTTTTTTTTTAAATATCTCTGATGAATTTGTACTTATTTTTTTCCAAGAAATTATGTGAGTTGACCATCAGCAGTGTGTCACTGGTTATATTGATTATCATGTTTATTCATGACACTTTTTGATTTTTTTTTTTAACTATGTTACTGTATTTAGGCTTGGCTTTTTCAATCATCTGGTGATCAACTGATTTGACGGAATGGTCAGTGCAGTAGGCAGGTCCTGGTGTTATGTGTTGTTGTTTTAATGTCACTTAGAATTGTGCTTTATTTTCTTTTTAATTTTTGTGGGTGGCTTGGTTGTTGGGTGTTTTCTTCTTCTTTTTTTTAAAATCTTTTTGGGTATGATGCAGTTTGTTTGTTGTTGTTGTGGTTGTTGTTTGTTGTTGTTGTGGTTGTTGTTTGTTGTTTTTTGACTCACTTGTGTAAACAAAGTGAGTCTATGTTTTAACCCGGCGTTCGGTTGTCTGTGTGTGTGTGTGTGTGTCTGTGTGTCCGTGGTAAACTTTAACATGGACATTTTCTCAGCAAATACTTTGGCAGTTGACACCAAATTAGGCATAAAAATAGGAAAAATTCAGTTCTTTCCAGTCATCTTGCTTAAAACAATATTGCACCTCTGGGATGGGCACCAAAAAAAAATTTTTAAATGAAGCCTAATTATATGCAAACTGCATTTACAGTTATATTTATATTTTTTGTATTCTCTAAACTTGGCACTTTGCTCTGATATTCTGACCCAACAACAAGAGCAGTCATTACTATAATTTTTGGTTCAAAGAGGAACTTCTTTTGCAAACCATGGAAGTTTTATTTATTTTGCAAACGTTTTGGTGCAGATAGTAAAAAAGGGAAATTACTCTGTAATTAATGCTAGGGGACTTAATTTGCTTTAAACTGATCTTTCTCATCTTAAACATTACATTTTGAAATTATACTCAATACATAAAAAGCTTGGATTTTTTTTTAAGTGTATCACAAGTGAGTCTTGAAGGCCTTGCCTCTCTTGTTTATTGTTGTTGTTTTCTTCGCGGAATGTTTTCAGCCCAATTGAAATCCTCCTTTTATTAACTATAAAAATTTGTGTATCTTCAGACCTACAGTTTTCATTTGCAAAATGAAAATAAAAATTGAATGGTCATGCAAAGCAATCATGTCTTCTGACTTGATTTTCATATGCAATTTAGCGTGTTTATCTTCATTGCTGGGCAATATGTAACTTTTTCTTTGTGTGTTGTGTTATGTACACGCTTGAGCATGATTGATTTTTTTTCTTTTCTTTTTTTAAAATCTCAGTTTCTTGTTTGTCTTCTTGTGAAAAAGTGAATCTGTTGCCTATTCCATACTCATGCTTTGGAGGGCATACACTGCAGAAAATGTGTTAAAATATACATTATATTGACAGAACATATTTTTTGTCCTACCATTCACAATTAGATGAACACACACGAGAATTTCTCTGAAAATTCGAAAGATGGCATTTTATTCTGAGGGGAGATCTGTCAAAAGTCACATTTTATTCCATGGGGAGATCTGTCACCCATCAATATGCATGTGACTGTCACTTTCGTGGATGTTTGAAAGCAAACAAAAGAACTGGGCACCTCTGTTCTACATATCATTACTGTCAAGTCTCTTTAACTGTTTTAAACAAACATAAGCACCTGAGTCTCTCTCTCTCTGTTTTAACCACCTGTTCATACTGGTATGTCATTGTTGTGAAGCACTTCATACTGTCTTATTAAATTTAAAGATAAGTCCCTCAGTCATATTTTTGTAAACTATCAAGACCTGTTTTTCAAATGGTATATTGTTGTTGTTAAGTCTCTGATACCCTCTCATCAAAGCTACTTCCTGCGCTATTTTTTGTTGTTGTTTTGTTGTTGTTGTTTTTTATAATTAATTTTCAATAACTTTAGAATATTTTAGTTCTTAATATTTAATATTGATTTCCTTTACAAAGTTTTTTTTTTTTTATAAATATTTCCTCTTTCTTTGTATATGTATGTGTGTTAATGTTTCTAGTTTTACCTGAAACAATTTGATTTTTATCACTTGAATTTAGAAGTTAATTTTCATGTTTATTTATGCCTGGTGAAATGCATGAAACAGCTGTCTTGATTATTTTTCTTTTTAATTTTTTCAGAAGCTTCCAAATTATTGATTAAATTTATGTGATGTATGACACATAAATAGATTGGTGTAGTGAATAATATGATATTGAAATATATTTATACATGTATGTTTGCATTTGTTTTTTCTGTAACTGTTTGCAGCGTCTTGTATTTGTTGAGGTGTCTTCACTTCTTCTTTTCTTCCTTCCTTTATTTTTACAAACACAAATCTTCTCAGTTCGACACAAGCTGGTGAATCTGAGGCCAGAGGTGAAGATTAAGCTTCCAATACAATCATACTCTGCAGGTGTCTATGCTAAAACTAGTGAAATCCATTTAATTTCACTAGTTTTAGCATAGACACTAGAATGGGATATTTTCTGGCTGTGGCAATGACAACATTTGTAAAGATATCGATTTGCAAACAACCAGTACACACATTCCTTTTCGCTGCATTTGAACACTTTGTTCTCATTTCATTTTTGATCATCATGTTATGCTACTTCTGGTTTTAGTCAGACTCAAAATCAACCTAAATCATATTTGTAAATCTGCAGTTATAGTCTAATTTTAGATGTGAATTTAGTGCGATTTGCAAACCAGTCTGCCTTGTGTATGGATAATTTCTTTTCTTTTTTTTTTAATCAGCTGATCCTTCCAATTAGCTTGGGCCTCAAAGTCCAAAACAATGTGGTATGTAAATGTTTAGCAGAAAGAGCTCATTTCACAGTCTTCTACTTCACAATGCATCACAAGCAAACAAAAACACCAGGATGCTTCTTCTATCTTTATTTTGTGCTTAGTAAACTTTCAATCAGAAAAATTAAATGAAACTGCAAGGAATAGTCTCTTACTGTTCAGTATGGAAGCAATCAATACGCTCGTGCTCACATCTCTCTCTCTCTCTCACACACATCTATTTACACAAAACAGAAACAAAATTCTACACAGCCTTTTAGATTTACTTATTGGATAGCAATGCAAATCAAATCAAATGATGGTGCTTAGACTTTGAGCCTCACCGACCACTAAGGCCATCTCAAGGCTATCGCCACGTTAATACCTACTACAAGTCAAGAGTGTTTTTTTTAAATTGGAAAAAAAACAAGTCACCGCTTTAAGCTTTCCACTCAAAGCTTAAAAACCTTCCACAGTTTAAAACCTTCAAATCTGATTAAAAATGATCACTTCTTTCAAGAAGTCCATCAGTGTCCACGGAGGGACATCACGAAACAAAGTCTTCAGAGACACCGCTGTGTAATGTCTGTGTCTAACATCATGCAGATCCCAATAGTCAAGAAGCACGTGTTTCACAGTGAGAGGCTCATCACAGGGAATACATCGAGGGGCCTCTTCCCCATTCATCCCAATATTCAAGGAGCATGTGTTTCACGGTGAGAGGCTCATCACAGAGAATACATCGAGGGGCCTCTTTCCCATTCAACAAGTAAGAATGAGTAAAAAAAAAAAAAAAAAAAAAGTGTGCCCCACACACAGTCTGCACAGCACAGACACCTTCTTTCTGTTCTTCACCACTGATGGGAGGGTTGGATGACAATGAGTGAACAATGTAATGAGTGAAGTACATTGACATGATTCCACATTTCATAACCTCAAGACATCTTACAAAACAGGGCTTCTGATCAGTCAAAAATCTGGGGGTACGAGGGACTCTTTTGGTAAGTCTACACGGTCTAAGACAACATTCAGAGTGTCATTATAATCAAATCTGCATACCTTCTCGACATAATAATCAACCTGGTTTCTGGGCTAAGAAATGATGAAATGGAAAGCACTCTTCTCTGTAGCAGACAATCCTACTCCTGGCATCAGACGAAGGCTTTCCACACACGACTTTCACTTTTTTTGTATGTTATAATGTCCCAGGATCCTGCTCATTGAGTATACAGTGCATCCTTCCCATTTCTAAAGCTTCAGAGATGCATTTTTTTCAGATGCCCTACAAAGTGTATATAGTTGCTATGAGTATGAAAGCTCTTATGCCTATTATTGTAACTTTAAAATGTAACTCAATTATATACATATGAACAGCTGTCATTGCTGATACATCACAAAAAATACACATGATGTTTTGAAGATATCAAATCAAAATAATATCATTTCTGAATTGTACGAAACAAACTTAGGAAATTATGAGAATTGGGCAAAGTAAGCCTTTTATGATTCCTACCCGTGTCAGAATATCACCATGATATTGTCTGTCCTGCAGGCATCAACCCCAGAATAATCCATTCCAAAAAAATTTTAAGGCTACTCAAAACAAACAAAAAAATTAAGGATATATTAAGATCATAATGTAAATTTTCTGATCCTATACAAGAACTTAAGGATATATTAAGATCATAATGTAAATTTTCTGATCCTATACAAGAACTTAAGCAAAAAAAACCACCCCCAGTAATTTGGAACAGAATTAGTGTATTATACTTGAGGCATTAAATCTAAATCCAGTTAGTTCACATTTGCCATGTCTGAGGCACACATTAATACACTTATAAATAAAAAATTTAAAAAAAACAGTCTCATAGAGTCACTAAAATCACAAGGCATAAACACTGGACATAACCATGAATCTGAAAGCCACTTCACACTCAAAATAAATAACATAAATCAGCATGCTAACATTTCAAATTGTTGTACTATTTCTTATCTCAATCATCAAGGAAGTAATTCACTAACTCACACACACATACACACTCTGTACAGGTGAGAGAAATAGCCTGTATATACCACAGTATGAAATATGTTCCCGCATCAAAAAAATGTTTGTAGCTAAAGGAAAGTATTGAATTTAGCAAACATCTCTTGTTCTAACATTATGAAGTAACTGCAACAAATTTTAGGACAAAACTATAAAACATTAATCATTACAAGAAAACGTTGGAATGCAGGCTTATTTAACAGTCTTTTAACAGCACTAGCATGGAAGATACAAAAATTATAAACTCTTTCACTGCCAAGTTTCTGCATCAAATATTTTAGACTAGACGCTCTCAGTCCCATGATTTGGTTCATGTCAAAACAACACAATGGATTTGTTCACTTTCAACTCATTCAGGGGGCGAAGGTTAGTCATTATTCAGCTGCATGGGAAAGTTGACTGCAGCTGTCAAGTTTTATTACAATGTGAAATATGGTCCTTTCAAAACGACCCCTCAATCAATGTCAACTAAAGT
Organism: Babylonia areolata; assembly: GCF_041734735.1. Taxonomy (NCBI): domain Eukaryota; kingdom Metazoa; phylum Mollusca; class Gastropoda; order Neogastropoda; family Buccinidae; genus Babylonia; species Babylonia areolata. The sequence goes on from NC_134896.1 coordinate 48,178,402, forward strand.
CGCCTACGGTAGTCAATTGTCTTGTCAACTAAAAACACCAACCGTGGCAAAAGAGTTAAAAGGCCTGCTGATGGTCAACGGTCCAAACAGGCTATGGTGAAAGCTTCCTTCAACGGACACACAATCCCTAGTCAACAACTACCATTTCATAGCATCCAGCTTCTGAAACAAAAGATCATACTCTCTCAAGCCAAAGTCTGGATCACAGTCAACACACACACACACACACACACACACACACAGCTCACACCCATCTTTGAACCCATGAGCTCAATTCCACGATCTGACTCAAAAGCCACTGACTGAACAGGTCTTAAAACATTTACAAACTGACTTGACCTATCTACTGACTGCACTGCTTCATAATTCCATCGATTTGTCATTCCATGATTAATCAAGTACCACAATTTATGCAGTGACACAGAACCTTGGAGAAACTGCAAACAGTGAGCGGATCAAACAAAAACTATTTAGATCAATCAATTCAATGACAGTTAAAATAGCAAACCTATACATTTCCGCATGTGAAGTCTCCCAGCGATGGACCAGGCGGAGGAGGAAACCTTTCCTAACAGCTGTGAAGGTGGAAGAGGATGACCAAAGGGCAGGGGGAGCTCTTATCCTTGGCTGGAAGTCCTCCTAGGAGACGGAGCCCCAAAGAAAAAACCTGCACCTGCTGAGGCCGTCATACACATGGCAGTATCTGCACCTGTGGGACTGTGAGTGTTGGTAGGTGACAGAGTGGGGAAGGGACTGCACAACTCCTCCTCAATAAAACAAAAAAGTCACCTGTGCTGGTTAGGCAACCAGGCTAATGTCAGAACGAAGAGCGAGCCCTTCAACACCATGAGGACACACACTGACAGATAAGCCTGCCTGCCTACTCATCCGTCGGACTGACGGGAGACTCCATCATCATCACATTTCTAACTGATTAACTGAGCCTTCATTTATGCAACAGGAGGCATAAAATACATTTAGTTCAACCAAAAACTACTGATTTTCCATAATCGAGAATTTATCAACATTTTCATATTGTTATAATTAAAGTAACGCTGATAATTTTGTAAGCTTATTGTGTTGTTTTGTTGGAACTTTTTTTTTTTTTAATCTAAAAACTTTCTTTTTAAGTTACAATGCTTTGGTGTAATTTCTTGCAGTGTAGCTGTAACTAGTGAAGCAACATCAAAATTATAAAAGAAATAATCAACATATTTCTGGAAGGAAATGGTGAAAATAAAACAACCAACCAACCACACACACACACACACACACACACACACACACACATACTTCTTGAAGTTTTAGACCAACATGAAAGTAATCTCACTTTCCTCATTCATCACCTGAAATGACTGAATCCTAAAAACTAGGACAAAGTTTCCTGACTCCTGCAAAGTGTCTTCCAGCAGCTTTCACCAGCTGACCACTCCCATCTCCTTTCAGAAGGTGAGTACCCTTTGGAGTCAATTGTTCTTTTGCTCAATCAGACTTCATAGTTGAGTTCAAATTCAGACTGTTTCCCTTACAGATTATTCCACTGCCATTCCTTTGGCTTGCTGAAAGACTCTGAAGATGGCTCAAATTCAGACCATTTCCCTCACAGATTATTCCACTTCCATTCCTTGGGCTAGCTGAAACTGAAAGACTTCAAAGATGAAAGGGATAACAGCAAGTTAGATTTCCTGGAACTGACTATGCAGAAGATTAGATTATCTTCTTTCCCAATATCAGTACATTTTCTTTCTTTTTTTTCATAATAAAAAAGAAAAGAAAAATAAAACAAATAATTCAGAAAAATTATTACCATTTTTCTTTTATAAGAATGGAGTCTCTCATCAGCAGAATGAATGAGTAGATGAAACAGACATCTCTTCATCTTTTCCTAGAGTGGGTCCTCAAGTGACCTATACTGGACGTACACAACTGTCAACACACACTGCATGGAACATATATTATTTATATGTATACTTTTTTTATGTACACAGTCAATCAGCAACAACAACAAAAAAATTTTAAGAAAAATAGTTTTCAAAGAAACCACACACTGATTGAATCACTCATGTTCTCCCCTGATCTTCTCCATTTTGATGGGCAGCAAAGCAGAAAGCTCCTTACACAGCACCAGTTCCTTCTCCACCTCTGCCTTGGCTTCAGGGTGCCGCCGGCAGTAGTCCACTACAAACTTATAGCACTCCATGGACCGCTTCATGCACACCAGGCGCTCATTCACCTGTGGAGAGAGAATCTTGCCCCACAAACGTCCGCAGCAAAACATGGCTATCAGCGCCGGTCGTGTGTTTCCGTCAGGGAAGGTTTCAGGGAGATCTGGTTTTCCTCCTTTGAGGGTCTCCAGGTAGGCCTGGTACTGCTGGATGCTCTGGTGGGCCAGGCTGTTGATCTTGCGAGCAGCATGAGGAGTGGGAGGGGCGGCCTCCATCTCGATCATGGACAGTTTGATGTCCAGCATGCTGCTGTAGGTTTCAGCCACTTCATACAACAGCTGCCGACACACCAGCAGGTAGTGCTGCTGGCTGACTTCGTTCAGCAGAGCCTGTAGCATGTCCACCCGCCGTTTGTGCATCCGACACTGTCGCTCCATGTCCAGCTCAAAGAACGCCAGCAGCTTGAATGCCTTGCTGTGGTCCTGAGTCAGCTCGATAAAGTCACTGCAGTTCCCGTCCAGGGTGTACATCTTCTTGGCACGGGTGACCCCCTCCTGAATGAACAGAAACACTTGACGTGCTTCTTCAAACGTTTTCACCAGCTTGTCAGTCACTTTTTCCTCGTGGCTGGTGACTTCAATGTTGAAGGGTTCAAAAGACTTCTCTTCACCATCCTCTCCTGACTTTTCCTTTTCTGACTCTGGCCTTTTGTCATAGTTGTGATCAGCCATGGCAGGATTCTCATCAGAGTTATCATCCATTCCATGGTCCTGATCAAAAGTCTGAACTTGTTCCATCATTTTGTCCTTGGAGACCTCAAGCAACTGCAAGCCATACTTGATCCAGCATCGACGGATGTCTGCATCTTTGTAGTCCCAGTTCTCTCTAGCTTCTTCAGATGCTTCTCCGTCTGGCTGCATTTCTTGAAAGATGACAGATGAACTGGCCAAACAGTGACGTGCCAGTGGAAACTTCTCTTGAGTGATGTATACCTGGAAATCAAATGTTGAGATCACAAGTCACAATGAAAGAAAAGAAAACAAATCAAACTGGATTTGTGACAGAAAAAATATACTGTGTAAATTGTAAACCTCGAAAACCAAACACTATAAAAAATATATACATCTAGCAGACAGACAGAACACACACACACACACACACACACACACACACACACACACACACACACACACACACACACACATACACACACCCTTTACTGTTTTCACATCAGAAAAGTTCTGTGATCTCTCCGCTACATGCTTTTATTGTTTTAAATGTTTGTTTTTTAATCATATTCATAATCCATTTTTACACTGCAGCTTTTGAAAACAGCTCAATAAATTTCTGACACCCACAGTATTCAATTACTTTAGAAACTCAATCAGTGAGTGAGAAATTAATGAGAGGTTTCATGAAGCACTCAAAAACCTCTGCACAACTCCACACAGGGAGAATTCCAATACTGGAAACAGTTTTCCATGGACTATAATAATAATAATAATAATAATAATAATAATGGATACTTATATAGCACACTATCCAGAAATCTGCTCTAGGTGCTTTACAAAAACGCTTTTGTTAATATAAAACATTATATCTATGTTACATACACACACCAAAATGTGACCACACACACACACACACACACACACACACACACACACGCACGCACGCACGCACGCACACATACACACTGCATACATACATTTTAACATACATGTGTATCTAACAGCTACCCTAACACATACGCACACATAGGCAGGCACAAACTTACATAAACACACGCACACACAATACACATTCATATACATGCATGTAGTTATGTACACATACATATGTAAACACACATAGTCAAGCACACCTAACGAAAAGGAAGTGGAACTGCCACAATTGAACTTATTGCTGAGGGAAAAGGTGAGCTTTGAGACGAGATTTAAAAGATGCGAGGGAATCAGAATGACGGAGGTTATCAGGGAGCTTGTTCCACGTCTTTGGCGATTGAAAAGAAAATGATCTGTGTCCATAGGTCTTACTTCTGACGTGAGGTATCCTGAGAAGTTGAGTATCAGAGGAAGAACGGAGCTGGCGAGACGTGGTATAGATATGGATGAGTTCAGAAAGATACTCGGGGCCAGATCCGTTGACTGCAGAAAAGGTCAGAGTGGATAGCTTATAGTCTATTCGATCAGAAACAGGCAACCAGTGGAGAGACTGAAGGAGAGGAGAAACATGGTCAATATGGCCTAATGGAAGCAAGGGTCCTGGGCTTTCCAATTCAATTCACAAAATGGACTGGTATTCCACAAGATCTTAACTTGGCTTAAGTGGTGATCACAATGTAAGTCTTTCAAATACTATAACAAACCCATATGCAGCTTGCACTTTGTGCAAGTCAAAGAACAAATGACAACAAGGGCAAGAGATATCTGTGGTAAACAATAAAACATTTTCTGTTTAAAGAAAAATCCACTTTTTTTTCATTGATCTGGATTTACTTTTACAGTGCCTATCCTTGGTCTGAGACCAAGCTGTAACTATAAGCACTTTACGGAGTCATTTGTAGAAGCTACCTATCTGGATATAGCCGACTGAGCTGCCTTTGGGCTCTCATCATTTGTTTCCAATGTTATTCTGTCAGGCTCCAGTCATATCCATACACGTGCTCGCACACTCACACGCACACACACATTAATGTACCAGAGTGGATTTTACTGTGAAGTATTGCCAGAGACAACTCTCTTGTTTCGATGGGTTCTTCTACATGCCCTAAGTGCATGTTACACATGGGACCTTGATAAATCATCTAATTCAAATGAGTAGCATCCAGACCAACACTCAAGGTTTAGTTGAGGGGGAGAAAAACCTGGCAAGTGTGGAATTTGATCCTGTAAACACAGATTCTCTTGCTTTCTGAGCAGACATGGTACCACTAGGCCACCACTTTTAAATTGTGAAATACATCTGCAGACAAAAGAAATAAGGAGAGAAACAACTGGTGTTTTCTTTTTAACACCTGCCTAATGGCAACACTTTCCCAGAACATGAGCCCCAATTTCACACAACGCTATAGAAATTCAATAATGTGACAGAGTGAATATTGACAGATATTCATATTTGTGTATACATACATGTACAGCATGAGAGAGGGTTAAGGAGAGTGTGTGGCAATGGAAGGTTGCAAAGTTCGTAAGTGGTGGATGACGGAACCAGTGTTTGCAAGTGTGTGTGGTGGGAAGGGGATGGGATACCTTAAAAAATGCAAATATTGACAGGACTGGACTGGTGAAGAAGCTTGGTGGATATTGTGAGTTCTGTAGTCAAGTGTATTGTCATTACTCAAAAAATAAATATATATAAAAAATAAGAAGAAAAAATTACCTGGGACAGAGTTGCAGCATTCAGTGCCCAGTCAGTGGCATCGTACTCATTGGATTCAAGCTGCCTGTGTAGAGTTGTATGACAATACTTTGCAGAGGCAATATCATCTCCAAGTTTTGCTAATATTTGTGCTTTGTAGTACAGAGTATGTGTATGGGTCGCTTCAAATTTACTGGCTCTGTGTCGAAGCAGATCACTCTCACTCTCATTTTCTTCGCGTTTCTGGAAAAACTCGTCTGCTCTCCTTGGCGCATCACCTACATTCTTTTTATACTCATGAAAGAGGTTTTCCGCTTGATCCAAATAATCCTTAGCTTTGTCATGGCGACTGCGAGCAGACCACAAAACACCAAGATTATTCAGAGCATGCAGATAGATGCTAACTGCACCGTCTTCCATTTTCATTTCTTCAAGGCTTTCAAGGACTTTTAACAGACATTCCTCCCCAGCACTTGTTTCGTCAGTGTCTGTGTAATTACAGCCCAGATGCAAATCAACACATGCCAGAGCCAAAAGTAAATCCTTGCTGTTTGGATCTTCCCCATTGCGTATTTCATTTATTCTAATACGGAGATCAGATAATATCTCTCGGGCCTCATAAAAGGACTTGTAAGGCTGATCTTCTGGATCATTCTTTGATGCTTCTTTACTCAGAAAATTCGCCTTTTTGAACTGTTCATAACCCTCGCTTTCCAGAAACTCTATGAAGCCGGCCATCATGATGCACAGCAGACGAGCACAAACAATTCAGAAGAATCAGAATAAATAATAATACATTTACGTCAGAATAAAAAACAACAGAGATATGGGAATGTTAGCACATGATTTATTCACTTACATTTTGGTAAAAGTAGTACAACTGCAACAGGTTTGTTAGTTAAACTATTAGATTCTCTTTGCCGGAAGAATTTACCGCGGAACCAAATTCCTCGATAGTGACTGCTAAACATCCGGTGTGAACATACATTGCTGAGCGAAAGTAGTGAACCATTTGAAGGTAATGAACACACGTTGGTCAATTTTCTAAATAACCTCCCAAATGATATTTAGATACCCCATCTTCCCCAGACTATACTATGATGTAGCATATATTATAATCCAAGTATAATCTTGGCAAGTCTAGTGAGTAGCCGGTTCCCTCACAAGTTCAGAACTCATAAGATATACATATACAATGGTAGCATGACTACTACTGGCAGTTGCACTGTTAAAAATGAAATGGGCTTTTGGTACAGAGAAATCTAAACAAACTGGGGAGACGCATGTCAAGTACGTTTTAACTGTGACAAGTGACAGATTTATCCCTTTTTTTTATACACAAAATAGTAACCAGTCAATGACAAAAGACGTTCATAATTATATATGCTTATGGTGCCTTTTCCCAAGCTTGAACTTTTTTTTTAATCAAGTCTCATATCCAGTGTGGGTACTTACCAGAATAATTTGCCATCATAATTTTAGATTGATACCCAACCACAACAATTTCAGAGACTTACAAGTTACAACACCTACACATATTTACAAAACTGGAAGACACATTTTTAGATGATTTGTGGGTTCCCTCTCTTGTCTGTCTGTGTATCTGGTGTGTATGTGTGGGTGGGTGGGGGTAGGAGAGTTGATAGATTGTGAAGGAAGGAGTTTGTGTTTAAGCTGTGGCGTTTGCACATTGGAACTGTTGTAGATTCGATTTTAAAACAGTGACACATGGAACAAAGTATGAATAGTTATTTCTTATGTAATATTATGCGTTAGTTTCTGTAACCACGGAGGTCTGTCTTGCAAGTTAACTGATTGTGCTTGGTCAGTGTTCATACCATGGAGCTTGTGCAGTGTCTGTGTGTGTGGCTGAAAAGTCTGGTCCCGGAGCAGTAGCCTATGTTGCAAACCTTAGGATAATAAATTGTAATTGCATTTACATTACACTTACCCTGCAATTCTATATGTGTGTAACAATACATGTGATGTGAATAAAGCACAGAAATATAAAGAAAAACATTAAATATACAAACAAAAACTATTACTTTCGACAAAACTAACATCACTCACAATGCACACACCTGTTCTACCTCACCCCATCTCACACACACACACACACGTGTGCGTGCACGCACACACACACACACACACACACACATACACATTGACGTAGACACATATGTCTTGTGGACCTCGTCTTTTCCTGTGCCCCAGTATCTGGGAGCATGCCTTGCTGTGATTTTTGTGAACTTTTGCAATGGAAATATTGATATGTTAGTTTATATTTTGTTGACTTCCAGCTCAGTGTATATATAAGGCTAACAAAAGAGAGAAAGGGGGCTGTGGGGGGTGTGGGGGGTGTTCGGCTTCATAATTGATATTAGAGAGTGCATTAATGTATAGTATTTGAAGTTTGATGAATATGCTCTCTTTTCAGCCATACACTGTGACAATGGAGGGGAATTTGTGGGATCTAGCCATCAACCAGGCAAAGCAAAATAAAGGTAAGGGTATTATTTATTTTGATACTGTATATATGATTATTCATGAGCTTGGGTGATGCCATATTTTGTGAAACCCAAAGCAGAGTATTTCTTGATTGCTTCTGACAAGCATGCTTATTGCATAATATTGGCCAAGTTGCCATGTGATGAGATCAGACAGGTGGAAATGCTTATTAAACATTGCTTTTCCTGATTTCGTGCATGCACGTGCGTGCGCGCACACACACACACACACACACACACACACACACTCCATGTACATGCATACATGCTTACTGGCATGTATGTGTGCATGCATGTGGTGTGTTTGCTTTTGAGCTGTTCTTGAACTGTTCTTAAAAGAGTAATCAGATGAGGTAAGTCTTTATGACACCATTTTTCATTCAAAGTATTATTAAACAGCATGTTTATAACCTGCCTCAGTCATTTCATTGCATTCTTTGTATTGCTTTCATTGCAGAAGGACAGTCAAGTGAAGACTCTGCTGTCTTCTTGCTGGGAAGCAAAAATGCGGTTTGTGTTCCTCAAATTTTGCCACCAGCATTCATAAATAACAGTTTATGTGGACATGAAATTGTTAGACTAATCTTTTTCATCAGTTCATGGTTTTAAAATTTGAACGAAAAATAAGAATATACAGGTATGAGACAGGACTGAAGAGAATGTTTTATTAATAATCAGGCCCTGAGGCATTCTTTTGGTATCTGTTTTGAAGTGGGCCATGGTTCAAATCTCTCTTGACAGCCCAGTGATGGATATGGGTGGGTGGGACAGGGTGGGCTGGTTAAGTGAACAGACCATCCGTTGGACATTTTTGACTCACTTGTGTAAACAAAGTGAGTCTGTGTTTTAACCTGGTGTTCGGTTGTCTCTGTGTGTGTGTGTGTGTGTCTGTGTGTCCGTGGTAAACTTTAACATTGACATTTTCTCTGCAAATACTTTGTCATTTGACACCAAATTAGGCATAAAAATAGGAAAAATTCAGTTCTTTCCAGTCCTCTTGTTTAAAACAATATTCCACCTCTGGGATGGGCACACACACAAAAAAAAATGACGCCTAATTATATGCAAACTGCATTTACTGTTATATTTATATTTTTTGTATTCTCTAAACAACAAGAGCAGTGATTATTATCATTTTTGGTTCAAACAGGAACTTATTTTGCTAAGCATGGAAGTTTTATTTATTTTGCAAACGTTTTGGTGCAGATAGTAAAGAAGGGAAATTACTCTGTAATTAATGCTAGGGGAATTAATTCGAATCTGGTTAGGACTTTTTTTTCTTTTTTTCTTTTTTTAACGCGAAGCTTTATAATAACAAATACAGAACACATTTTAACGATCAGATTTTTTTTTTAACCCCTAGACTGCCTGCATGACGAGATAACTCGTCATGGCAAGCATGTATGCTTCGCTGCCTGCATGACGAGATAACTCGTCATCGAAATATTCTGACTTTTCCCTGGTTTGCATTCACTTCCTTGGCAAAAATAGTGGTAGCTTTAGCCTGGGGAATCTCTCTAGATTCTATTCATAGCTAGAAACCCCATCTACGTCATGAAGCAGTCCTTTATTTGAACATTTTGGTTGGGTCACTGTCCAAGTGTTTGCCTGACTTCGCTCCTCGCTCGCTCAACAAAATGTCGGACTGACGCTGTGCTCAAGACATGCGATCGTGACGAACTAAATCAACCATGATTTCTTTCTTTAGCTGATGCTCAGAAAGAATTGAAGCGTAAATTCGAAGGAGAAGATAGTGATGAACATTTATAGGACGATCTGATAGAAAATAAATGAATAATGAAGAGAGTAGCCAAGATGCGACTGTCAATGAGTGATGCCGGCTGTTCACATGTTAGCAGACGACAGATGACCGAATTAGCAGCAGAGCGATATTCTTGGCACGCAGCCAACGCGGTCTGATGAGAACAGAATCAAGTGACCGTGTGAGAGGGGTGAGGAGGAGAGGGGTGGAGACTGAGGGGGCGTGGCTTCACATCCATCTTATCACTTGGAGAAGTCACAATGTATTGTGTATCTATCTCTTAAATATATATATATATATATATATTGTGGTTGTTCTAGTATGATTTTGTGTTTGCGGATATCCATTTGTCCAGAAAATATGATGTTTTTGTGCAAATTACCTGACTAATGTTTGTAATGAACAAGTTGAAAATGTGACAAAAAACAAAACACTGATTTCAAAACAACAGCATGTCACTAAAAATATATAAAATGGGAAAACAGCATGTGTTTTGTATTCTTTATTCATTTACCTTTCAGAAAATATATACTTTTATGGGTCTTTCTCCAATAACAAAGAGCACAGAATTTTTTGAAAATTTATACCCGTTTTTTGTGAAAAAACCCTGGCAAATAGATTTCACTTAAATCTTATTTTCCTGGCAGCGAAAGGGTTAAAGTGCATCACAAGTGAGTCTTGAAGGCCTTGCCTCTCTTGTTACTAATTGGGATAAATGGACAATAGAAGGATGGACAAGTGGGTGGTGTTGGTTTGATCAGAAAGTGCATGGATGCACATCTTTTTGTTGGCATGCAATGACATTTATAACCCCCAAAAATATATTGAAATGAAAGAATAGTTTGTTTCCATGCCCTGAAGACATATAAAAATGTACACTTACACCTGTCATTGTCTTTGTTGCAGGGGAAAACTTCCATCATTCTGAGATTCTTAGACAGGTATGGCTTTTTTTCTTCTGTATATTGATTATCAGCAGTTTTTATCTTTTGTTTGTTCAGTAGTATTTGATATTATATTTTTGTCTGCCCAGTGTTATCAGCAAATGCTGTCCAAAGATGTTTCCTGATGATTACGCTGTATAAAACGAAAAGTGATAGTCCATTGATGTTTTTTTTTATGTGTGTGTGTGTGTATGTGTGTGTGTGTGTGTGCATGCTTGTGTGCGTGTGTGTGTGTGCATGTCTGTGTGTGTGTGTGTGTTTTCATATGTTCATGTGTGCGTGTGTCTATCTGTGTCTGTATGTATTTCATGGTGGATTTGATGTATGCTTCATTTTTGCATTTGGTTTGTTTGTTTTTTTTGTGTGTGTTTTTTTTCTCTCAGAGATGAAGCCCCCAAACCAACAGTTGCCCTTGAGTATACATTTGGCCGCAGAGCTAAAGGACACAATGTGGTAAGAGCGTTTGTTCTCTTTTGGGAGGGGTTGGGGGGGGGGTATGGAAAGAGGAAGTGGGAGTGTCATTTAGAGTTCAGGTCGATAATGTAAAGTTCTGAGAGAGAGCGTGACACACACACACAGAATGTGTGTATATGTGTGTGTGTGTGTGTGTGTGTGTGTGTGAAATGCGTTATTTGTTTCATGTTATGATATAAAGAATATAGGTAATACAAGTGTGTCTGGAGTGTGTGTGCGTGTGTGTTGTGTGTATGCATGTTTTTTGAATCCCTGTATCATAATGTATGTTTGCACATGCATGTGTGTGCTTGTAAAGATTTCACAACTATAGACGTTAAGTTTTTTTAACATAATCCAGCTCCTGCAAATACTTTTACAGTGTGCAATATAAGTTTATGTTTTTCCCATAAGGATAAAAAAAATCTGGTTGATATTTTATTTTCTGCTTCCTTTTCTTTCTTTCTTTTTTTTTTTTTTTTTTTTTTCGTGACCTGTGCAGTGTGGAGTACTCAGTTTTCAGAGACTGATATAAGCACATCATCTTGAACACACTTTGAAGTGTTTCTTGCAATGTTTGTCACCATAAAAAAAACATTTTCCCTTACTAATTCACTTGATTGCTGTGCAAGAAACCTTGTTACTATGTTTTTTTTCCCATAAGGAACAGAAAGGTAAGGTGTATCCAACTTTCAAAGGTCTTGCTTGTGTTCTCTATGTGTATTCTGATGATGTCAGTATTTCAGTGCAACACTGTTCTTTGGGATTGAATGTTTATCACTGATAGTCCATAAGAGTATGAAGGTTTACTTCTTGTTTTTTTCCATCCAGTTTTGTATATGCAGATCATCATCAAATATGACTTGGTGTATAATAGAAAGAATAATCCAGTGAAATTTTTGCTAAGATCAATTTTCAGGGTGACCAGATAACGAAAAATATTTTTATTCATGGTTTTGTGAATTTGGATAATACTGGTCTGTTGTTGTTTTTGTTGGTTTTTTTGTTTTTTTTCAGATTACGGTTTAAGTAATGTTTATTTCCTTGTGATGAATCTCAAATTGTCAAGTCAGTATATCAGGCATGTATACACAATGCACGCAAACACACAGGAAGGCATTTTCAGAAATGTGTACATACATGCACGGACAAACATGGCATTCACCAAGCAAGACTGACTTCAAGTGTAGAATTTAATGATGCTGTAGGACAGGTTGCAATGCTTCCATGTTCTTTGCCAGCATGGAGGGAATAACCTCTCTTTCCTTCACCTTTCATGCAAGGGTGAAGGTTGCCAGGCTCATTGTCTCCCTTGCATCAGTTGCTGTGATGACTTATCATTTCACACGTCTGTATTATGCACTTTGGATATGTGTGCATGCACCCCAATTTTGTTATTATAATCTTTCAGCATAAATGTGCTTAGATGCTGAGGTATGTGCTCCAGATTTAAACAATCTTGTTTTTGTCTTTTATTACTGTTATTGATTATTGATAACCTTGTTGTTCTCTTTTCCCTTGATGCTGAATCAACACTTCATCGTGTTGTTCACGGGGTGAGCGCCTTTGCAACCGCTTATATCATTTGTATGTTGCAGTAGTTATCAGATATGTTTAAATTGTTCTGTTTTGCTTTGATGTCTTTATATTGTTCTGTTTCACTTGCTTTATTTATTTCTTCTAGTATTTGGAGCTTTGGGAAGCTTAGCTATCTTTTCTGTTGTTGGAAGTTGCAATAGTAGTGGTGGTGATAATGCTAGAAATAATAGTAATAACAAAGGTGGCAGTAATAGTAGAGCAGTGATGATAAAGGTGATGGTAGTATTAGATAGTGTTGTTGGTTGTGTTATTATTTGTATTTCTTTTTATCACAACAGATTTCTCTGTGTGAAATTTGGGCTGCTCTCTCCAGGGAGAGCATGTCGCTACACTACAGCGCCACCCTTTTTTTTTTTGTATTTTTTCCTGCCTGCAGTTTTATTTGTTTTTCCTGTCAAAGTGGATTTTTCTACAGAATTTTGCCAGGAACAGCCCTTTTGTTGCCGTGGCTTATTTTACATGCACTAAGTGCATGCTGCACACAAGACCTGAGTTTATCATCTCATCTGAATGACTAGCATCCAGACCACCACTCAAGGTCTAGTGGAGGGGGAGAAATTATCGGCGGCTGAGCCGTGGCTCGAACCAGCGCGCTCTCACTTCCTAGGCGGACACGTTACCTCTAGGCCATCACTCCACTGTTCATGCTTGTTATTTTTGTTTTGGTTTTCTATGATCTTTTCTGTGGAGTGTTTGATCAGTTTTCTTTGCACTAGTTTCAACAGTATATATGTAGGGCCACTTGCTGTATCACTTTGATAGTTTGTTCTTGCTTTACATGATTCATGAATGCATTTTTGCATGTCCAAGATACTGATTAAAGATTATGGGACATGAACATTAAATAGAAAGTATAACTTGTGGATATATATACTTGTCTGCACTTGGAGCATATGTCCCATTATATATAAAAATTGATATTTCCCAATGTGCACACAAAGTAAAAAATGAATATGCAGTGAGACAGCAATTTCTAATGTTACCCTTTTTCAACAAAACTGACACTCCATGCACACTGATCTAAAAATACATGGATAGCTCATTGGCCAGGAAAGCTGAAGCCAACTGGACAACATATTGTTACTTGTATCCGGCTGTCAGTCCGTTGAGAAGTCGTCTGGTAACTGGTGGTAGTTTATGGACTATAACCATGTATCTTCGATGAAACTATGTTATGTTTGCCCCCACAACATGCAAAATGTTGTGTTTTGATTGAAATCTGCCAATGGTTTATTTACCAAAGTTATTACAGGAAAACAGTGCAGTGACACGTAGCACAAACTTGCTGCGGAGGCACACACAGGAATGTCAGCTTAACTAACGCCGCGAGCAAGTGAAAGCTTGCCGTGAAGTCAGCTGAGCGCTCAGCTGCATATATGAAGTCACTGCTTCGCGCTGTACTGACACGAGAAGCAAAATGGCTGATTGAACACTTCCGCTGGCTTCAGTTAGCAAAGGGGCGCAAAGAAGGCATGCGTTATCCATCTATTTTTAGATCAGTGCTCCATGCATCACATCAAACAGTCAAATGAATACAAGGTATTTGCAGACATAGCTTTGTAGACTGTGAAAGTCGAGTTCCTAACGCATTTGCTCCAGTAAGCCAGTACACAGAGCTTGCACTTGCGTTTTTTTGGGTTTTTTTAACTGGCAGAAAAGTTTTTCTCGTGCTGATTTCACACGTATTGTCTTTTTTTGTTTTGAGTGGCTGGTTTCGGCTTTCCTTTTTGTCTGTTTTGTTCCCGATATTTTGCTTCTGTTTCCATGGTAACAAACTGCTGTTTCACTAACCTCTTTTCCAGACTGTGCTGTGCTGTATAAACTATAATTCACTAGAAATAAAGATTATTTAGCCTTTGAAAATCTTATTCCGTTGTGTATATTGTGTTGCCCTTTTGCTGTTCTGTTTCTTCTCTGTGGAGTGATTTCATTGGTTTGAACAGTTCTCATGTACACTGACACCGCTGTGTGTCTCCTTTTGTGTGAGTTCGCTTCTGAATATGTTGGTGCATGTGAGAGGGTGATGGGGCAAGTAAGCATATGTTTGAGAAATTTGAAACATTGCATTTTATGTATCAGATTATAAGCATTGATAAGTGTTGTACCTGTCGTACAGTCACACACACACACACACACACACACACACACACACACATGGACTTGGTCAGGAATATTCAAATGTTTTTTTCCTTGAAGAACGTTTATCGAGTTTGTGCACTTGCACACAAACAAAAGCCTGTGGTATGAATCCTCTTCTGTCTCTTGTCTCAGTTTCTGTCTGTCTCTGTCTGTCTGTCTGTCTGTCTGTCTCTCTCTCTCACGATGGAAGGCATTTTCCTTTTTGAATTTTCGATTCATGTGTTTGCATGCCCGGTTTTACTAAATCGAGTCTGCGCGCGCGCAAGTGTGTGTGTGTTTGGGGGGGGAGGGATGTGGGGGGGGGGGGGGGGGGGTGGAGGTGTGGGTTAAGGTGTGTGTGTGTGCTCAACATTGTAATGGGTCAGAAGGCCTTCTACAATAAAACATTTCTGAGTTCTCTCTCTCTCTCTCTCTCTCTCTCTCTCTCTCTCTCTCTCTCTCTCTCTCTCAGGTCTTGTCGTTATCTCCCTCTCTGTCTTTCATGTGCAGGTACTCACATACATGAGCATGATATACATGCACATGTGTATGATGAACACACTCACACATGGAATTTGGCCTTCCAGCTATTCATACAGTCAATGATATAAATTATATAACCAAGAAAGGATTTGTTTTTGGTTTTTTGGTTTTTTTAACTGTTATGAATCAATGTGTGGATGACCAATATACCACTCTGAATTATGGCCAAAAGAGGAATAAAGATAATTATTCTTTATTATATATTTAAAAAAAAAAAAAAAAAAAAAAAGTTTCTTCATGATTAAATAAATGTGAGTGTGAAGTGCACAAACCAAGAAGCACAACACTATGATGTATTGTATTGTATTGTATTACTCTTTTTGTCACAACAGATTTCTCTGCGTGAAATTGGGGCTGCTCTCCCCAGGGAGAGTGTGTCACTACACTGATAGGGCCACCCCTTCTCTTTCTTTTTTTTTTTTTCCTGCAGTTTTGTTTGTTTTCCTATCATAATGGATTTTCTACAGAAGGGACAATCCTGTTCACTGTGTTCATCTTTTTTTTTTTTTTTTTTTTTTTTTTTTTTTTTGTTTTTGTATTTTTTGTTAATTTTTACTTTTTTTTTATCTGTGTATTTTTTACTTTTATTTTTGTACTTTTTTTTTTGTTTGTTATTTTTTACTCTTTTTTTTATTTTTTTGCTCTCTCTCTCTCTCTCTCTCTCAAGGCCTGACTAAGCGCATTGGGTTACGCTGCTGGTCAGGCATCTGCTTGGCAGATATGGTGTAGCGTATATGAATTTGACCGAACGCAGTGACGCCTCCTTGAGCTGCTGATACTGATACTGATGCTGTGTTCACTGTTGTTCCCACAGGCAAAGGACGTGGGCCACATCTGGGAGCTGGGAGGGGGCGCCTGGCTGTCCAAGCTCATGGACATACCCCTCAACCCAGACACCATCAAGTGAGCGTCGTATGATATTCAGCAAATGCCGCACGAGGCAAAATGACGATGTGGGCGCCTGTTATCGTTAACTGTCTAGAAAAAACCTGTGGTGCATGTTCTTATGAGTGTAACAGTTGAAAATGAGTGATGTTAATGTGTGGGTGTGTTGGTAGGGAAGTGGGGGTGTGTTTGTGTATTTTGTGTATGTGCATGTGTGTGTGTGTGTGTATGTGTGTGTGGATCTGGTTGCATTGCATGTGCTCAGCCTACATATATTGGTTCTGGTTCATCTGTGCCTATGGAGGTGGGGGTGGGGGGGTTGTCATGTATACCTGTATGCATGTGGTTGTGTGTGTGTGTGTCTATGTCTGTGTGTGTGTGTGTGTGTGTGTGTGTGTGAGTGTTTTTTTGTATGTGGTGTGTGTGTGTGTGTGCATTTATGTACATGTGTATGTGCGTTTATGTGTGTCTGTGTTTATGTATGTGTGTGTGTGTCTAGGTATATATGTGTATGTGTGCATGTGTATTTATGTATGCACGCGCGTGTGTGTGTGTGTGTGTGTGTGTGTGTGTGTGTGTGTGTCAGGCACACAGCCCTGTTCCTGGTCCTGGACCTGTCGCAGCCCAAGGAGCTGTGGCACACGCTGGAGACGCTGTTGCAGTGCGCCAAGGCTCGCGTGGAGGCGGTCATCGCCGACATGCAGTCCTCCGACCCCGACCTCAAGGAGAGGCTGCAGAAGGCAGCCTGGGAGAGAGTAGGGGAGGAAAACCCAGTGAGTTTTTTTTTGTGTGTGTGTGTGTTTGTGTTGTTGTTGTTTTTTATTGTGTGTGTGTTGTTGTTTTTTTAATGCATGTTGTTGTTGTTGGGTTGTTGTTTTTTTATTGTCTTGTAGTTTCGGGGGTGGTTTTTGTTGTTCTTTTTGTTGTTTTGTGGGATTTTTTTTTTATATCCAAGGTGTGGGAGAGGGGGTTTTGGTCTTCAGTGTATCATTTTTGAAACCTGTCAGTCCTTAGGGGTTTGTTTGGCGTTGTTCTTGTCATTTTATTGTTGTTTAGCGGGTGGTTTTGTTTTGGTTTTTTGTGGGTTTTTTTCATCCAAAACTAGAGAGGGGAGGGGGTTTGGTCTTCAGTGTATCATTTTTTAAACCTGTCAGTCTCTAGAGGCGTGTTTGGTGTTGTTCTTGTCTTTTTGTTGTTGTTTTTTTTATTGTTTAGGGGGTGGTTTTGGATTTTGTTTTGTAATGTATTGTATTTTATTGTATTTCTCCTTTTTTGTCACAACAGATTTCTCTGTGTGAAATTGGGGCTGCTGTCCCCAGGGAGAGCGTGTCGCTACACTGAGAGTGCCACCTTTTTTGTGGGGGGGGGGGGGGGGTGGGGGGGGTGTACTTTTCCTGCATGCAGTTTTATTTGTTTTTCTTATTGAAGTGGATTTGTCTACATAATTTTGCCAGGGACAACCCTTTTGTTGCCGTAGGTTCTTTTACGTTCGCTAAGTGCGTGCTGCACACGGGACCTCAGTTTATCGTCTCATCCGAATGAGATTGTGTGTTGTTTGTTTTTATTCTTCTCCAAGGTGTGAGAGGAGGGGTTTGGACTTCAGTGTATCATTTTTTTTTAAACCTGTCGTCTTTAGGCATATGGTGTTGTTCTCATCTTTTTGTTGTTGTTGTTGTTTAAGGGGTGGTTTTGGATTTTTGTTTTGTTTGTTTGTTTGTTTGTTTAATTTTTATCCAAAGTGTGGGAGACGGGGTTTGGGCTAGAGTGTATCATTTTTTTAACCTGTCGTCTTCAGGGGTTTGTTTGTTGTTTAGGGGGTGGCTTTGTTGTTTGTTTGTTTTTGGTTTTGTTTGTGGGTTTTTTTTTTATCCAAGGTGTGTGTAGGGGAGGTGGAGGGGGTGGGGGGGGTTGGTCTTCAGTGTATCATTTTTGTAACCTGTCAGTCTCTAGGGGGTTGTTGGGTGTTGTTCTTGTCGTTTTGTTGTTGTTGTTGTTTTTGTTGTGGCGGTTAGTTTGTTGCTGCATTATTATTTAGTACTATACTATGCTTGTAAGGAGTTCAGGGCCGAAACACTTGACTGAGGGGGGCTTCTTCTCTGAAGACCTTGTACTGTCCAGCTGTCCCTAGAGTTTCTTATTACTATATGTTACCATACTGTATATGTGCGTGTGTGTGTATATGTGTCTTATCTGTTTATCGTGTTAGTCTTTCTGTATTTTATCCTGTAATTTTATTTTTCTTCTTGCCTGCGTTTTTTGGAACTGTGTACATCTTTGTTCACAGGAGACCAGTATTTTTTTTTTTTTTTTTTTTTTTTTTTTTTTTTCATAGTTATGAAGATAAGGATGATTTTCTAAATATAATAATGATGGTATTTATATAGCGCTGAATCTTGTGCAGAGATAAATGTAAGCGCTTTCACACCAGTCATTCACACGCATGCATGACTCTAAAACTGAAGAAACTGAAGACAAAGAAGAGGTAGGGGAGGGAGGCTGTCTTGTGAAGAGGTGGGTTTTGAGGCCAGACTTGATAGAGCTGAGTGCTGAGTGCAGATATACATTTCATTTTCTTACTTTTTAACGTCTGTCTTGTGCCGAGGTGGGTGTCCAGTAACTCAGGTGTGTGTGTGTATTGCAGGACAAAAGCATGATGGACCCTTTCTTGATACCCATGGTCATTGTGGGATCAAAGTACGACCTTTTCCAGGTAAGCTTGTCATGCTTCGTTAGGTTAATGATACTTCTGCTTCTAATGACTGCTGCTACTGTTACTTATGTATAGTATCGAGTTGCAAACAATTATGCTAACTTTGGTGAAGGGATTAACACATGCACATGCGCGCACGCACACACAGACCTGCATGGAAGAAATATAAAGCCATCATTTCATTGAAGACATAACTTGTACTGATGGTATGACTACATTTGATGCACTATTTTTATGATTTGTCAAATATGTTTTAAAAAAAAACTTTAAAAAAGAGCACACATAAGCATTCAAACTGAGTGCCTAGTCATTTGGATGAGACGATAAACCGAGGTCCCGTGTGCAGCATGCACTTGGCGCACTGAAAAAGAACCCATGGCAACAAGAGTGTTGTCCTCTGTCCAAATTCTGCTGAAGAAATGCACTCTGATAGGTACACAAATACATAAGCATGCACTCGAGGCCTGACGAAGTGCATTGGGTTATGCTGCTGGTCAGGCATCTGCCTAGCAGATGTTGTGTATAAGGAGTTTTCTGAGCTCAGTGACACCTCCTTGAGTAAGTGAAAGTGAAACTGTCGTTCATTCTCATTGCAGGACTTTGATTCTGAGAAGAGAAAGGTGATCTGCAAGACGCTGCGCTTTGTGGCACACATCCATGGAGCCACCCTTCAGGTGGGGTGTCCGTCATTGTGTATGTGTGTGTGTGTGATTTGTCGGCAGTCGTCATGTCCCATGTGCACAGTGCAGCAAACGAACGCAGTGTAGATACACACAAATTTTTATGCGCATGTACTTGCGCACATGCATTCACACACATACATTCACAAGTGACTGAGAACGTTGATGTTTTTGACTTTTTGAATTCATTACCTGTTGTTTCGCTTGTCAGTTTAATGACCTCTCTTTTACGAAGTCCTTTAAGTAATTTCCTGTAATTGTATTTTGATATTTTTTTCAAATTTCACCCTCATTTCACCCTCATTTGCCCAGTTTCCCCCAACTCTCCATTCATTCACATCTCCCACCCCTTCTAACCGATAATACTCAAATGTATTCATAAATACTTTAACAAAATGTCTTCTATCACCGATATGTGTGACGGGACATTAAACAAAATTCCTCCCTCCTCCCACTCATACTTGCAAGCTTGCACACACACATGCATGCACACACGCATGCACGCAGACATAGACACATGCATGCACATACACACGCATACTCACACACACAAACGCTCGCGCGCATGGGCACACACACATGAGCGCACGCACATACATATACACACGCATTTTCTCACTTGCAGGTTCACTTACAGACCATGAAATATATGTGTGTGTGTGTGCGTGTGTGAGAGAGAAGTGAAAAGAAGAAACAAGTATGATGGAATGACACAAGAAAATCATAACTTTGTGGTAAATATAGACATGTTACTGATTGTTAACATATTGAATGCTTATTCTTCCTGTTACTTGTTCCACATCTTTTTGAAAAGACAAGTTTTTCGTTTTTGATCCAGCCCTGTGCGCTCAGCTGGGCTATAAGCAACAGTGTGAATGTCACACAAGTTTCAGCAGTCCAGGGTTTAAGAATCGAACAGGGAAAGAATGTCCAAGGAAAACAAATAAATAAAAGCAATGAAAACGAGCTGCAGTGGTAAGAGGAAAGTGTGCTGTCAGTTTTTCAGCAACAAACAGGAACAGCTGGTGTCCAGAATGCGAGCCCTCATCAGCCATCACCTGTTTGGCACCACGCCCAGGTAAGTTCACGCAGTTTCATTAAGTTCTCATGTCGCAACCAGCCGCCGCGGCGAAGTGGTTAGCGTCGCGGACTGACGGCTGGGAGGACGCGGGCTCGAATCCCAGTTGAGGTGGGTTTTTCGGCCCGTGGCTGGCTCCTACCCAGAGTTGAGTGTGCTGTGGGCTTAAATGGGGAGACTGGGACCACACAGTCGAGTGTCATCCACTTCAAGGATGCGTCTTTGGGTGTGTTGCTCTAATTACCTGACCAATACTGTAAGTCTGTATCTCTCAGGCCTGGTTAATGCCGGGATATCATTATGACAGGAAGCGTACAGTACAGCCTTGTCACGCAGTCCCAAACCAAAATGGACCTCCATAGCAACATTGTCATCGTCATCCTCCTCCTCCTTCATCATCGTCAGCATAAACAAAACAGTCTCAAAGTCTGTGGCCTTTCATGCCCTTCTCTCATGGTGACCTCAGTTTCGATGCCCCTCCACTTCCGTGCTTGGGGTGAGTCCTGTCAGTGTCTTCAGTGTCGGCAAATTAATGGGGGGCTGTTGTTTGAGGGACGTGATGGCGGTCTCCACTCTGGGAGGGACGCTCACTCAGTCTGGCTCCGTGACTAAGCCATTATTGTCGTTAGTAGGGGGCTTTGTAGGTGGTGTCCAAAGTACATTAAATCATAACAGGCACCACTGAACACCACCCAAGTGACTCAGCAGCAGTGCAGGGTCTCCTCTGGTGTGTGGCCTCCTGGCAACCTAACATTGATGGTTCCCTGTGGACTGCCAATGCTGGAACTGTGACGGACAAACCCGGATGTGGCTGTGTATGGAGGAATCTAAATGAGCGGCGTGGGAGTAATGCCACTGAAACAGTGTAGATGATGGGGACAGGAAAAAAAAAAAAAAGTTCTCATGTCACCTATCACTTTTGAGCTGGTTAAATGCAGTGTGCTGCTTGGGTTTTGTGTTGTATTACGTCTGGTCTGAACAGATTTCTCTGTGTGAAATTCAGGCTGTTTTCCTTGGAGAGTGCGCATCACAGCAGTGCAGTGCCACATTTGTTTTCTCCTGGGTTTTTTTTTATAATGTTTACATGTGCATTTGTTTTGCTATCGAAATGGACGTTTTCTTCATAATTTTATCAGGGACAGTCCTTTTGTGCATTGCCTTGGGTTCTTTTATTTGTGCTAAGTGCATGCTGCACCCAGCGCCTTGCTTGATCGTCTTATCGGAATGATTAGCACGCAGACCATGACTCAAGGTCTAATGGAGGGGTGGGGCAAAATTCACGATCTGTTTAAAGGATTCAAAACTGCGGATATTCGCTTCCTGGTAGAATGCATCACGACAAGGCCACTGCCCCACCAGTAGCAAGTGCAATGATAGAAATGTTTTAGTTCTCTTGTCTTCAGGGCAGGAGGGTGCTTTAGAGACAGAATGCCTGTCAGTTTGCTTGTGTGTTCATTTGTGTTATTCGTTGTGGGTTTTTGTTGTTGTTTTGTTATTCATTTCCATTTTGAACACAGTGTGTTGGATGAAGTTTGGCTATGTGTGTGTAGGTGTGTTTCTTTTGGAAACTTGAAAAACATGAAAGAGGCAAGAATGGATCTCTGCATGTGCATTTGCGTGGTGTGTGTGTGTGTGTGTGCGCGCGCACGCACGGTATTGTGTGCAGCCAGATTTTAGACTACATTATCCGTCAGGGGTGGAGGTGACAGGAAAATGTTAACAATTCTCAACAATGATTTGTGCATTAAATGGACTTATTTTAGCTAAACACTTGCTTACATCTGAATACATGCTGAATATTGAAAAAGATCTGAAAAATACGAAGACGTGTTTACAGTTTAAAGGGAATTTTGACTGGCATGCTGCGTCTCACCACTAGTTTGCTTCTCGTATCATTTTGAAGTCAACAGTGTGGTGATGAAGGTGTGTGGGTGTTGTTGTTTGTGTTGCAGCAAAACCATGCAGACAGAGCACAACAAGCCCATCTTTGTTCCAGCCGGCCTGGATTCCATTCAGCAGATAGGTCAGTGACCTTACTGTAATGTGTGGGTTGTTGGATCTTGATGATGGCATGCGGAGTGATGGCCTAGAGGTAACGCGTCTGCCTAGGAAGCGAGAGAATCTGAGCGCACTGGTTCGAACCACGGCACAGTCGCCAGTATTTTCTCCCCCTCCACTAAACCTTGAGCGGTGGGTGGTCTAGACACTAGTCATTCGGATGAGACAATAAACCGAGGTCCCATGTGCAGCATGCACTTAGTGTACGTAAAAGAAGCCACAGCAACAAAAGTGTTGTCCCTGGCAAAATTCTGTAGAAAAATCCGCTTTGATAGGAAAAGCAAAAAAAACCAAAAAGCAAAAAAAACTGCAGGCAGGAAAAAATACAAAAAAATTGGTGGTGCTCTCAGTGTAGTGACACGCTCTCCCTGGGGAGAGCAGTCCAAATTTCACACAGAGAAATCTGTTGTGGCAAAAAAGAGTAATACAATACAATACAATCATACATTCAACCACAAGAGGCGTTTGTTGATTTAACACTTTTAATGAACTAAACAAGGACTGGCGTTCAGACATGTTGCACAGCATGGGCGGAGGAAGGAAGGATGAGCAGGTAGGCAGTAGCCGGCCGTAGTAGCTTCTCGGTGTGTGGGTGTGGGTGTGTGTGGAGATGCCGCTGCGCGCGTGTGTGTTGCTGAGGTGAGGGGGAAAGCGTGGGACGCGCTGACCGCAGCATGGCGAGTATGCTACACTTACTTTATCTTTCTTTCCGCCTTCCTGCTCTGTATGCAGCTCTCCATGTTCTTTTAAATGTACCAGCGAGTGACCCTTTTTTCAGGCTTGTATTTTACTGACAAAATGTTTGCTAATATTGATCAAAACATGACATGAATTTACGAAACGAGCAAAGAAATAAGCTGAGTTGTGCTTGAATAATGAGAATTTGGAAGTGTGGGAAAGAATGTAGTCGCTTGATATGTAGAGTTGTCATTAATTCTGTTTTTTGTTGTTGTTTTTTTTATGGGTTTTTTTCCCGTTGTTGTGTAGGAACACCACCCATCTCTGACAAAGACATTGGCAGAGTGCAGGCAAAGTAAGTCAGTTTGTGTATTTCTATATATATATATACCTCTTGATTTTTTTTTTTTTTTTTTTTTTTTTTTTTTTTTTGTCAGGGAAGTAAATTTGTGTATTTTCATCTACCTTTGCATTTTTTTTGTTGGTAAAAAAGTTAGTTTGTGTAATTTTATCTACCTTTTTTTAATTTTTTTGTTGGCAAGATGACTGTATTTTTTTCTACCTTTTAAATTGTTTATTGGCAAAGTAAGTTAGTTTGTGCTTTTTTATCTACCTTATAAACTTTCTTTTTGTTGGAAAAGTATGTTTGTGTATTTTTTCTGTCTTTAAAAAAAATTGTGTTCTTCTGTTGATATTTGGTCGCAGTGTGTGCATGTGTGTGTGTGTGTTTGTGTTTTGTACTGGTGGATTGTATCATTCTTTCATGTGATTAAGAGTTTGTAAAACATCTGTGTTTTTTCAATATGTTTTGAATTATTTTTAGAATGTGTGTGCATAATTATGATTGTGCGTGTGTTTGTGTGTGTGTGTGTGTTGTGCATACATTGAAGTGGTAAAATGCTGTTTTTGATGTGAAAACCTGTTTTTACTGAAAGCATTCTGGCTTCCCTGTATGTCTACCATTGTCATTCAGCTACTTCTTCTGTGTTTTGCTCAGAACTCCGTTTGACCTCTGGAAGGTCGCCTTCACTGGCTATTTCCCCCAAGAGGTATGCTTGCTTCTTTGTTTTAGGGAGTTGTTGGGGGTTTTTTTTGGTTTTTTTCAGCAAATGTTTTAACTTTGTTTGTGGTTTTCTACTTGTTTGTGCATGTTTCTGTTTACTTGTGGGTTGTTGCTTCTGTGGATGATATTTGTGATTTCGTTTTTGACTCACTTGTGTAAACAAAGTGAGTCTATGTTTTAACCCGATGTTCGGTTGTCTGTGTGTGTGTGTGTGTGTGTGTGTGTGTGTGTGTGTGTCTGTGTGTCCGTGGTAAACTTTAACATTGACATTTTCTCTGCAAATACTTTGTCAGTTGACACCAAATTAGGCATAAAAATAGGGAAAATTCAGTTCTTTCCAGTCATCTTGTTTAAAACAATATTGCACCTCTGGGATGGGCACAAAAAAAATTAAAAAATGAAGCCTAATTATATGCAAACTGCATTTACTGTTATATTTATATTTTTTGTATTCTCTAAACTTGGCACTTTGATCTGATATTCTGACCCAACAACAAGAGCAGTCATTATTATCATTTTTTGTTCAAACAGGAACTTTTTTTGCTCAGCATGGAAGTTTTATTTATTTTGCAAACATTTGGTGCAGATAGTAAAAAAGGGAATTTACTCTGTAATTAATGCTAGGGGACTTAATTTGCTTTAAACTGATCTTCCTCATCTTAAACATTACATTTTGAAATTATACTCAATACATAAAAAGCTTGGATTTTTTTTTTAAAGTTTATCACAAGTGAGTCTTGAAGGCCTTCCCTATCTTGTTGAATTGTGTTATTATTTTGTCGTTTCTATCCTGGCATGACTGGTAACCCAGCAATACTTGTTTTCTTTCTGTTTTTTTTTCTTATATATATATATATAGATATAGATATATATAGATATATATGCTTTCATAGTGTTTCAGTTTGTTGTCTTCAGTCTAAAGTGGCACACCTTTTGTTTTTTCTTTGTTTTGTTTTGTTTGTTTGTTTTTTTTAGTGCATTAATTTGAATTTGAGTCACTTGTTGTTAATACATGTATGTGTAATGTTATGTCAGAGATGTTTCCTCATCTGCCAGTTCACAAGAGCTTTTCTTCATTAGGGGCGTGCTTTTACTTTTATATGACACAGTTGCATATTTTGTTATCATTCTGCAAGTGGATAGAAAATGAATTAGAAGCGTTTAAAAATGAAGATTTCTGTATTTCATGAGAAAGAGAGAGAGAGATTTTGTATTTCTCTTTTTGTCCCAACAGATTTCTCTGTGTGAAATTCAGGCTGCTCTCCGCAGGGAGAGTGCGTCACTACACGACAGTGCCACCCTTGTTTTTTTTTTGTTTTTTTCCTGCTTGCATTTTTATTTGTTTTTCATCAAAGTGGATATTTTTTTACAGAATTTTGCCAGGGACAACTCTTGTTGCCGTGGATTCTTTTACGTGCGCTAAGTGCATGCTGCACACGGGACCTCGGTTTATCATCTCATCTGAATGATTAGCGTCCAGACCACCACTCAAGGTCTAGTGGAGGGGGAGAAAATATCGGCGGCTGAGCCATGAATTGAACCAGTGCACTCAGATCCTCTTGCTTTCTAGTCGGACGCATTACCTCTAGGCCATCACTCTCAAATTTTTACTCCTAGTCATTTGCCATGTGTGTGTATTTAGTTTAAAGTGATTGATTTGTTGGTTTTGTTGATTTTTATATAGTAAAAGTTTATCTCATCTCATCTCCTTTTTTTAAAAAAATATTCTTCTTAATTTTCGTTTTAGGAGAAGAAGGTAATTATGAATTTATGTGTGAAGTGAGAATTTGCTTTTGATTCATTTTCATTACATCCACCATTTTTCTTTTTTTTTTTTTTTTTTTGGTTCGCACTTTCCCTAGCTGTTCCTGACAAGTTTTCAAGAATATTGAACCACCCTTCCATCCCCCCCCCCCCCCCCCCCTGCCCCGTTTGCCACACCCCTGTCCCTCTCCACAGTTGTTCATCTCACCCTGTTTCCCTTTAGCTGGAGCTGACATACCATTTTCCAACGCATCAGTTTTCATTCTTCCTGGTGTGTCGAAGAAACAGACGGACAAACAAAAGCAAGCTTGCATACAAAACATTGTTTCTTATGCGCAAATCGTTTTGGAACTACCAGATTTGTCATTCCTTTCAAACAAAAAATAGCATTCCATTCTTTGAAGATTGCCTGTTCAGCATAATTTTCTTGGGAGTTTCTCATCACTAATTGACATTTTGTGTGTGGGTGTGGGTGTTTTTGAGTGCGTAACAAGTTTTGGGCATGACTGTTCTTTTAATTTAAAAGATGGCTGGCTTGCCATAGAGGAGGTGTGTGTGTGTGTCATTGCCTGTTATTTTGTTTCTGTCAACATCTTCCAAGGCACTTTATAGCAGAAACTTACGTGATGTGTCAGGGAAAATCATCATGAACATTTGCTGTGGCGGATGCAATCACTGAGCAGACCCTGCACGGACTCTCAGTGTGAGGGCCCTGTGTTCAAATCTATATGGGGCACATGGTGGATTAACCCTTTCACCACCAAGCTCGCATTTATGCACAGGCGTGGTAGAGGACCCATGTCACTGAAAGGTGACCATCCATTGGTCTGTTATCCATGAACCTACTGCTCTTAATGTTCGGTGGTAGGATAGGCCATATTTTCTATACATCGCAGGCAGAATTAGAATCCACAGCTGTTCTTAGCCACTGTCTTTTCTGTGTTTATACCGTAAGGGAATTTTGTACTCTAAAATGACTGGCGGTGAAAGGGTTAAGGGGAGGAGATTCATGTTACCCAACCCCCCAGGTCCATGTATGTGTGGACCTGCTAGTGCTTTAATCCCCTTTGTGTGAACACACATGCTGAGGATGAAATTTGCGTGCTGATAACCACATAATCCGTGTGGGGTTTTTCAGGTTATCGAAACACAAACATACCTGGCATGCCCTTCTCTGAAAACAAAGTATGGCTGCTTAAGTGACATGGTAACCATACTTATAAGATCTGCTCATAGAAACAAGCAAATCGGAGTGGAAACATTTGTTGTGCAGTATAGGTCATGATTTTGATGGTGGGTGTTTTTTGGGGTGGGTTTTTTTTTGTGTGTTTTGTTTTTGTTTTTGTTTGTGTGTTTTTTTGCTGTGGTTTGTGTTGGTTATGTTGGTTTTTGTTGCTGTTGTACTGTTGTAATGTTTGTTTTCTATTTTCTTCTCTCATGTTTGGGTGTTGGGGGGGAAGAATTGTTGGTGAGGGGTGTTGTTCATTTGTGTGTACTTTTGGTTTTATTGTTGTCCTGGGTTTTTTGTGTATATTGTTGTGTTGTTGTTTTTTTGTTTTTTCAATGAAAATACCTTTAAAAGAAAACAAAGTGGACTTGACTGGTAGAGGAACTCTCTCGGTCTCATTTGTTCATTCCTGAACGTCAAGTACTGACATTATCAGCAGTTTAGTATGTATGCATTTCTTTTTTTTTGTCTTTCAGTTTCAGTGTATGCATGCATTGCTCCACATGTACCCTTTGACATGTAATTTTGTAACATGTGGGTTTTTTTAATGTTTATAAGTTATATCACATGTTCATATAGTTTATAGACAAGCAAGGACAGGTTGAAATGAAAGGCTGCAGCCTAAAACTGTTAATCGCTGCAAAATAAAGATTTATTTTAACCTCTTGACTGCCATAAATGTATTACGTACGTGCATAGTGACGTCACTGATGACGTCATCAGAAACAGAGAAATAGCTCTGGAAGGCTGAAAATTCACTCAGTTCATCTGTTTTCCCCCTGGCACTGAAGGGGTTAATTCTTGTTCCTGCTCTCTTTCTCTCTCAAAAAGCCAGATCGTTATTTAGAACTAAGAGAGAACCCCTGAAAACAGACTATGGCTGCCTACATGGCAGGGTAAAAAACCTGTCATACACTTAAAAGCCCACTCATGTTCATACAAATGAACGTGGGAGTTGCAGCCCACAAACAAAAAAGAAGTAGAAGAACTAAGAGAGAAAGAAAAGAACAATGAAAGTCTTCTAGAAACTGGATTTAACCCCTTAAATGCTGCTGACGAGTATTTGTATTTTTATTTCTTTTTATCACAACAGATTTCTCTGCGTGAAATTTGGGCTGCTCTCCCCAGGGGGAGCACGTCACTACACTACAACGCCACCCATTTTTTTGTAATTTTTCCTGCGAGCTGTTTTATTTGTTTTTCCTATCAAAGTGGATTTTTCTACAGAATTTTGCCAGGAACAACCCTTTTGTTGCCGTGGGTTCTTTTACATGCGCTAAGTGCATGCTGCACGTGTGACCTCGGTTTATCGTCTCATCTGAATGACTAGCGTCCAGACCACCACTCAAGGTCTAGTGGAGCCGTGATTCGAACCAGCACACTCAGATTCTCTCGCTTCCTGGGAGGACGCGTTACCTCTTGGCCATCACTCCACTTGCTAATCCGTGAATGATTTGTCACCTCACTGAGATAGGCCAGAGGTTTTCAGGTCAGGATGTCAGTCCCCGTTCTGTGTTTAGACTTCTCCCCCGTGGGTTTGTAGTACTCAGGTTCAGCAAAGTCAGTTCACCGTTGATATGTACAGAAAAAAGTAACAACTGCACATCAAACTGATGCCATGCTGATCTCATTTTTCATTTCACCGAGGTTTGGCTGTCAAGGGGTTAAAAACTTGAGATGCATTTCACGAATCTGGATTCAGTTTTGCTACTGTTGTTGAGCTGAATGTTTAATCTGTTGTGTTTTGTTTGCTTAAAATTGGGGAGGAACAGGTTTGTATGTGGTCTGTGCGTCTGTAATTCTTTGCTCAAAGTTGAGCTGTAAACAGCTCATCATCAAGCAGCAAGGCAGACTACGCCACTAACAGAAATGGAATTTGGAACCAAAAGTTAACAGATCATCGGGGTGTTTTTTTGGGGGTTTTTTGTTTGTTTTTTTGGGGGGTTTTTTTGTATTTCTTTTCAGCACAACAGATTTCTCTTTGTGAAACTCAGGCTGCAGCACCACATTTTTTCATCTTTTTTTCTTCTTTTTTTTTTCTGTACTGTCTGCAAGCGTATTTGTTGCACTCAAAAAAGTGGATTTTGGTACAGAATTTTGCCAGGGACGGCCCTCTGTTGCCACAGGTTACTTTACTTGCACAAGGTGCATGCAGCACATGGGACCTTGCCTTGTCGTCTCATCCGGACCACCAGTGAAGGTCTCTGGTGGAGGAGGGAGTAAAATCATGAC
Organism: Babylonia areolata; assembly: GCF_041734735.1. Classification (NCBI taxonomy): domain Eukaryota; kingdom Metazoa; phylum Mollusca; class Gastropoda; order Neogastropoda; family Buccinidae; genus Babylonia; species Babylonia areolata. Next base: position 48,208,229 of record NC_134896.1, read on the forward strand.
TGTGTGGGACTCAAACCCACGGACACTTGCTTCCTAGTCACTTCCTGGTCACTTGCTAGTCACTTCTTAGTCACTTGTTAGTCACTTCCTAGTCACTTCTTAGTCACTTCCTTAGTCACTTCCTAGTCACTTACTTGTCACTTGCTAGTCACTTCTTAGTCACTTCCTAGTCTCTTGCTAGTCACTTGCTTGTCACTTCCTGGTCACTTGCTAGTCACTTCCTGGTCACTTGCTAGTCACTTCTTAGTCACTTCCTGGTTAATTGCTAGTCACTTCCTAGTCTCTTGCTAGTCACTTGCTTGCCACTTCCTGGTCACTTGCTAGTCACTTCCTGGTCACTTCCTGGTCACTTGCTAGTCACTTCCTGGTCACTTCTTAGTCACTTCCTGGTCACTTGCTAGTCACTTCCTGGTCACTTCCTAGTCACTTGCTAGTCACTTCCTAGTCACTTCCTGGTCACTTGCTAGTCACTTCTTAGTCACTTCCTGGTCACTTGCTAGTCACTTCTTAGTCACTTCCTGGTCACTTCTTAGTCACTTCCTGGTCACTTGCTAGTCACTTCCTGGTCACTTGCTAGTCACTTCTTAGTCACTTCCTGGTTAATTGCTAGTCACTTCTTAGTCACTTCTTAGTCACTTCCTGGTCACTTGCTAGTCACTTCCTGGTCACTTCTTAGTCACTTGCTGGTCACTTGCTAGTCACTTCCTAGTCACTTCTTAGTCACTTGCTTGTCACTTCCTAGTCACTTCTTAGTCACTTGCTAGTCACTTCCTAGTCACTTCCTAGTCACTTCCTGGTCACTTGCTAGTCACTTCCTAGTCACTTCCTGATCACTTACTAGTCACTTCCTGGTCATTTGCTAGTCACTTCTTAGTCACTTCCTGGTTAATTGCTAGTCACTTGCTAGTGACTTCCTGGTCACTTCCTGCTAGTCACATTCTGGTCACTTCCTAGTAGCTTGCCAGTTTTAGTATCACATATTCAGTATATTCATATTTGCTTTTGTTTGTGTGGGGTTTTTTTTAAATTATTGTTTTGACTGTAGCTTAAGCAAAAGGCTGCTTCCGGTAGGGCCTTGAAAAATGTAGAACCATGCTTCTCGAATACCATTTGAAAACAAAAAAATAAGTAATAAATAAATAAGTACTTGTTTGTTTTGTTTGTATATGTGATTTTTATGCTGCATTTCAGAAAATCAATGACCCTTCAATGGTGGACGATCCGGCCAAGGACCCACAGTACAAAGAGCACGCCATCGACACGCTGCGTGCTCAGAAAGATGAGGTGAGGGTTTGTGTGGGCTTTTCTTGGGTGCGGTATAGGTATAGCTCTGTGGCTAGAGCAGTGGCTCCGGTTCCAGATCCTGGTGCCAGTTTTCTGGTGAGCTAACTCAAGGGTGGAAATCAGGTCTTTTAGTTTCCCAAGTCAGCATGAGCGGCAGACCTGTTGCGTAATGCCCTTTGTGTATATGTGCATGCAGAAGGTGAAACATGCATGTGAAAGACCCACCCATAATCCATGTCGGCGTTCAGTGGATTATGGAACGATGAAGATATGCATGACAGACAGAAAGGAAGGATATGCAGCACAAACACACACACACAGACACACACATACACATGTGTGCGCATGCACGCACACACGCATGTGTTTGTGCATAAACATAAATGCCATCAACACAGTCAGCAGTTCCTCATTTTATTTGTGTTAAAAACATCATGAAAAGTAAGTCAAAACCAGCGACAACAGTGACAGCTTGTGTAAAACAAAGGGGACAATTATCATTCTGTGCTCATCAGGTCATGTTTGTGTGTGTGTGTGTGTGTGTGTGTGTGTGTGATCAAAGTCAAAAAGTTGACATGACTATCATGTGAAATATCGATATTGCTTCCATGCCTTCCGATACGCTAAAAGCTGTGCGGTTATCCTGTGGTATGTTTGTCTAACGTTGCGGGGACTAAATTAGCACCGACAGCATCAGGCCTTCATTGTGTGGTTATCATGACTTTTCAGGAGCTGGAGCGGTATCGACGCCTGGCAGAGCGCAGAGCCAAAGAAGCAGAGAACAATCAGTATGCGGCATAGTTAGGCACCGTGGGGAGAAGATGGTGCAAGTGTTTGTTGGGGACAGACCTCATCTCTCTCTCTCTCTCTCTCCCTCCCTCTCTCTGTCTTGATCTTCAGCCTCCCTCTCTCTCTCTCTCTCTCTGTCGTGATCTTCAACCTCCCTCTATCTGTCTCCATTTCATTCTGTTTCTTTATCTCTGTCTCTCTCTCTCTTCCTCTTTCTGTTTTTCAGTTTCAGTTTCTCTCCTTTTTTTTTTTTCTTCCAGTTAACCGGTTAGGAATGGACTGTTGACTGAGAAGAGACTTCCAAGAATGAGTTTGATATGTACAGTTCTGTGATCAGTGTGGGTGTGTAGTGTGGGAGTCTCCATGCTGGGTTGTTGATTGGACTGTCTAACGATCAATACACATGTGAACATGCATGCACGCTTGCACATACATGCATGCACACAACTACACACACGCGCGTGCACACGTACACACACACACACACACACACACACACACACACACACACACACGCACGCACGCACGCACGCACGCACGCACGCACGCACACACACACACACACACACACACACACACACACAAAACCTGTACATTTTGCAGTCTTTTGATTGTCTCTTCTCCAGTCTTGCTTTGTGTGCATATATGTGTGTGTGTGTGCGTGTGTGTCTGTCTGTCTCTCTCTCTCTCTCTCTCTCTCTCTCTCTCATGCAGAGTGAAAACATTGTTTTTATTTATGATGGGATCATTCAATCAGCTGTATAATTTGATTCCATGAGTTCTAAAAAATTTTGGTGAATGGGAAGGTTTGAATTAAATGTGTTTTGAAAGGTTTGGCGGTATTTGGTCTTTGGAAAGTTGTGTGTTTGGTTTAATGGTTACAAAAAGTTTTCTCTTTGTGATATAAACTTTTTTTTTTTTTACTTTCACATTGATACAACATCAAAAACAACAAACGAAAATGGTTGTATGTTGAGAACAATTCAAGTTTTTTTTCAGGCATTTGATGCCTATGACATTCACAAACACGTGTTCTCATCTTTCATTTTAACTGTGTATTGTTGTTGCTTTTTTTTTTTTTTTTTTTCTTCTTCTTCTGTTTTCAATTTTGTTTAGAGTTTCATTTTTTTCTTGTGATGAACTTGAAACACAGTGCATTAAGCAGATTCTTAATCTTTCTTCTCAAAACATTCCGTCCACTCTCTTGACACGTTAATCTTTGCTGGTTACTGTTTGAGTGAATGTGATGAAAAGAAAAATAAATTTGAATTAACTTAGAGCATTTTGTTTTGTGTTAGTGGTATGAAAAGCATGGGTGCATTCCATTCTGTTGTTAAGGACGGACAGTGTGTTATGCAACATAGTGGTTTCAGATTTGTTTTTCATGTATGGAGCCCCTCAAAAAAAAAGCTGAAACAGATTCTTCGTTATTTTTGTTCATTCTCTCGACGGGCGCAATAGCCGAGTGGTTAAAGCGTTGGACTTTCAATCTGAGGGTCCCGGGTTCGAATCACGGTGACGGCGCCTGGTGGGTAAAGGGTGGAGATTTTTACGATCTCCCAGGTCAACATATGTGCAGACCTGCTAGTGCCTGAACCCCCTTCGTGTGTAAATGCATACAGAAGATCAAATATGCACGTTAAAGATCCTGTAATCCATGTCAGCGTTCGGTGGGTTATGGAAACAAGAACATACCCAGCATGCACACCCCCAAAAGCGGAGTATGGCTGCCTACATGGCGGGGTAAAAACGGTCATGCACGTAAAAGCCCACTCATGTACGTGTGAGTGAACGTGAGAGTTGCAGCCCACGAACGCAGAAGAAGAAGAAGAAGAAGTTCATTTATTCCCTCAGATTGTGCACACACACACACACACACACACAGAGAAATGCGTACCCGTGTGTGCATTCACTTTGCACACGTACACATATTGCTCACAGCTTTGAAAACCCATAACACGGTAAATGTCTCTGTGTGTGTGTTTATGTGTGTGTGTGCGCTGTTCACTTACATCCTCTATAAACGTTTATTCAGTCCAAGTCTATTGAAGGCATATATATTTATACTGCGCTGAAATGCTGTTCTTGCACAAAAAGCTCAGTCACAGATGTCTTCATTAAAGAAATTTTTGTAAGATCAGCTGAAATGCAGCTGCGTGTAAAAAGATAAAAACAACCATTACATGGAGAATAATAAATATCATGATGGAGAGATAACAACTAAAGTGCCATTTGTTTTTTTTTCTTCTTCTTCTTTATATATATACCTTGAGCACATGCCTGTGTGTGTGTGTGCTGTTCACTTACATCCTCCATATACATTCAGCCCAAGCCTATTGAAGGCGTATATATTTATACTGCGCTGAATGCTGTTCTTGCACATAAAGCTTGGTCACAGATGTCTTCATTAAAGAAATTTTTGTAAGATCAGCTGAAATGCAGCAGCGTGTAAAAAGATAAAAGCAACCATTACATGGAGAATAATAAATATCATGATGGAGAGATAACAACTAAATTGCCATTTCTTTTTTCTTTTTTGTTTTTTCTTCTTTTTTTAATATTTTATATATATATATATATACCATGAGCACATGCCTGTGATGGATTCAATGTTCCACTTTCAGTTGGGATTCTGTCTGTCTGTTTGAATGTCGGTGTGTGTGTCTGTCTGTCTATATATATATCTGTTATGTTGTTCTGCTCCCCCACCCCCACCCCCCTCATTTTGCTTCATGATTGTGGTGTTTTAATTTTCCATGAGGAATAGGGAGGAGGGGAGAATTAAAAAAAGGGGGAAAAAAAAGCCTGGCCTTTAGATAATAACAAGACATCAAAGTCCCCCAAAAACCTCTTGACAAGGCATATTCGAACCTCAATAAGGGTGGGTTATTTTTCAATAAGGGCAGTAATTTTACAAAGCGCATCCCCAGAGACTGCGGCATTTTTGTGCCCTCATTTAGATCGATGCTGGCATTCTGACATTTAACGAGACTTCATGAAAGTGTGTCTGTCTCTGTGTCTCTGCCTCTCAGTCTCAGTCTCAGTCAGTCTCTTTCTCTGTCATGTCTCTTGTCTGGATCTCTTTCTCAGTCTTTCTGGGTACTGTTCAGTTTAATGTCTTTCCACTTTTAGTGATAAAAATATCTTTCTGTTTCTCATTCTCTTTTTGTCATTTGTGTGACTCTACCTTAATTGCGTTTTCAGGCCCGTCTGGGTTTGTTAGTCTGTATGCCTCTCTAACACTCCCCTTCCTCCGCAACTCCTACCCCCACCCCCACCCCCTCACTGGAGACCAATAACTCTAACGAACACAGACTATAAAATAATGGCAAAAGCGCTTGCAAACAGATTAAGTAAAGTTATATATAAATTAATTAATCCGGACCAGGTTGGATACTTGAAAGGAAGAAACATTTCATCAATAGTTAGATCCATCGATGATGTTATAGATTACCTGAACCATACAAACGAATCAGGATATCTCCTCGCCCTAGATTATTACAAAGCATTTGACTCAGTTTCACGAGATTTTATGTTGCATACATTTAGAGTATTTGGGTTTGGTGAACAATTTGTTAAATGGGTTAATATTTTGAACAAAAATACATTTAGCAGGATATGGGCCTGTGCCACATGGGCACTGGTCAGTATGCATTGTAATAAATCATTGGCGGAACGGGGCTAGACGGGCTATCTACATAAGGCATAAGGCATCAGCCGTCATGTTCTGTTTTGGTTTTTTAGGCTTCCATCCGGCCACACATACCTCACACTGAGAAACTGTTTATCATAATGATTTGGCCGTAACGTAGTGTAGTGCAAGGCTTCCTACACTGAGTCAGTGGGCCCAAGATATTTATGTACTGTATCTGATGTGCATGCTTTTATGTGTGTGCAAGACCTGTAGTTATGTATCAGTGTGCACATTATGATGTTCGAGTGTGTGCGTGTTCTACCGGTGTTCGTGTGCTGTATGTGGAGTGGGTGTGGGGGACGTAACTGTAGCTAATTATTGGGCCAGCACACAACAATGAATGGGAGCCCTGAATTGACATGTATGGGACTGTCTCAACATGATGTCACAGCTTGCACAAACACGCTGTCAGCAATATACATTGGTGGTGTAGCAATAATGTTATGATCAATATATCTCTGCGGCGGTTTGCCGTGTTCTTTGCGCTTCAATTGAAATCAGTAATGTTTACAATTTAAAACTCACCATTGAATACACTGATGGGAATCTATGGGAATTAACAGTGCATTATATGCATACGTCTCAGTAATCAGAACGTTGATAGAATCGCAATAGAAACAATAAATTTGAGAAAATAAATACTGACAAGCTGAGAGCTGAACGGCAGAAATAAACTGACGTTGAAAAGCGGCACACATCTGCGCGCCGCACAGCTTCACACACGCACACGCACGCATGGCATACACGTATGAGGAAACTGGATCGACTTGAGCATGAAAGAGACAAATGTCATTTATCTGTATCAGCTGAGAAGCCGAGATCATTCTTTGCTGATAGCTAGACGTGAGGTGGCATACTGGGTCACACACTGACAGCCCGGCTTCCATTTTTGTGCACCCCGTCACCGAACCAATATCATTACTGCATTATACATTGCTCACAAGCCAATGTCCTTTTGATCGAATCGAGATTGTAACTTCTTATAACGAGTTGTTGGTTGTAAATGGGATATGTACGCAACTCCCGGCACACACTTGCCCCTAAGGGATTAACGGGAACGGTTTCACAACTGACCTTATGCTGAAAAACAGTTTTTAAAACTGTAACGCAGCCCGATGCATTTCAATGGTGCCCCAGGCCACACACCTTTAAAGGCCTCTGCAGAAAACGAACCCGCCCCGATTGCAGAACGTCAGCAACAACTGTGCAAGAAAATGTGCAAGCAGGACACGAAAATACTTGGCAGCAAACAGCAAAGGAGAAACTCTCCGATGACAGCCAGCTTCAGACAGAAATGCAAACTCCAAGAAACGATTGACGATCGACAAGAGGGCGACTGAGGAGACCTTCAAGAGCCTGGGAGAAGAAAATCGCTCCCAACACAAGAACAGGGGGCACTTGAGATCATGGAACACAAACATCTTGAAGATGCATGATGTCAGGAAACACAAACATATTTAAGATGAACCAGGAAACACAAGTATTTTTTTCGACGCTGCCGCTGCAACAGACAGAGAGAGAGAGAGGGGGAAAGACTCCTGGAGTGGTCTCAGCATACACAACAGCCCAAACAGAATAGCGACCCAAGCAGCCGCTAAGCTTACTTAGCGTTAAGAATTTTCCAACGCCTGTCACGTGCTATTGCCGAAACTTAAGAAAATCTTTTGTGCCAATAAGCAAATTTAGCGCTGCTAAGAACGCTGATGTAACCCAGCCCTAGTCGACTGAATCAAGGATCCCTGTGGTTACTGAGTGGAGTGATGGCCTAGAGGTAACGCGTCCGCCTAGGAAGCGAGAGAATCTGAGTGCGCTGGTTCGAATCACGGCTCAGCCGCCGATATTTTCTCCCCCTCCACTAGACCTTGAGTGGTGGTCTGGACGCTAGTCATTCGGATGAGACGATAAACCGAGGTCCCGTGTGCAGCATGCACTTAGCGCACGTAAAAGAACCCACGGCAACAAAAGGGTTGTTCCTGGCAAAATTCTGTAGAAAAATCCACTTCGATAGGAAAAAAACAAATAAAACTGCACGCAGGAAAAAATACAAAAAAAATGGGTGGCGCTGTAGTGTAGCGACGCGCTCTCCCTGGGGAGAGCAGCCCGAATTTCACACAGAGAAATCTGTTGTGATAAAAAGAAATACAAAATACAAACAAATACTAGGGAGAACCCAGGACCCTGAAACACCATTCAGAGGAAAAACTGGTCCAGAACAGACGAAAGTGGTAGCTCTCTGCTGTAGCTGTACATGCCTGAAGGGGAACACGCTGGGGCAGTTCAGCATGGTTGGTTGCTACAGGAATGATAATTTTATAGTTAATTCAGTCGGAAACCGCGCTGTCACTATAAGACTGTGATTCCTCTTGTTTGTTTGTGTTGTAAAGGAGGTTCCTGACTTGTTTTGTTTTGTTTTGTTTTGTTTTCTATTTTTCTTTACTTGATAATTTGCTTGCTTGTTTCGTTGTTGGTCAGTGGATTGGATAGCTGCTTTGTTAGTCAGTGGATTGGATGGTTGCTTTGTTTGTCAGTGGATTGGATGGATGCTTTATTGGTCGATGGGTTAAATGAATCCTTTGTCAGTCGGTTGGTGGACTGGATAGTTGCTTTGTTAGTCAGTGGATTGGACGGTTGCTTTGATCATTGGCGGATTAGACAGTTTCTTTGTTGGTCAGTGGATTGGATGGTTGCTTTATTGGTCGATTGGTTGAATGAATCCTTTGTCAGTTAGCTGGTTGGTGGATTGGATGGTTGCTTTGTTAGTCAGTGGATTGTGTGGTTCCTTTGTTAGTCAGTGGATTGGATTGTTGCTTTGTTTGTCAGTGGATTGTGTGGTTCCTTTGTTAGTCAGTGGATTGTGTGGTTCCTTTGTTAGTCAGTGGATTGGATTGTTGCTTTGTCAGTGGATTGGGTGGTTGCTTTGTTTGTCAGTGGATTGGGTGGTTGCTTTGTTAGTCAGTGGATTGGGTGGTTGCTTTGTTAGTCAGTGGATTGGGTGGTTGCTTTGTTTGTCAGTGGATTGGGTGGTTCCTTTGTTAGTCAGTGGATTGGATTGTTGCTTTGTCAGTGGATTGGATGGTTGCTTTGTCAGTGGATTGGATTGTTGCTTTGTCAGTGGATTGGATGGTTGCTTAATCAGTGGATTGTATTGTTGGTTGGTCAGTGGGTTGGGTTGTTGCTTTGTCAGTGGATTGGATTGTTTGTTGGTCAGTGGATTGTGTGGTTGCTTTGTTAGTCAGTGGATTGGATGGTTGCTTTATTGGTCGATGGGTTAAATGAATCCCTTGTCAGTCAGATGGCTGGCGTATCAGATGCATGGCTGCTTCAGTTGTTGGTCACTGAGTTATGTTGATGAATCAGATGGTTGGTTGCTTTGTTGACTCACTTGTGTAAACAAAGTGAGTCTATGTTTTAACCCGGTGTTCGGTTGTGTGTGTGTGTGTGTGTGTGTGTGTGTGTGTGTGTGTGTGTGTCCGTGGTAAACTTTAACATTGACATTTTCTCTGCCAATACTTTGTCAGTTGACACCAAATTTGGCATAAAAATAGGAAAAATACAGTTCTTTCCAGTCATATTGTTTAAAACAATATTGCACCTCTGGGATAGGCACAAACACAAAATTTAAAAAGAAGCCTAATTATATGCAAACTGCATTTACTGTTATATTTATATTTTTTGTATTCTCTAAACTTGGCACTTTGACCTCTTATTCTGACACAACAACAAGAGGAGTCATTATTATCATTTTTTGTTCAAACAGGAACTTCTTTTGCTAAGCATGGAATTTTTATTTATTTTGCAAACGTTTTGGTGCAGATAGTAAAAAAAGGGAAATGACTCTGTAATTAATGCTAGGGGACTTAATTTATCGCAAGTGAGTCTTGAAGGCCTTGCCTCTCTTGTTTATCGTGTACTGATTGGTTGTTTTCCGCTTCAGTTGTTTCTTTGTTTTGTTTATAAACTGTTTGTGTCATGCAACAGCACGTTCCAGCGGGGCCACACAGTGCCAGATGCCCTGAAAGACAATTACCATCTTTACCGGATGATCATCTCTCTTCATCCATCCTTCCTCGACTGACCAGGGCAGAGTAACTGATTGCCACCGATCCTGCATGGTCTATACACTCTCTGTCTCGGCCGGCGTTCGTTGTCCACCAAAAATGCAGCTATATTTGAAGACTGACACGTACTCAGTGTATGCTACATTTTTCTGTAACGTGTGGAAAATGAAAGTTTAACCCATCTATGCATATCAATATATATATATATATATAAAAGAATAAAAGAAATAAAACTGGCGATTATAGATACTTGATCAGCACACGTGAAGTTGGCCAATATAGAACAATGAAGCAATTAGGCCTATGTAAAAATATGTACAATGGCCTACAGTTTCAGTAGTGCCGCGTAACACGAAGATTGATACACTGAGGCTATTCGTACAAAATCATCATTGTTGGGACCGAAGATCAGAGAGTGTGTGCGTATGTTTGCGCGTGCAGTGAGTAAGTGTGTGTGTGTGACTGAAGAAACAGCCCTAAAGGAAACAAAAAGCAATCGTCATAAACCAAAGGCTCATTCAGTATGCCTGTATACTTGTCGCTCAAGTTGTAGTTGAACGCCGGCCCCTCTCTCAACTGAATAACAGGCAATTGTTGGGCACTCGTGGTCAAGAGGCGAGTCCTTCTCATGTGTGCAGAACCACTTCACTGAAGTCAGTCACTATAGGCCCAAGAGACTGAGGATGATGATGCAAGTCAATCCGGTACGTGGTTCTCCGTCTTTCGAGAAGGAATAACGCGCCTGGCGACCAGTGATTTCTCTTTCGTCAGAATCTACACAGTGCCACTGACATGCATTTACAAAAGGGTACACTTGATTTACTTGAGTCCTTTCAACGTCAACGTTGCAACAGTCGCTACAGATAACTCAGCACCGACTACGTCCTCGGACTTACGAGATCACATTTTTGCGGTCACCAAAGCCAAAGCTTATAGTGGGATACAACTGCGTAGGCTACAACCAGTCGGTCAGTCCTATTTGCTCAAAGAGAAAGGTACTAAAGAAATAATAACGTTTACAAAGCTGGAATTAAAAAAAAACACAAAAAAACTCTCTTATCAATTAAAAAAAAAAGTAGCCAGACATTATAATAGAGTCTCCGAAATGTTGATGCGAAGTTACAAGCATGCAGTTCAGTTCAGTTACTCAAGGAGGCGTCACTGCGTTCGGACAATACCATATACGCTACACCATATATGCTAAGCAGATGCCTGACCAGCAGCGTAACCCAACGCGCTTAGTCAGGCCTTGAGGAGAAAAAAGTGCATATATACAAACAAAATGGGGTACATCAACACATTAATGAATAATAATTAAACAAACAAATGAATAAATAAACGGATAACATAAAAAGTAAGCAGACAGATATACAGACTATAAGCTTTCAAACTAAACTAAAGATAGTTATTTTAAAATGCTGCCTGCGCCGTGATTTTTTGTTTTTTGTCTTTGCCAGTTCTTTTGACATCACTCTTACTGTTTACACTGTATGTGTAAAAGATGTAGGTATATAACATTTCAATGCCCACAGGGTGCACAAGAAATAAACCATTTTGCCTTTTGCCTTGCCGGCTGACGAAAACTGCTTCCTCCGGGGGGGAACACTAAAGGGTTTAAATTAACGTGCATGACACCTGTATAGCGTTCCACATGCATGAATGCTCAGGCAGCGTTGAGTCTGTTGTACGTAATTAATTACAAACTCGCATAGCTTTCAAGAAATGATTGTTGCAATGGCAATCTCAGTGAGAAAAAAAAAATCAAGTGTATTAACTTGGCAAAGCAGTGGTTTTACCTGTCGTGAATAACTTAACTGAAAAAACTCATTTTTTTGCCACCGTATATCTCAGTATCACCGAGTGTGACATTTGAACCAAACTGCAGGAAGAAGCATTGGTTTGATCGCCAATATCTGGAAATATTGCTGAAAAAAAAAAAAAAGAATATATATATATATATATATATATATATATATATATATATGTGTGTGTGTGTGTGTGTGTGTGTGTGTGTGTGTGTGTGTGTTCCTGCGTGAACCAGCAGTTCGAAATGAGTCAGTTGTCTGAACACATCTATCGTCTTCGGGAGAGTAAGCCGAGTCCAGTCCGAGCGGAAACTACTCTGACCCGCACGACATGTAAAAACAAACAAATCAATGCATGGGAGCTCGTGAACTGACAGCTGCTTTGCTCAGCACCAGTGGAAAGCAGCAACCGATGGCTATCGTGTTGTGCTTGGTGAGCAGATAGCCATGCTTAGCTTAGTGGCGTGCGGTTCCTCAGTCTTTCCGAGTGATAACTGATCAGGGTTGTGCTCTTCGGCTGATAAACGTTAATGCCGAAGGACTTGGAATAATGATCATGCAGTGTGTTTAGCGGGACTGGCTGAATTTTAAAATTAAATCTCTTTCTATTTGTATTCACTCATGCAGTGAGTGTCAACGCTAAAAAAATGTGACTGACTGACCTCAGTCAAAATGGCCATGAAGACAATCGTGCTGCACAACAGCAAGGCAAAACTTGAACAAATCAAAAATTACTTTTTTAACGTGCGAATTCAGGTTTCAGAAGTAGTGGCCTACATCCCAACTGGCCTTGTTACCAGCTGTGGTTAAGTGTTCGTCAGTGCTGATATTAAACCCTAATTCGGGTGGGCGGAAAAAGTCAGTGATGACGAACTTTGAACCACTGAAGCAGCACATAATTTCTCGGCCGGTACAAGTTATGTCAGTCTGGATCTCGAATTTAGTGACCTCATAACCTCGGCTGTGGTCAGTGTACACCGCGGCAGTGGTTCAAATCAACACAACCGACTTTACTTGGCTTTACTGATTATTGAATTGTGTGATACAGCTGAGACGGTTTCTGTAAACCATTAAGGAGAATAGGGAGATAGGATTTTTATTTACACACACACACACACACACACACACACACACCGTGACACACGCGAAAGAAAGACAGAATGAAACTGAGAATGATGGCTGAAAAAACAAAAACTGAGACATAGTAAACAAACGGCGCTCCTTTTTAGCAAATAAAAGATAGTGACAGACCAACACAATGACAAAACAAGAAACTACCTTCAAAAAGGAAAAGAAAAAAGAAAGCCCCTCGATGATCCCGGCTCCACCCCAACCCACACCCCCACCCCCTCGCTACCCCAGTTCTTTTGAAAAGCCTCCTCTTCACTTGGCACATAGGCATACGTGCACATGAAGCACCAACAGAGGAAATGTACTGACAACTTTATGCATTGTTGAAGAAAGGCTGCTGAAGGTTGGTACAGAATTAAAAGGTAGCCTACGAGTGTAAAAACGTATAAAGGGCAAATGTGTTTGTGGGGGTGCGTATAATTATAGTCCTTTAGTCAAGGGTAAAGGAATGGCGGTGAGGACTTTCGAATGTCAGTCGTTCATAAGCAGGAATTTACCTACCAGTCTACTGGAAAACGTTAAGGTGAGTCTCGTTTAGAGAGAAAAAAAAGAAGAAGAAAAGTTCAAACTTAATTAATATCCCTGTCATCTTCTTCCTTATAAATCATACTATCGAAACGGTGTTAATAATCACAAAGTTGTATTTTAAAGCCATCTAGTTTCTGTGAGACGACGGTGGGCCACATTGAGGCATCGGTAGCCTTGTCCAGTTTTCCACTTTCAGCATGGCTATAGGCCTGTATGTATACCTACCTGATTATCCCACATGCATGTGGATTTATCTTATTCTGCTTCCAAAGAAGCGGGGGAGGGGGGGATATGGTAAGCACACACACACACACACACACACACACACACACACACACACTAAAGCATGCATACTGTACAAAGATCCGTTTTGTGCGTGTCTATCTCTGCTGATCGACATGCATTTCTTTTGATGAACTTTAAATTCATTCCTGTATTCATCATCGACCACCTCAGTTTTGCGAGTGTCACCTGGAGCTGAACTTTAATCATTCCTTTTTTTTCTGTTTTGTCATCAACTTCGTTGCGTGTGTCATCCAGTGAAAATCGGAGTTGTTTCCTCTGCGTGTGTGTGTGCGTGTGTGTGTGTGTGTGTGTGTGTGTGTGTGTGTGTGCGTTTGCCGTGTTTGTGTGTGTGTGTGTGTGTGTGTGTGCGCGCGCGCGTTCGTGTGTGTGTCAAGATGATTTTAAGCGGCTGACAAACGAATGCTTCTTTCGTTTAGAATCTTCAACATTGTTTCTTTACCAGGGCAAAGGATAAAATCAGCTGTACATGCCAACTTGACAAAATGTGGCTGCGTCGGCTGGGTTCATAGCCTACATAAATATTTGCTGACAGCCTGCAAAACTCTTTCTCTCTCCCTCTCATTAGAGCATGCTGCAAAACTGAAAACGCGTTGTGTAACACAAAATATATTGATGGTTTTCCAATAACTGTATTACACGACATAAAGTATTCACTTTTAAAAATGGAAGAATTCGTATCGATGGGGAGACTGAGACGTACTGAATGTCTTTTCATCGACATCAGAAGTTAGTTATTCCGTAACGACTGACGAAGAAACGCAAAATGCGACGGGGGTCACTGGGACAGGGGATACGGAGACAGAAACTAAAAGACGGAGAAACACACACACACACACACACACACACACACTGACACACACACACACACACACACACAGATGGACAGAGACAGAGACAGACAGCGTTGATGAGAGAAGGAAATGAAACAGACGTAATCGATAGAAACAGATTTAACTTCGAGAAAGGAACGTAAAGCAAGGCTTCTTCGGGGTTTTTTTTTGTTTTGTTTTGTTTTTTTGTTTTTTGTTGTTGTTTTTTTCTTCCAAATGCACGACTGATAAGAGTGGGGGGGAGAGGAGTGGAGGCCGGTTTGGGGAAAGCACGGTTGTGGGTGATGACTCGAGAGGCTGTGGAAAAGAATGGGTCGCATCGCGGACTGCATGTTAGTTATTCATCGACAGTCAATGGTCGCATTCATTGCATGTTTGCTATTCAGGTCGCTTACGCTGCATGTTAAATTTTACTGACATGCCAAATGTCGCATCCGTTGCATGCAAGATATGCAGGTCAATGGTAACGGATCAGGGTGTTTTTTTTGTTTGTTTTTGTTTGTTGTTGTTGTTGTTGTTGTGTGTGTGTGTGTGTGTGTGTGCGTGCGTGTGTCAGTGAGTGAGTGAGTGTGTGTGTGTGTGTGTGTGTGTGTGTGTGTGCGTGTGTGAAGCTGAGTCTGCATGGTGCCTCATAAAAGTAATTAATACACATATGCGTATATGCATGTATGCGTATATGCATGTATATATTGCCAGACATTAGTATAGAGTTCATTGAAGTACAAGCAAACAGACCAACTGAGTCTGACAACAGACAGACAGACGATCTGACACAGAGGCATACAGGCAGACAAAACGAACGTATGTTTTGCGTGACAAACGAGACAAAAGACGAATAGCCCTGGGCATTTCAATCCCCCCCCCCCTTATACCCCCCTCCCCCCCCCCTCCGCCCCCCTCTCAGTATTATAGGGCCCGGGGCCTAAGCGGCCAGATTAATTTACATGCGTCAGGTGCGTGAGGTGACGTAATGATTGCATGAGGCGAGAAGTGGAAGGGGTGGGTGGAGGGTGTGTGTGTGATGGGAGAAGACAAAGAGGTGACTGAGAATACCGGGTCACATCACACACTTTTTTGTGTGTTTTGTTGTTGTTGGTTTTGGTTTGTTTGTTTTTTGTTGTTTTACTGTTGATTAATATATATCTATAAACAATTAAGGAAATAAAATCGAAGGGGAGAAACAGACAAAGAGAGAGACTGTGAGACAGAGACAGCAACGAACCGAGACAGAACCCCGCAAGTGAGTTTCTGGATAGTGATGCCACGCCTGTGCGCGTGCCGCATGTGTGTGTGTGTGTGTGTGTGTGTGTGTGTGCGTGCGCGCGCGCGCGTGTGTGTCTGTTTGTCTGTGTAGGGGGTCAGTGTGTGCTGGGGGGATGCCACTGAATAGCCTATAGCATGTAACTTGTCAGTGCCGGTTTATGGCTATCTGATTTATCATGTATCGATTACAAATAAACAAAAAAGAAAAAAAAGTAGAAACCAACAACAACAAAAACAACGTAGCAACAAACAAACAAAAAACAGCAGCAGCTCACTTATAAAACTGAAGTTGTTTCGGTTGACTGAATTTAAGTAATTTTCAATTTCGTGACCGTGTAAGTGAGTGAGTGAGTGAGTGTGTGTGTGTGTGTGTCTCCACATCAGTTCTTTTCTCTGGCTCAAAGAAGTGCTTCCACTCAGTGATGCACGTTGACAACTTATATTTGGCGGCCGCGCGGTCGCACAACTGAGGTCTATTCGTCAGTGTTCTGCACTGACACTGACGCTTGCGCGCGCGCGCGCACTCACGCACTGGCACACACACACACACACACACACACACACACACGCACACACACAAAGAGAGACAGACAGACAGACAGACTGGGGCAGACAGACAAACAGACAGACAGACACAGACACACACATATCTGGCACAACAGACACTCAGTGACACAGCTGCACATCGGCACACTGACGGCCGTGAACACACACATTGACACTGCATACGTGCAGCTCAGTGAGACAACACACACACACACACACACACACACACACACGCCCACCGCTGGCACTGACACATTGCACGGTTGCCCACTCACACATCAGTGACGCCACGACACACACACACACACACACACACACGTGTATCTATGATGCCCCCCTCCCTCAGTCAGTGCATACATACCAATGTGTGTGTGACAGTGTGCCAGTGTGTGTGTGTGTGTGTGTGTGTGTGTGTGTGTGTGTGTGAGTGTGAGTGTGTGTGATTGTCCGAGTCACTGTCCGCCGGGTGTGTCACTGTGTGTGTGTGTGTGTGTGTGTGTGTGTGTGTGTGTGTGTGTGTGTCACAGTGTGTGTGTGCGTGTGCGTGCGTGTTGTGTGTGCGTGACTGTGTCAGTGTGTGTGTGTGTGTGTGTGTGTGTGTGTGTGTGTGTCAGTGTGTGTGTGTGTGTGTGTGTGTGTGTGTGTGTGTGTGTGTGTGTGTCAGTGTCAGTGTAAAACACGTACAGATCTCGTGCGCCCACTGCCAATAAGTTGTTAACGTGCATGGAAGCACAATTGCTACGGCTTACCCGCACCTTTTTTTTCTTTTCTATTCTTTTTTATTTAAGAGTGCCCGCCTGACTATTGGGAGTCCAGTATCGTGGCTGAGTTAGCGGTGCACTAGTCGTGAGTGTTATTACTAGTATAGGGGTCTAGACACTATAATATTTTTATGGGAAATATGTGTAATGTGCAAGCGGGCGTACGACTTACCAATTACTGAACGGCTGATATCGGTATACCGGCCTCAAAATCTACATAACCTACAATTTTTCACATCGTCATTGACTACAGATTTAAAACTGACTCGCATGACATATAATCACATTAACTGAAGCAGCACACAAAGTTGAAGCTACCAGAAACTTGCTAGGTTATATAGCTGGGGGCACGGATGCCATATCGATAGGAAGCTGCCATGATAAAATGCTGACATTATCATTATCGATCGCTCCATCGGCTGACGAATCTGGCTGTCGTCAGTATATACGTTTCGGTTTTGAATGAATGATATATTGTTATACTGGCATCCGTGTTTATTTTCTTTATTTGTTACCTTCCCCCGTCCCATATCCGCACGCTTACCCTGTCAGACGCCTGTCTCGATCAGGGGTAAGACAAAAAAAATCCTGATCATGGACAGGAAGTTTCGAACTCGTCTGCTCTTCGCCGGCTGAGGTTCCACTTTGCTGCACATGCTTGTTTCTTTGAGTTTACCCGCCGCGATCGAGGGGAAAAAAAAGTATTTGAACAACTTTATAATCATACTACTTGGCAACATTGAAAACAGCTAACATATCCATCCTAAATCATAAATAAGTTGAGTATCGATGATCCACTGTCTGGCAGACGATCTTTCTGATCAGCGATCGTTGTGTAGGCGGGGCATGTTGCTCATCAAGGTATTGCACATGCGCAGTCGACATCACAGCACCTTGCAGTAGCAGAGCAGCGAAGCGTGTGAAGATATTTCAAGGGCTGGCTAATCCGTCAGGTGTCCGTAAATTTTGTTGCCATTCTTCACTTGAATAATACCCGAGACTCTTGTGACTGGATGTGTGGTCGATGGTACTCAGTTTTCAAGAACTGCTTTCCACGGGTGCATGCATTAGACACTTCATTCAGTGTGCTGACCTAAATCAAGGAAAATTACTGGATGAAGACAGCTCGATTTATATTAAATGGGCCAGCCGACACCCAGTTAAACTTCGACTACTAACCTGCATCTAACTTCACAAGGTATGTATAATACAGTAAATAATTTTCATATTATGATACAGCGATCATGTGTCTGTGGCACTTGTGGTTGCGTAGTGATACACATCGTGATCTCAAATATGGCTGACGACTGCTTTGAAGTATTCAGCGGTTTGAGCGAGGTCTGTTATCAACTGTGTTCCCACGAGGTGACATAAAGAAAGTAGAGTGTATATATACATGTACATACACACGATGTTACTTATAACAGCACTGTTATTTATCGGGCTTAAACCTTGTGATACTACAACCTGATCTTGTAGTAGTACAATGTGCTGCTACATTTTTCACATCGGACTTCGGGTACGGCCATTCAATGATTCACAGTGTAATTTCAGTCACTCATTATCTTGAATCAGGAGCATTCTCGTACACGTCATGATATCGTAACCACAAATAGGACATATATACATCTTTCAGGGTTGAAAAGCAGTCATCAGTGTGACAAACGGGATGGGCCAGTTTGCAATCACATACGAGGCTAGGTACACAGAAGGGGTACAGTCTCATAGTTTGATGTGTTCAGTTTCATTCAACTCAAGTCAAATGACAATATACTGACATTCACTTAGAAAAATAATTTAGATACATGTGTACGTGGCACAAGCATTTATTGTGTTTGCCGAGACTTGTAGATCTATTCACATCCATCCCTAACAGTGTGATTTGTTTTTGGTTTGAAACTTGTTTTTTTTTTTTTTTACTTGTCCAGTGTGTTTGTGCCTGATAACAGTACATTATCATGATTATGTGACAATTTAGCAAGCAACAGTTAAACAAGTAAGCTTAAGCTTTGGTGATGAATTCTTGAATTTGTTGAAATTTAATATAAATTGAATGTTACCAATACTGCAATAGCTTATGAGATACCTTCTGTTTTGGTTGGAGTGGTGTTAAGTACTTTACGTTAAGGTTCTATGATATTAATTGATTAAATGATACCCCCCCCCCCTCCTGCATTCCTGGTAATCTGTCAGTGTGTTCGTGTACATGTGTGGGTTGTGATATATCAATAATAAAGTGTATGAATATTTTATTCGATACATAGTGTGAAGGCAAACATTGCACCAATGTTTAAAGAAATTAAACTTAGCTTATTGATTAGTGGACTAATAACTAGACTGTGTTAAGTTATATTAGAGTCAGTTTAATTTTAAATCAAAGGTGGTGAGGATCTGAATTCAATCATCCAAATCCTAGCAGCACCTTATATGAGTAATAGGTACTGTTATCTGTGTGTATATTTTCTTATTGTCACTGACCTGCTAGTGCTTGAACCCTCTGTGTGGTACATGCCAGCAGGATTTGATATTAGTGTGCATGAATATGCTTTGGCAATAACAGTTTTGATGGATCATGATATGATCTAAGCATTACTTAAAATTTTATGCCTGTTTTAGATACTTTTAAAGTTTTTGTTTTATGTGTTTGGTAATATGCTATGATCTTTCTGTCAGTGCATGAGTCTGCTTGTTTGTGTCCATGAATTTGAGTACACATGCATTGTTTGGTGTAAATTTTAGTTTAATCTGCCATGTTTCTTTCACAGTATAGATCTTAAACAGGTCTACATTCTGTATTTTTTGTATTTTGTGCCAGTTCTGTTAACGTGGGTGGTTCATTGCATCTCCTTCTCAGTCTCTCTTTTTCTCTCCCTCTCTCTGTGACATGGTCTGTCTCCCTGTATGAGTAAAAACAATTGTGTCCATGAAGCATGACTGTGCAAGTATGTGTATTGTTTGGTACAAAAATTTAGGTTTGTTTTTTAGCATGTTTAGAACTTAACATAATTTGAAGTGATCAATGTCAATTATTTATAGGGTTTGGACAATGTGTTTTCCAGTGGGTTCCTGCATTCTGACACTTTCGATAATTTCTGTGTTTCAGTGACTAACCTATCTGACATGCTCCCCCCACCCTCTTCCCCCCTTTCCCCACACTCATGCGCGCGCGCGCACACACACACACACACACACACACACAGAGGAGACTCAGTGGTCCATGCAAGCACAAGAACTGCATTGGTAGATAACACACTCACAAAAGATGGAAAAAGACTAGAGAGGAATATAACAACTGAGACAAGGAGACAGAGTGTCAGTGAGAGAGAGAGAGAGAGAGGGAGGGAGAGTGAGGCTCTTGACTGATCAAGTGCACGTGGTGTGTGCTGTTGTGTAATTTTACCCACAGAAGTTAAACTGTTTATCTGTGAAGCATACTGTGTACAATCATCAATGGAAGGCTGGATTAAGCCTTGTAACCCTGGGGATAGAACATAAACCATGTTGTGTAAAAACAGAATGGACAGAGCTGTGCAGCTTGAAACTCAAGAACAATAAATTTGCAGAGATTTTTCTTCTCTGTTCTGTCAGACCTATCACTGTGTATGTTATGTTCAGCACTGGTCGGGAACTGTAAGCCTGAAGCAAAAACAAACAGGCAGATGGAGAGTCCTATTACTTCACCTTGAAGTTCCAAGTCATGAATTGAAAAAGCAACAACACTTTATCAGTTTATGATTCAATGTTACACTTTAGTGTAGACGTAAAATTTGATTTGAGAGCAATGTGTTAGTCAGTTTTATATATTTAAGATTAAAAAACACTTTTCTTAAGTGATTTATTATGCAGATCAGATTTTCTTTCTTTTTTGTGGTTGGCTTTGAGAGTAGGAGTCTTGGTTTTAATTAAGTTTTCTGTGACTGAGAATGATATATTAGCATCATCACCATGTTATGAGCAGATACTGAAATAAGTGTTGTTTTTCAGTTTGGTTATTGTCCAAAGTTTTCCAATTTGCAGAGTTTGCTGCCATGTAGAAACACATGCACATGTGATGTATACATTTGTGTGTGTGTGTGTGTGTGTGTGTGTGTACCTGTATTGTTGAATGGCCAGCTCATGTTGAAACAGGTGACAAAAAGAGTATGGTGGTTGTTTTTTTTGTAAAGACCTTGTCTCTTGATTAAAAAAAAAAAAAAGGCAAACATATAATATGGACACTTCGTTTGTGTCATAAACAAAATAAACAAACCCACCGATAGTATAGATTACAAAGTAGGGTCGTCATCTTCAAATTCTGTTATTATCCAGAGATCCTGTTTATGGTCATTAGCAAATCACACTTAGACCTCAGACATGAAATGGCAAATGCTTTCAGATTAATTACTGAAAAAGGTTTTCAGAAACCATTGATTTCCAATTACACACATTTGTTACTTCAACCTGAAAATTGGGCATGTTTTTTTTTTAAATGGTGGGATAAAAGTGGTCATGCAGACATGATAAGCATCTGTACAGAAAAAAAAGCCATACCTTAGCCTAAACTGTTGTCGTGTTGAACATGGGGCTGGGACTTGCAACCTGATGAATGCTGGTTGGCAAGAGAGGTCTGAGCAGTATTTGATTTATTCATGGTTTTCTTTTTTCTCTTGCCCCATCTTGGTCACTTACTCAGTATATAATGTCATTATTGCATGCTATTATTGTACTGATTTTTAAGGGGTGAACTGCTTTGGGTATGAAGTGAAATGCAGAGGAAAATAGTGTGTGTGTGTGTTGATGCTTTGCTGTTGATCTTCTTCTTAACAAATTTTCTGGCTTTATTTTTTTTTTTTTTTAATTTATTTATTTTATTTTTTTTTTTGGGGGGGGGGGGGGGGGGGACGAGGGGGGGTATTGTTTTTATTGTGTTTTACTTTCTTGTCGCAAAAGAATCACCAGTGTTAAATTTCTCAGAGAAAATTACATTGGGAAAGAGGACAGTGAGGTGCCATCCATTATTTATCTTTGCCTGGTATCCATTTTACTCGCACTGTATGAAATACCATTGTGGTATATTATATTTTGTTTCCCTGTCACTCAGTGTCACAGTGGTATTTTCTGCAGAAGACCCTGATTAGAGTCTTTGTCAGTCATTCAGTGTATGTAAAAAATAAAAATTATATTAAAATAAAAAGGTGGGGGGCTGGGGGAGTATTTAAACAATATGACTAGGTAAATGTGACATATCAAAAACTGAATTTTTTCTTTAGCATTGTGTAACACACACTCTCTCTCTCTCTCTCTCTCTCTCACACACACACACACACACACACACACACACACACACACACACAGAAACACACACACCTGTCTGGAGTGAAAAGAAAAAAAATAGTTTAAAAAAAAGAAAAAAAAAAGATGGATTGGTTGTGGGAGAGGAAGTTTTGGTGTAGCCATATGGCTGACTGGTAAGTTGCTGCCAACTCATAGATAGAAAAATAAAACATCTTGGATTCAAATTTGTTTCATTTTGAAGGAGGCATTGAAGTGTGTGATCTGATCTGTATAATATAGTCATTCAGATGAGACGATAATTGAGGTCCCATGTGCAGCAGTCACATAGCAAATATGAAAAATAACTATGGCAAAAAAAGGTTTGTCCCTGGCAAAATTCTGTAGAAAAATTCACTTTGATTGAATAACATATGACAGAATAGCATATGTAATACACTTGCAGATGAAAAAAGAAAAAAAAAAAAAAATGTGGGTGGCTACATGCTCTCCACAGAAAGAACAGCCTGAATCTCACACAGAGAAATTTATCTGTTGTGACAAGGTTATACTGTACAACATACATGGTATGCAACACATCTGCACAAAAAGGGGCGCAGTGGTGGTCCTATGCCTACTCTGCACACAGACCAAATGGCCAGGCCTTGAGGGCCTACAAAACAGTACAGAAATGAAAGAGATGAGCAGATTTATACCATTGAACAAAAACAACACAAGAAGTTGGTAATTAATTGCTTAAGTGTTTAGAATAGTGGTAAACATTTTTTCAGTCCATTTTGATCAGTTGACATCCTGTGCATTGCAGACCATGGGTTTTTGTTGTTGTTTTTTTTAACTTATTGGACTTGTTTTTGATGATGTACCAGCATTCCTGGCCATCTCCAAGGAAGTGAAGGTGTTAATTATTTATCAAAATAGGAAACAGATTGCTTGGTTGTTTTCTTGCAATGCGTTTCGCTCACAGTGAGAATACTATGTAAGTTGTAACACCATCAACTGTGACCAACATGCTCACCTTATTAAACAGTGTCCTCTTGCGCAAAGTTTTGCTTGGTTGGCCAGCATGGAAAGCAGAACACAAACATTGCATCCTTCTCAGAGGAGTGTTGTATCTTTTCTCTCTGTTGCATTGGCTGGAATGAGTCGCCGTTGATAAGGTTACCAGTACAATGGCTGGCCAACCAACACTTGTCTCTGCAGCTGGTTTGGGTCGAAGATTGTCACCGGAGCTCACGCCAGCTGGTGATAAGACCGCGGTCACTAGAGAGGCGAGCTTGTTATTGCTGTCTGTATCAGTCTTGTTTTCTTTTCGCTCTTGGTACGGACTACCTTCATGCAAGTCTGAGCACTTTCCTCCCATGAAAACAAAGGCTTGAGTGGAGGAGTGTATCAGGACTAGTGGGGGCAGCGGTATGTTTGGAATGTAGTGACGAAGTCTCGCTGGTGTCCTTTACTGTGAGATGGAGGGGTGGAAGGTAAAAACTACCCACCCCCTTATTTCAGCCAACCAACACAGCCAGCCATTCATCTCTTTTGTCAGGCTGTGGGCGCTGAGTGATTACACATCTGGGACAGTTTTGAGCCTTGGGGTGTGCTGTTTATCTACTCATTAATTCGTGGACATTGTAAAGGACATTTTCTTTTTCACCACACTGTGCGTGACATTTTTGCAGGAAAAAAAGTGTTTGGAGCACCCGAGGAAGTTTCTTTTGTCTTTGTGTAAAGGTTACTGGCTGTACTTTCTGCGGTAATATTAGTTATGTGACATGGTGTTTAAACATGTCAGTTTGCGTGAGCCAGGCAGGAGGTTTCCAGTTACAGCTCAGGATTAGGATATGTACGGTTGTAAGTCGGTCGCAGGCGTCACGACGGTGTGCTTTGCTTTGGTATTAATGGTAGGAGGCACGGGGAGGTGGGGTGGGGGAGGGTGTGGGACGTCAGGAAAGTTAGTATTTTTGTAGACAGCTGTCGTGGGCAGAAGAAACGTGGAAGTGATAAAAAAAAAAAAAAAAGAAAGAAAGAAAGAAAAAAAACACACAAAAAAAGTTTGGCTTATGGACCCAATCAGACAGAAGAGAAGTGTGATGATGGAGAAGGGGGGGGGGAAGAGAGAGGCTGGGAGGAAGCGGGAGGGAGGGAGGGAGGGAGCTCAAGTCGCTTCTGTCCATTATTTGTAACGTGCTGTGTGTCTGTCCCCATTCTTTTGGACTCGTGCCATCCATCACAAGGTAAGACTGGGAGAGAAGAGGGGGAAAAGGGTATATCGCGGGACACCACCTTTCCCATCTTGCGTCGCGCCACACCGCTGTTGCGGCTCGCGCTGTACAACAGCCCACCTCCTAGTCCTCCCTTTTCTTCTATCCCCTTACAAACCCAGCACATTCTTCCTCTTTCCCTCCTCGCTCTCCTTTACCTTTAAGCTCCCCTCCCCCCCCCCCCTTCCCTCCCTCCGTTCTCTTTTTCCTTTCCACACCCACAAGTGCCTCGCACCTCTCCACTCGTTCCTCCTCCCACTGTTCCCCTGTCCCTGCCCCTCCCCAAAGCTAACCTAACCAGAACAAGGACACACAGTTGCTGGCAAAGAGCTGTCTCCTCTCCTCGCGACATTGCTGTCGTCCGATTTCTTTTTTTTTTTTTCTTCTTCTTCTTCCCTTTCTCTTCACCTGGCAGTGTTTTCGCCGTTTTGGAACCGTGTGCCTCTTTACGGTTGGGGAAAGAACTGTGGTGGTGTTGAGGGGATGTTAAGATACTGTGTTGACCAGTGCAAGGAGTAGTTTGGGCATAGTTCGTGTTTCTTTTTACAGGTGCATGACGTGGTAGGTGTGCGTTGGTGTGTGGATGTCATTGTGGTAAGATTACATAGTCTCAAGCGTTACAAAACAGCACAAAATAGTTTGTGCAGAGTTTCCATTCTCGCCAGGTAGGAGTGGAGAAGTAAAGCACTTGAGGGGAAAAAAAGGGGGATTTGTCTGCATGCTGTGCGCAGTGACACATTTTTATTGATTGAAGCTGATTTCTGTGTATGAGGAATGTGTTTTGATTTGAGAGGGTCATTGGCATATTGGATTCTAAACACGTCATTCTGAAGGAGTGGGGATGGAGAGAAACTGAAGAGTGAGGGAGTGAGGGAATGGGAATTCTTTCCAGCAGTGACGGTATTAACATACCTGCTATTTAAAAGGGGTGTGCTTCCATTTTTATGCTTTTAGCAAAGCAAAGAGCAAGTGAGGACATTGTGTGACAACGGTGTGTTCAGTGACTTGCTGCTGTTTTTTGTGTCCAAGCTGGTGTTCCTTTCCAAGTGCATTTTTTTGTGTTTTTTTTTTGGGGGGGGGGTTGTTTTTCTCTTCTGTCCATCATCTGACACAGTGTGATCTGTGTGATACTGGAGAAGAGCTGTCGACTGACACTGTAGAAGAGGTGGCGACCAGTTAATAGCAAAAGAGGATTGTAGGGAAAATCTGTAGAATTAAGCTTAGCTAGTGCGTGCTTGGAGGAGACAAAAAAAAGCTAGGACATTCCCAAGCCATTGACAACTTGCTCTCCGCTAAAAAAAAAAAAGATCACACTCCAATTGGAAGGATGGAGAGAAAAGGGTAAGTTTCAGGTTCCTGAATTCATTGTCTTGAATTTATTCTCATTGTCTGTAGACTTAAAATTTTCTTTTCTTCTTCATAACCATTTCCCCACTATCATGGCACTGTCTCTTCTTCATTTTTGGGGGGGGGGGGGGGGGGGGGGGGGGGGGAGGGGTTGCGGGAGGTGATAATGAGTCAAAATGAGTAATTCTTGATTTGTTTTGTCTAACATGAATACAATCATCAGTGTTGTTGGCCTGTCACGCCATTTTCGGTGAAAACAGCTTTCCTGGGGAAAAATATACATTTCCATTATTTACCATCTCTCATTTGTAACTGTGACAGTGTAAGAATGAATCCCAATGACACTTTTGCATTCACCATACAGGATGCTTGCTCTTGAACAGAGATGGGCAAGGAAGTCAAGTGTTGAATTAACACATCATGCGTATCTTGGGTTAGAATGTGCTTTTGCTGGTGTGAAGTGTGTGTGTGTGTCCATTGGAGGCTTTTTGAAGTTTATGATAATAGATTTTCACATGTTGTAGAGTATTATTACATAATTTGTTTTCATGATTTACAATATAATCATTGAATGAAACAAACATTGTTTGAAAATAAAATAAACAAGAATTCTGTGGGTGGAAGCAAAAAATTTTCTCAATTTTTGTGATGATTAACCAGAATTACAGATTGTCATGAAATGTAATTGTGGTGAAAATAGATTGTCATGAAATGTAATTGTGCTGAAAATATTGTCATCAGCTGCAGCTGTTTATTGCACAGAAAACAACCCTGTTGTGTGCTTAAGAAGTAGTAGTTGTTGAATTCTACAAGTATATATATATACCTCATTACCTGTCACAAATTTTAGTATTTGTGTTCTGAGTGTGTTCTTTCAAAACATTTTTTTCATGAGCAATGTTAAACTGAGATGTATGTTGATCACACACTCACATTTTTTGGTAAGCCCTTACTGGCCTTAGCATTTACTGACAATAATTGCGCTTGCTTGGTGTTGGCGTTTTGATTAATTTACCAGCATTTCTTTGTGTGAGTGTGTGTGTGTGTGTGTGTGTTGTCATAATGTTGGGCTTGATTACTTGTTGACAGTTTCATAATGCACACACACATGCAAGCATGCACTCACACATGCACGCACCCTGTACAGTGTGTATACATGCATTGATGCACACACTGTCTTAGTCTCAGTGATGTACAACACACAAAACCGAGACAGAAAGCTGTACACACATCCTCGATACTAATCATCATTGACATACAACACATGCAACACAGACAGAAAGAAAGCTGTAGTTGTTTGTTTGAGTACTCCCCAACCGCCCATCTAGCCCCCACCCACCTTGCCAAACAGAAGAAAAATAATGTTTATTCTGTGCCTCAGCTATTACCACAACTAACAAAAAAAAAAAAAGAGGTCATGCGTTTCTGTCATTGCCCATTGCCCCACTGGTGTTTAGTGAGGAAGCATCATGGTTCTGATGTCTGACAGCAGTATCTTTCAGCCTGTTACAGAGCTGGAACAAATGAGCCTCAGACACATGACCTCCGCTCCCAGAATAAAGTTATCACTTTTTGTGGGGAAAGAAAGTGGTGTAGAGAAGGGGATGGGGTAGGCCCCATTTTTAAACACATCCTGTAGTCACAGGTGCCTGATAGTGATACCAACTTTTATTTTATTTTTTGATTTGATTTATTTCATTTTATCATGATTATGATTATTTTTGTGTGTGGTGGTTTTGTTTTGTTTATAGTTTTTACATGCTTCTGATTTTGAGTGTTGGGGAAGGGGCTTGTTTGTGATAAAAATCAGACATGTTTGAAAATTGGAATAAATTGTTTAGTACTTTTAAGACAATAGAAGTCATATGTTGATTGTAAACAGTGTAGTTAATTCCAGTGTTCTTCTTTTTGTTGCATACGTCACATACAGTGTGTGTAATTGTAACTGTAAGTAATTGTAAGAGAAGGTAGGAGATTTGGGTACAACACACACACACACACACACACACACACACACACCGCCTGCTTCACCTTCCCAACATCCTATTCTGTTGGACACGCACACCTATCACCTCACTTAGCCCTGTAGCTAACGTTCCATTGTTATTCCTCCACTCTTTTCTCTCCCACTTTCTAAAGATGGTGTTGGGAGAGAATGTTGGGGAGGATGGTCAACACTGAGAACAAACATAAGCAAACTGCTCTGTGTGTGTATGTGTTTGTGTGTGTGTGTGTGTGAAGCTGATTTAAAGTTTCTTCTACAGTTTGAAAAAAAGAATCAGCACATAAGAAATGAGTTAAAGTAACATGACATAGAAACAGGAAGAGACAGCGCAGGAGGTCAGGTGTGAGGGTGGTGAGGAGAGGGTGGGGTGGGGTGGGGGTGGTGCAGGGTGTGGGGTGCTGAACCAGATGCTGTTAATCACTGAGCAGGGGTGGGTTGGGAAGGGGGCTAGGGGGTGGGGTAGGGGGTGTGTGTGTGTGTGTGTGAGAAATCAGGCAGGAAGGGAAGCAGAGAGATTATTTTTCATGTTCTTTTTCTTATGTTTCATTTATTTATTTTCTATACTTCACCTTTCAAAAATTTGAGACCCCTTCCTGCCAGCAAAATAAGTGGTATCATTGCCAACACCCAGGCCAGTCCCTCCACCCCCTCCCCACCCACACACCTCATCCTTATCCTCATTGCTCTCCTCCCTCCCCATCATTGCTGGTGCAGATAGGGCTGTGACTTGAGTATGTTGGTGGAAGAAGGTGGTGTTTTGAAGGGGTGGGATGGGGTGGGGTGGAAGGGGAGGTAGATACTAATTTTGTGTGAGTAATTCTAAAAACATTCTGGAGCACGTTTATTTTCTCTCTTTTCACTGTTTGTCTCTTACAGTCACACCCACACACACATACGCACAAAGGTACACACATACTGTACACACACACACACACACACACACACACACACACACACACACACACACACACATTGTTGTATTCTGTCTCTCACACTCACACTCAGTAACTCACACATGTATACACACACACACACACACACACACATTTGTACTCTCTCTCTCTCACACACACACACACACACACACACACACACACACACACACACACATTGTTGTATTCTGTCTCTCACACTCACACTCAGTAACTCACACATGTATACACACACACACACACACACACATTTGTACTCTCTCTCTCTCTCACACACACACACACACACACACACACACACACACACACATTTGTACTCTCTCTCTCTCACACACACACACACACACACACACACACACACACTTGCACTTACACACACACACTTTTTTTCCTCTGGAGTTGTCAAGTAAAATGAAGGAACAGGAAGTGGTTTTCGTCAACATTTTTCTCTCCATGGTAGGCTGCATGTGTGTGTGTGTCTTGTGTGTGTGTGTGTGTGTGTGTGTTTAAAAAAAAAAAAGACCTTAACAGGGAAGTGAATGTTTGGGGAGGAGATGGGGGTAGGTTTGTGTGCATACATGTATGTGATACATACAAGCATGTGTATGCTTTTTCTCTACTGGTAATTGGATGCACAGTTCCTGATAATTATGTAGAATCTGTATATAAAATATGTTTCTTCAAATATATATATATATATAGTACTGGGCAAATCGTGGTCTGGTCTACTTTGATTTTGTGCCAGTCTAGTTATAAAAATGACTTGAGCCATTTGAAGATCCCATTGTGTCTCTGGTCAAGTCTAGAGTAGGCTCTCCAGGCGTGACCAGCACACTGGCTTTATGTGTACGTCAGGCTTCTGGTCCAAAACAACAGATGTTGTGTAGTGTATATAGGACCAGTTCTTGCGCTTTGACACTTCCTTGAAACTGAAACTGTGCTCAGTTGTTGTACTGTATTAAGATATAATATACTCTTTTGCACAAAAGATCTTTCCGGGCTGTTCTCCCCAGGGAGAATGCATTGCTATAAAGTTAGGTCACTACCTTTTTTTTTTTTAGTGTGTGTGTGTGCATTTTTTTTTCTGCTTGCAAGTGTAGTTGTTGTCCTAACAATGCAACAGTGTCCTGTGTTATAAGTATGCACAACTTTCAGGTCTCGAGGAACACAATTTCCTCCGTTCATTTTGAGTGACAATGCTTTTCTAGGGAAAGAACAATACAAGGACTTTGATTGTGTGTAGCTGGTCAAGGTACATTGTGAAGGAAGAAAATCGCCCAGTCTCATTTTCCTGCCTCTCTCATTTTCCTTCTCTCCTTGGATGATTAGTCCGCCCAACAGTGCTGGCATTTTGAGCTCCAGTCTCTCAAGGGAGCTGGTTCAATTTCTCAATAGCTGGCCCTCTGGTGATACCCTGCCTGTGGCACTTTTTTTGTATTGGGCTGAGATGAGATGATAATTGCTGATGAAGGAAGAAGCTGCTGATCATTGGGAAGATGAAGGGTGGTTGATGAGTATGGATCCTCATGCTGGCCTTGTGAAGAGTGATTAGATATTCACCGTGGGCCAGAACGCGAGGTTGGGTACACATTGCATCTTTTCTCAACTGTATGGGAGTGTTGTGGAAGTTATTGACTGGAACATTTGTGTGTAATGGTCTGATTTCCAGATTGCGACTTGCCTTAACTGTTAATATTGTTAGAAAAATATAGTGGGAACCAGCTTATTGATTGAGACTTTTGCCTGTAGTATACCGATTTCGTCAAGGTTCTGTGTGCTTGGATCGTACTGTGGTTTGCAGCTTATGTGACTGCAGTCAGGACAGACCAGTTTGTTCGGATTGGATCTGAATGTCCATTGTGTGAAACTGTAATCTGAGGCAAGTTGACTCAAAATTACATGCATACATATCATTACTTCGTTTCAGTAGCACAGTGTGACAACAGGTGGAAGGGAAGTTGTCAAGATGCCATAGAAACACACACACACACACACACACACACACACACACACACACACACACACCTGCCCACCCCCCTACACATACACACAGAGTTCTTTTGAAATCAGAACAAAAGTAGCTTCCGTCAGACTGGAGGTATTGTCACAAAAATGTTTTACCAGTCAGTAAATATTGATTGATTGGACATACTGTCACTGTTTCAGTATTTGTATAACGTAGTCTAGTTGTCTGCTTCTGATGTGGAAAATGGTCACAGTTGTTTTGAGGTTCTTGTCTGGTTGCCAGGGCCATTTGGTGAACTGTGGTTGATGTGTACTGCAATGGGAATGATTAATAAGGTGTAATGTTACATGGTGACATTTTTTTGTTCTGACATCATCTTTTAAAAAAACAAAAAACAAAAAAAAACACTTCTCCTTGTGAATGCTGAACTGGGATGGATGGAGATACATATAAGGCAGTAGTACACTAATCTTGATTGGTTTCTTGTTGTTGTTGTTGTTTTTTTCATTGATTTTCATTATTTCAAGTAAGGATGCCACATTTATAATGCATGATATAAATCTTTCCTCCAGGAAGTGTTGTACTGATTATTTTCTTGTTGATTTCTCTCTCTCACTCAGTTTTTCAATTATTATTTTTTAGTCATATTCCACCATATATCTCCCATTTCTGTCTTATTTTTTCTCTAAAAATTCTCCCCATAAGTTTGGGGGTGGGTGGGGGGAGTCTGCTTAAACTACTTATGTTTTCACGTTTTACTTTTAGTTCTTTTTCACTTTTTTTTCTGTGTGGAAATTGGACACCTTTTGTAGAGTGTTAAGTGTGTGTGTTTCCCACTTTCTGTTTTGCAGAATATTTGAATGGTATGCCATTAGTATGAAAAAATTTTTTTAGAAAGGTGGGGTTTTTTTCTTTACAAAGTAAAACTTGTCTGTTAATTGATTTGAGTTTCGTTAGACCAAAAACCATATTGAAGCCAGAATTTTTATTTCTTGATAAAATGGTCCACTTTTTGGTTCACTGTCTTTTGTCAGGGGGGGAGAACTCTAAATAGAAAATTCTTCCCAGACCGAGTTGAAAAATTGAACAAACCAAGAAAAGCTTATTTTTGAGAACAGAAATGTCAAGGCCTGAATACATTGATCTACAAGTTCTGGGAGTGGAACAGCATCTGGCACTGACACAACAGGAAACCTGTTTGTTTTTCTTTTGTTTTATTTTGCTCTTGCTCCTCTTGGCTGTTTTTGTTCGGATGTGTTATCATTCTGCATACAATGCCTGCCTGCATTGCGCATTAGAAACTTTGGGAAATCCAGGATGTGGCGCCAGTTTTGCCTCTTCCTCTCCCTTCCTTATCCCTCTGATCCACCTCACCACCTCTCTGTATTTTCCTGTCATGCCCGCATGCAAATACATTGGAATGAAGAGGATAAAAACTGATAATCATGCATGATGTAGATTGGCTCACTGGCCTACAGACAGTATGCAAGCGCACAACTAATTATGTGCATGCACACATTTTCAACAATAATGGTGAGGCGATTCTTCTTATACTTGTTACATAAATTTTCATTTAAAGTGAAAAGTGATGTTTTTTGTTGTTGTACTTTTATTTGGTAAAGGGCAGACATAAATTTCAGCCGATAATGGAAAGAGCAAGTGTGTGTGTTACTCAACTTACTTTCATGCTTGTTGACCTTTGGTTTGGATTTCTTCTCTTTTTCCCCTGTTTGGACAGTTTCCTGAGACTTAAAGCTTTCAGTAAAACTATTTCTTTCCAATCAGACTGATCAGCATTTGTAAGGTAAAACAAACAACAAACATGACCCGAATTCTCTGCTGTTCTTAGGAAAGGGAGGTTTGACAGACCTGTTGCTGTATGATGATCACTGTCATTAGAGAAACTAGAAGCAGCAGCAGTGCCAGCATTTGTGTTGTGTTGTATTATGTTTTGTCACAGTAGATTTCTCTGTGTGAAATTTGGGCTGCTCTCTCCCCAGGGAGGGCGTGTTGTCACGGTGCAGCGCCAACCAAATGATGTTTGTTTTGCTGTCTGCAAGTGTATTTTTCTGCAGAACTTGGCCAGGGATAACCCTTTTTGTTGCTGTGGGTTCATTTACGTGTGCTACGAGCATGCAGCACATGGAACCTCAGTTTTATCATTTCATCTAAATGACAGCACACAGACCACCAGGTCTTGTGGAGGGGGGAGTAAAAATCATGGTCGGTTTATATGGACTCGAATCCATAGACACTTGCGTGTGCAGTTCCGCATGGCACAGTTCCACATAGCAGTACTGCATAGGGACCATGAATGAGCCCATCTGCCTTGTGGTATGCCCCCTTTGGGTGTCTGACTGCTTGGAGAGAATGCCAAAGAGGCTTATCTTGATAGCACTGTTGTTCGTCAGCTAGGTAACAGCCAAGTGTTAGTCCAGTGATAATACTGATCTAATGGTAAAAGAATTAACAAGGAATAGACAGTTCTATATAAACAGGAAAAAAACACCCAGACAAATGAAATGCATAAAACAGGCCTTGGAGTGAGACTGAGAGAGGATGTTTGCAGTTTTTAACTATTTCTTGGGGGTGGGGAAAGGGTGATTGGGGTGGAGGAGGGAGGGGAGGAGTTGAGGAAAACAAAACAAAGATAAAGGTCATGAATACTCTTTTTTGTGCCTGTGCCAATATTCATTTTTCCTTTTTCTTTTGCTTGGTCTTTCAAAATTTAAAAAAAATTTTTATTGTGTGTGTGTGTGTGGATATTCTTTGTTCTGGCCTGTCCTTTTTAGAGGGGGAGAAGAGCTTGAAGGGACAGGGGACTGATCTTTTCAGACTCCACTGACATTTTGTTGGTAGTTCAGATGCAGAGAAATAGGTATCGCATGCTGAGTGCTATCTTTAAGAAAAAAATATCTCCTGTCAAGTAATTTTGAGAATAATTTACCTCACCACCTTTTTCTTCTCAGTCGGTTTGTAATTTGCTGTTTGTGAGCAGTTTTACGTGTGTGTACATGTATTTGATTGGGGCACAGTGGCAGATCCCACACCCTCCTCCTCTTGTTTTTAAGATACCTTTGATGCATTCTGGCTAAAGTTTCCATTGTTGAATGTCTTGTTTTCAGAAGTAAAAGATTTCACCGCTACCGGAATATCATGCAAAGCCTGAAGCGTCGGCTGAGCTTCCGGAAGAAGAAGGACCATCTTCCGGAGTGTTCAAAGCCTCACCAGTGGCAAGAAGATGAGAAGAAGGTTCGAGAAGGTACCTGCAGCTTCCAAGTCAGGGTAAGCAGGAACAGTTGTGCGTCTTTGTAAAGTTGTTCGATTGATTATTTTCTTTCAAACCATGTATGAGATAAGAATGTTGTGATGCTCTCCAGGTTGTCCTGTGTGAGGTGTGTGTGTGTGTGTGTGTGTGTGTGTGTGTGTGTGTGTGAGATAGAGAGAGAGAGAGTGTACATGTGTTTGTGCTTCTTATGGATTTATTGTCTCCACATACATGTATTCATTCAATGCAGCACACTCACACACGAAATGGGGAGTAGGAGAGAGTATGTGGGTGGGGAAACATGTTCATGCATGCATATGTGTGCATTTGAAAGTGTGTGCAAATGTGATGACAAAACAGTTCTAATAGTAATACTAATAGATCTATACAAAGCGCAAAAAAGGTACTGATTTGCCTGGAGCTCATGAAGTAATAGAAACGAAGGATTAATTGTGGGTATACATACACAGTTCAGACAACCAAAACAGAACAGAAATCACATTAGAACAATAGTGACATAATTATTGTTTGTGGGTTTCAGTACTTGGGATGTACCGAGGTGTTTGATTCTCGGGGCATGCAAGTCTGTGAGGACGCCGTCAAAGCGCTCAAAGCCGTAAGTCTCTGTTACATCTTTGTTTTAAATTACTTGCATCATTTTGTTTCCTTGTGCAGTGGTTGGATTCCCCTCCAACAAGGTCTCCCTCTCCACTTTTTTTTTTTTTTTTTTTTTTTTTTTTTTAATATCCTTTTTGATCCGTACAAAAAACATGAATACCTGTACATTTCTTATTTGCAGTCATGTGTTTAAAGTGAATCTTTTAATTTTTTAAATTGCAGGGGCAAAGCTGAGAACATATTGTTGGTGAATGTTCAGTCAGTCTGTTCCTCACTGGGAGAGCTCTGTGATGTATACAGTCTTGCTGTAAAGGTGTTTATATCCAAACACTCTCTCCTTATCATCTCGTTTACTTGCCCTGAGTCATGTGAGGATCTGGTCTCTCAAACATGCAGTGTGGTGGTGGGCTATCATAATTACTCAACAGCCATTGGCATGCTAGATAACGTAGAGCCCAGTCACTGCAGGGTGATAAGACTCCTACTCCCCAAAGCAGCATGCACACAGGATGGTGACTGGTCCGGTTTGATTAGAACAGTGACTTTGGACTGTGTGTGTGACTGGTAAAACCAGTGGTGTGGTGTGTATATCACATCGTTCAAGCATTTGATTGGATGTGTACAGTTCAAGCACTTTGATAGGATGTGTACTTCAAACTGTTACACCTGTATGCCGTTAGTATTTCGAGTAAAGGTCACAGTAAAGTGTGCATCATTACACTTTTCAGAGGACATGGCTTTAGTTTCATAAACTGTTTCAGTCCACATGCTTGTTTGTTTTTTGTTTTCTTTTTTCTTTTTCATTCGTTTGGTTTTTATAGAGAGCACAGATTTGTTCATGGCATTATGTTTGAAATGGTGCTTCACTTTGCTACAATATCCTGGACTGTTGATAAAATATAATCTTCTCAAACAACATATCAGGAAAAATGGTGGCATTTCTCTCTCTCTGTGTCTCTGTCTGTCTGTCTCTCTCTCACACACATGCACACGCTCACACACACACATTCTCTCTCTCTCTCTCTCTCTCTCTCTCTCTCTCTCTCTCTCTCTCTCTCTCTCACTCACTCACTCACCAACTCAGTCTCTCTTTCACTGTTAGTAGTACACATATTTATGCTTCACACACACACACACACACACACACACACACACACACACACATTTTCACAGTGGCACACATGCATGCATGATGCTGGGATGGTAGGGAAACAAGTAAATCTAAAACAGACACGCAGAAATCCAGACACAACAGGAAGGTGAAAGAGTTGAATATTTATGGGACATGCAAAACCCGGTTAAGAAAGACAAAAGATGAAAAAGTGAATATCGACTGACAGGGACAGAAAAGATGACAGTGTTGAGGAGAGTGGGCAGGGGGAAGTGAAGGTGAGAGGGGCGGAGAAAGAGGGAAGAACTGAAACAAATGGAGAGAAATAAAAACTATGATCATGGCTGTTGCATCATCTGTCTCCCTCTGCCGTGCCTCTTCAGTGAACGTCGTCACTGGAAGGCTGAGTCTGTATACATCTGACTCCTGGCCAGAAAGTAGTATATTTGTGGCCTGAATCTAGTGAGATAATCCCGATAAAGAGTCTGAGGCCACCCTGCCAGGTTGCTTAGCAACAAACTGTGATAGCAGTCAGCATTTCTGCAAATAAAAAACAAACAAACAACATGTGTACCCCTCATCTGGTGTCAAGTCTGCCTTAATATCATGTTGAACCAGTGACAAGGTAAATCTTGTAAACACCAGAAACTGGGGAATGTGTTGTTTGTAAACAATCACCAAGCTTCTGCGTGGAATGGAATTGAAAACACACAGTCTGCATGGTCAGGGTGAATGTACTGCAGAAGCATTACACTGAATTTACTGGCTAGCGGATGATATTTTTTATTATTGTTCTTTTTGTTAGAGGGAAACTTCAGTGATCGTACAGCTTTACAATTTTATTTTCATTCTGTGTTTGTCTTTTTTTTGCTTTTTTTGCTTTTCTTTTTGTGTGTGTGTGTGTGTGAGAAGACAGAGATAAAAATGAAAGGAAGAAAGGAAGGAGGGGAAGAACGCTAGAAACTGAATGGATCTCCAGCTTGTGTATTCAAACAGAAACTGGTTTGGGTGTATACTCCGGGTTCCTTGACGTATGGTGGTATGATTGTACCGAATTGAGTATTGGGTGTGGCTGGGTATCGGGGACTTGGGATAAGCAACATGGGGTAAAGCCACTGAAACAGTACAGGTGATGGGGAAGCATCCCCCCCACCCGACCCCCACCCCCCCCAAAATATAAACCAAAAAACCCCCACACTACCACTGCCTCAAAAAACTGATTTATAATGGTTGTCCCTCGGACTCAAGGAAGACATGGCTGCATACAGCTATCTGTGCACACAGGAATGGCTCTTCAGGTCAAGCCGGAGTATGAGTATGCATAAGTCGTGAGCACATACATTATGCTATGTAACATTAAGCTGCGCTCTTAACAGCAGATTAATGTTCTAAAAGTTACCACTGTGGATTGTGTAATACACAGAATGAAAAGTCCAGCGTTTGAGGCTATGCAAAGCTGACAGATCACCAGTTTCGTGAACTCAAGTTCTGAATGTGGTGAGCTTGCCAGTGTTACAAAGATGTATACCCAACACACGGGACAACTACAGGGATCTGTGCAGATTAGTCTTCTGTAAAACGGGAAGAAAAACTGTTCCATGCTCCCAGATTAGGCTTCATGCTGAGCAGCACTGATTATGCCCTGGCTTGATAGAAAGCACTAAAGATAAGTAAAATAAAGTTGTGTGTTACTCATTACTGGATTTGAGTTTGAGAGAGACAGGCAGAAAATGCGGTCAGGGTTGAGGAGTTTAGAATGAGTGTTTTGTAAGGGACCTACAAGTGCATTTCATTTCCACAAGAATCGGAAAGTATTTGCAATAAATAAAAGCACTAACTCTGTAAACTGTAAGTGAGGCGGGGAGGGGGGAGGTGTTGGTTAGCTATTGATTTCATTGTATTGTATTTTGGTATGAATAAGGTAAATATTCATATGAACAGGTTAATTGTCCTTTAAAAAGAAACATTTTTATAGTAGTTAACTCTGCTGCAAAATCTTTTCCTGTTTTTGTTTTTTTTAATGTTCTTTTTCTTTTTCTTTTTTTCTTTCTTGGTCAAAAAAAAAAAAAAAAAAAAATTACATTGGGTCGGGTTGTCCTTTTTCTTCTTTTCTTTCTTGGTCAAAAAAAAAAAAAAAAAAAAAAAGAATCACATTGCATTGGGTCTGGTTGTCCAGCAGTAACATTCACATTCCTTGTCATGGTGGAACACAATAATGTTGTTGACTTTGCTTCTGGTCTTATTACACCAAGAAAAAAAAAAACAGTGGGGTGTATTTTTATCCTGACAAGATAGGATCCAGCACGCTGGTTCCAAGGGCTGGGCGTGTCAGGCTTTGATAATGGATCAGCTGAACACAGAAATGACATGCTCTTCACAGCCGGTAGCAGCAGATTTTCCACACTCGATGCGGATGGGAAGAAGATATTTTTAAACCTGGGATTATTTTAACTTGATGACGCAGACTGTGTGTGTAAACTGGGGACAGCTATCAGTGTATCTGTCTGCAGATGTAGCTCTTCAGGCCTGAGGAAAGGGCATGATTTGTACTGGTCTTGGGAAGGGACTGAGTGCTGTATTTTTGGAGTGCAGTTGAGCTGTAAGAAGATTGGAGAGAACTATGTATAGAGGGAGCTTATTTGATTGGAACTATTTTTCTTTTTGCTTTTGTTCCGAGAAACAATTTCCCACCCCCTACCACACACCCCAATTTTTTTTTATTATTATTATTTTATTTATAATAATTTAGAAGTAAAATTTAAAATAAAAATTCTGATAAAATCTGTTTTAAAAGAGGAAGAAAGAATTAAAGGTAGTGTTTCAGTACAAACAAACTTTAACTCACATCAAAGAGAGACTCTTCAAACAGGTCCTTTAGTCTCAGAGGTCTGGTGAAATATGCAGAGCCCTGTGAAAAGTCTGCAGCTGCCTGTGAAAAGCTTTGGTCAGCAACAGTCCAAGCAGTGGTGAAGGTTGAGTGGTTCTGAAGTTTCATCCTTTTTTTTCTGCCATTGGTTCTCACACGATTTTAAGCTAAAAGGAATAAAAACCTCTTGTTTTCTTTACAATTTCTGTGAATCAAAAGATGTCAGCAGCAGTTTATAAGTTAAACCCCTGTGTTCTTTTACATTGATCTTCCACATAATTGATATTTGATCGGTATCGGGTGATCAGTGATATTGATAGATATTTATACGCAATTGTTGTGATAATGTTCATGCCTTGGAATAATGTATCATTTAAATAAATGTATCATTCTTATATCAGTTAATCACAAAAGTCATTAGAGGTAGATTTTATCTCCAATATGTGTGAAATACGCATTCCGAATAACATTGATGGCACTGTCTGTATTTGCATCTTGACGATGGCTAATGGCATTGTGTGCTCTTGTGTGTGTAACACAGCAAATTGAATGCATGCATGAATCCAGGTTCATAAATGAGCCATGTGCATGACCTAAAACAGGTATCCATGACCCAGCAGGTGTGTGTTGTCATGACACTGTTGTTGGTTTCACACTCCATGGAAACTCCACTTGTCCAGGCTCAGTGTGGATGTTGTTTGGAAACATGAGGTCAAGAGCAGGACTTGCTCAGTCTGTGAAGCCGGAGAACAGGACCTAGGGAAATGCTTTCTGAGGTTGTCACTGATAGATGGGAGAGCAGGGAAACATTCTCTTGCAAGTTCGATGGCATGATGTATCACCCACCCATTGAGCCTGTCTCGGTGTTTTGTTTTTTTTTTTTCAGCCAGCACAAATCCAAAGTGTGAAAAGGAGGAGGAAAAAGAGTTACAGTTCATGTTTTTGGTCTGATATTTGAATTTGAGTGAGGCTCATTGCCTTCAGCTGGTTGTCATGGATAAAATAGACTGAACAGTTTTGTTTGATAAAAAATTAAAAGCCTGCCTTTAGCTCTCACGCAGGCTCTGCTGTCAACATGAGTGTAAACTACTACTTTTGACCACACATGATGAACTGACCATAAAGTTCTGAAGCTAAAAGGCTAAGGCAGAGTTGCTGCTCCCCTCCTTCTCCCCACCCAACCCTCTCCACCCCCCTCCATAAAAAACAAACAAAAAATACATGATTTGTGTTGGCTGAATGAGATCACTGGCTGGTTGCGGGAGAGTTTGTGCTAGACATTCCTGCTGAGAATTAATGTCTTTCTTTAGACTGG
The DNA here is from genome assembly GCF_041734735.1 of Babylonia areolata. Classification (NCBI taxonomy): domain Eukaryota; kingdom Metazoa; phylum Mollusca; class Gastropoda; order Neogastropoda; family Buccinidae; genus Babylonia; species Babylonia areolata. Next base: position 48,248,178 of record NC_134896.1, read on the forward strand.
GTGAAGAGCAGGAATAATAGTTGTAAAATCCACTTTCATTATCAGATTTATATCTTTTTAGACGGGCATAATAGTCGAGTGGCTAAAGGGTTGGACTTCCAGTATCTGAGGGTCCCTGGTTCAAATCTCGGCAGTGGCACCTGGTGGGTAAAGGGGGAGATTTTTCCGATCTCCCAGGTCAACATATGTGCAGACCTGCTTGTGTCTGAACCCCCTTCATGTGTATATCACCATATGAAAGCAGAAGGTCAAATACGCACATTAAAGATCCTGTGATCCATGTCAGCATTTGGTTGGTTACGGAAACAAGAACATACCCAGCATGCACACACACACACACACACACACCAAAAACCGAGTATGGCTGGTGGGGTAAAATCAGTCATACATATAAAAGCCCACTTGTGTACATACGAGTGAATGTGGGAAGAAGAAGAAACCTTTTAAAGATTTTTTAAAATTTGAAGCTGGGTGAGAGAGGAGGGGGGTTGGGGCAGGAAGGAGGCAAGATGGAGACGCAAGTCATTCATTTGTCATTTCTCACCACAGGACATGAACATACATAGTTTTTCACTTTCAGTGCACTGCTTACTTCATTGTGCTAATATTTACAGGATTCACAAACTGTTATTGACCACAGGGAACTTGCTTTGTGTGTGTGTGTGTGGTTTTTGTTGTTTTTTTGTTGTTGTTTTTTTTCTAGGGACATGGTGAAATGATACTGAATTTTCAGCAAACAGCGGTGTTGGCTACCAAACTAATGAGCACCACTCATAAGCAGATGCGCTTTCTTGTATATTTTTTACAATGAAAATTCACAATCATCGTAATCTATAAATCACTGAATAACCGTAAATTGTTGGCTAAAACATCCATATTTCAAATGAAATTTTGAAGCCGTTTGTAGTGTGCCTGAAACAGCCATTTTGTGAAAGGCCAGTGGTGGACCAGAGGCAGCCTGCATAATTTGAATAATCTCTAAAACTATCTTTTTGATAGTTTAATAAAAACAACAACAAAACAATGTACCTGCTTTCAGTGAAGTGGTACTTAACTTTTCGTGAGGTCTGCATATGCAGCCTTGAAAAGGCGAGTGCATAGATCACACTGATCTTGACTGCCCCTTGTTTTTTCTCACACACTGTCAAAGAACAATAAATGTTATTAAAAAAAAAAAAAAAAAGAAAAAAAAAGGAAGAAGAATCAAACTGTTTCACTTTTAAATAGAATATGATTTTGATGTGGTTGAATTTAAAACCGTACAACAGTAATTTTCTTTGTTTCAAAGAATTTAAAACAAATTCAAAAAAGGGAAGAAAGAAAAGAAAAAAAAAGGTGGTGGATGGAGAATGGGGCAATATTCTGAAGATATGGAGACTTTTTTTTTTTTTTTTTGTTCTTTAAAAAAAAAAAAAATTATTATACATAAAAGATGGAGGCAGAAACATAGTTTGAATGTTATGTTATTTTAAGATAGAATGTGACTCTGCAGAGGAAAACTGAATATTTTGTATCAGATTTTTCATGTGCCATCTCCTTTGACCAACCCTCCCTTCTCCCTTCTCTTCTGTTCCACTCTGCTCTCTCTGAAAAGACACCAAGAGTTGTGTTATTGAGGAAAGAACACACACACACACACACACACACACACACACACACACACACACACTGCAGACGCATGCACATACACACTCACACACATACCACTGTGTTGTACAAGGCTAAAGCACCTCGTAAGACCCATTGCAGAGCGCAGTTTGCTCAAGCCAGAAAGGCTGAGACATTTTGAGACACAAGCGAGCAAGTCTTGCAGATCAATACTATGTCTGGGAAGGAGGGGGTGAGGACGGGAAAAAATCATGTTCCTCTGAACAATGATGGTGCTAAAAATGGATTCTTTGCATGCGATGTTGGAATTAAACATTTCAGCACAACTGTGTGTGTGTGTGTGCGTCTGTGTGTGTAGGTTGTGTGTGTGTGTGTGTGGTGTGAGGCGCATGTATTTGTGTGTGTGTGTGTGTGTGTGTGTGTCAAAGGGAGAGAGAGTGGGGGTTCTGGTGAAATACAAAGCAAGAAATATCTTGTTCTGCTGTGTGTGAAAGAGTGAGAGAGGGAGGTTTGTTAGTACAGCGCAACTTTGATAACTTGCCATTATGATAAATAGATTATGATGATAATAAAAAAAGAGGTAGAGGTCGGGGTGTGTAGTTGACTTAGGGATGGGGCTGGGAAGCACTTGAGACAGAGATATATAGATTTGGTCCCAGATCATCACTTTTCCTGTCTACATCAGAGTATAGATCAGAAAGGAAAAGTTTTGACATTAAAATAGACAAACTTTCATATCACACTAAAAGAAGATAAGACTGTGTGGCGTAGAAAAAAAGTAAGTAAAAAAAAAAATTGCATCAGGCAGATACTAAGAGTGAGTTTGTCCTGCATTCATCCCTTCCCCCAACCTTGTCCATCTGTTCCTCTTCCAGCCAACTCTTCTGTGTGCGAGAAAATGATGGATTTGAAGCTGAAATTTGTGCTTATTAAGTATATAAAGGAATAGACCAATGCACAAGCTAAAAAGATAATAAAGCACTATCAAAAGTGATAAAGATCTGTCCGTTTTAGGAAAGCTTTGATTCTTATCCTTGTTAATCTGGAGACATTGTGGCAGAATCAGATAGGCATTGATCTTCTGATGCAGTGTTAAAGACCCTATTTTAGCATAGCATTATGTCTTTGGCAAAGGTATTTCCTTACTCCACTCAGGTGTGAACGGGTACCTGACTTCAGATGGGGAAGGTTTAGAAAAAAATAGAAAAAAAGAAAAAAAGCAGGAGAGAGTTGCACCCCACCTTCCAGTGTCAAGCCTGTGACACGTTGGATATGAACTCACTGCCCTTATGCCATAAAAGGCTATGGGAAGACCTTTGAATCAGGAGGAATTGCAGTGAAATGTTACCTTAATTGTTCTGTTGATGTTGGGAACATTTTTAACCGAGTCCAACAAAGGTTTTGTTTATGAATGCTTAGATAGCTATTGACAGCCAGATCTTGGTCACAGATAAGCTGCTGAGCTGTTGTGTCAAAATGAGATCCATTTCCAAGATCTTGGTTGACCATTGAAAACCAGTTATCTGCACTTACTGATATGGTGGGTCAGTGTTATTGTCTCTGTTATGTGGGGTGTGGGGGGTCAGTGTGAGAGAAAGAGGGAGAGAGAGTTTTTGCATCATTTGAAGATCGAGGATGAATTTGTAAATACAGATACAGAATACTTGATTATCTCAAGAAGAGAAACTCATGCGAGGTGTATGCTGCACAACCAGTGCACGGTATGAACACATGAAAGGAATAAAATGCTCAGGTTAAATGTGGGACCTCACAATGATCCATTGATCACAGACATTCAGTATCAATGTAAATGTATACATGCATAAAAGGAAATATGCTTAACTGCTAAGCTGATACAAGCATCACATAAAATAATCACAGTCACACACTTGCATAATTAATTATGATACAAAACTAAAACATAGACATGTATGCAAGGTTAAAACCAAGCTATTTAGCAGTATTTAAAATATAATTCAAAATATAAAGTACACACATATGTACACACACACACACACACACACACACACACACACACACACACACACACACATTCACATACACAGACTTATTATAACAATAGTTGTGCATTAAGATTGATCAATTTAAGAACTGAATTGACTGGGGTATAAAACTGTTGCGGGTTCTAAGGGTTTTCAGTCTGGGAAATTGGTAGCGTTTCTCTGAAGGTAAAAGTTCACAATATTTTGATAGTATATGGCTGTCATCGCATATGATCTGTGTTGATTTTTGTTTCACCTGTCATTTGTACAATTCATTCAAATGCTCTTGTTTGACACCAGCTATTTTGCTAGACACATTTACAATTTTACTCAATAGATATGATGATAATGATGATGACATGGATATTTATAATTTATAGCGCCTATCCTTAGTCAGAGACCAAGTTCTAAGTGCTTTACAAACACAGTCATTTGCACATTAGGCAGCCTACAGGAATAGAACGAGCTGAAAGCTACCATTGGGGTCTCATTCGTTTCCTGTGTCATTCAGTCAGGTTTCGGTCACACATGCATGCATGCATGTTTGCACATGTATGTGTGCACGCGCGTGCGTGTGCATGTTCTGAGGATGAGAATGAATTTGTAAATGAGTGGAAGTCCTTTCTTCTGGGTTTTGTATTCTGTGGAAATTGGTATGTACAGTTGGTAAATGAAGACAGACTGGTTTGTTCTTTCTGGATGCTGCTTCCAACGCCTAGCAGTCCAACTGTTCTAGATCTCTGAAGTGACCTTAGCAGAATGTTACAAATTATTATGTAACTACATAACTTTTTTTCATTAGATTGTTTTTTTTTTTTCTTTTTTTTTTTTTTTTTTTTTTTTTTTTTTTTTTTTAGTTTGAACAATCACTTCAGTGCTTGCATGATTACCAGCAACCTCCCGGTAAAATTGTAAGTTTATCGTTTTCCATTCCCCTTCAGCCCTGAAAATGGCTTTTGTCCATTGGTCAGCTGAAGTTCACTACCAGAACAGTTTTCCACCACCCCCTTCCCCTCCTCAGCCCCCTGCGCCCCCTCCACACACCCCACACCCACCCCCATTCACCAATCTTGCAAGTTTGGAAGCTGGTTGTGAACCAACTCCTTTCTCCCCTTCAGTTCAGTGATGTTTAGCCTTTTCAGAAACAGTTTATTTCTCATCCTCACTCATTCCCCCCTCCCTCCCCCCAGCTCCTCCACAATTGTTTAGCCTGTTTAGGCATTTCTAGCTTGCCCCCCCCCTCCCCTTACCCCCCAAATCCCCCTGGCTTTAAATTACACAGTCACTCTCCCCCAGATTTACTATAATGTATGCAGTCACCAGCTGTGTCCACAGGGAACTTAATTAAGAGTAATTTTGGTGGCATTCCATGGTGTCTGTCTTCAGTGTGTGTGTGTGTGTGTGTGATATACACAGGACCCATGTTACTGTGTCACATACGGTTTTGAACTGTTTCTTTCCTTCTCTCTCTCTCCCCCGCCCCTCACCCCCCCCCCCCTCCCGCCCCTCTCCCAAACCCCAACTACCTTTCTACTCTGGAGGTATACAGTTTCACTTGTAATAGAAAAACCCATTATTAACTATTAAGAATGTATTGAATACTTAACCTACTTGTATGAAAGTGAATCTGGAGATGGCTGAAAGCACAAAGCCACATCTGACATGAAGAAAGAAAATTTTAAAAAAAGAAGAGAAAAAGAGCAGGCGCATAAACCTGACGTGCTTTTGAGCCCTTGAGAGCTTACCCTATATTTGTATAAAACTTTAGATTGAAATCAAGTAAAAAAAAAATAGTAATAGAAATAAGTAAATGCATTAAAATATGATATAAAAAAAAAATGACATACATAAAAGGCAGATGATTGAAGCTAATAACAAGAAAGAAAGAATGCACGTACACACTCACACACGCACACACACACACACACACACACACACACACACACGCACGCATGCATGCAGAGTAAATTGGTAGTTGACTGACTGTGTAAGTTCAGAAGGTGAATTTGGCGATGAGTGTGAATGTGACAGCCATCATGGAAGCTTTTGTCTTGACAACCTTGTCATTTCATACACAGTGTGTAAGGCAAGTGTGTTTTACTATGGTGGTGGTGGTGTTTTGTTCTTGACAGGCACAGAAGGGGAGGCAGAGGACTGATTCCAGACGATGAAATAATGACAGTTCTCTGAGACCTTAAGCCTAGCCCAGGAGCGTAATTTTGTGAGGTCCTGCACAGCCAGGGAGCTCTTGCCCCCTTTCTTCTTTTTTTTTTTTTTTTTTTTTTTTTTGTGTGTGCATCCCTTAGGGGAGACATATTAGGGAGAATCTGAGGCGCTATCAGGGAGGGTGGGTGTGTGTGTGTATTAATGACAAGGTTTCATGATGTTGAATCAATAGTTGCCTCAGGGCAGGCACAGCCATGCAGGAGCCCCAAGGATGTGCGTGACAAATTTCATCAGAGGGTTTGGTTACACACGAAGAGCTTTGCATCTGAGAAAAAACATGGCTGCACCCACTGACTTGTGCGGCCATGCATACACGCATGTATGTACCTGTGCATGCACATGCACGACATGCATTTGAGCATGCACATTCATGTAATCGTGCACGCGCACACACACACACACAAAGCACTAAATACAGACCTCCTTCATCCCCATCCATACACCATTCCCTCCCCCTCCAATTTTCTACACACACACACACACACACATGCATACATTGATGACCATATGCCAACATACTCTTGAGTCATGCACTCACACACTAGTTTCAGTTTCCTTTTTTTCTTTTCGTTTTTTCAAGCTTTGCTTGAGTGCATGTGTGTATCCAGTCATGTTACAAATATGTTCTCATCAAAAAGAGAGGTAGATAGAATATGAATTTTTAAAAAGCCTGCTTCGCCCTCACTGTCCTCGTTGAAAGAAAAAGGGGTAACAGATGTTACAAATCTCAAGAAAGGGATTGAGGGGAGAAGAAAATGTAAAGGATGAGAGAACTATGCAGTTCTTTTGTTGTTGACCCTTCGTTGCTGAAGAGTACGCTTGTCACCGAAAGGCTGTTGCCTAAGCTAAGATTTGGGTTAAAGGTCAGGATATTGGTCACCATTAAATATTTGGACTTCTTGAGGTTCTCCCTCTTTGGATTGCATTAATTTTGTTGAGCAAAATTCATTGACACCACTTGAATTTAAAAGTACACACAAGATGTTCTTGCACTGCAGATTCATGCTACACTGACCTCATTTCACGAAGATTCAGCAGTCAAGGGGTTAATTGAATGACTAAGACATAGTGGTACATGGTATGGCAGAAGTGATATTGCTCTGCAGCTGTGGTCATGATAGTAAACACAAGCAGATGAGAGAAAGGTGGGAAAGTAAAATGCCCTTGGCAACTCATATCTTGAATTAAATTATTTGTGTGTGTGTGTATTTAAGTAAAAGGATAGCTGCATTTCATTGCCTTGTTTACTGAATAACCTGGATATTTTATTGCATACAAACAAGACAAAATTTCCATTCTATTGAATGATTTTTTTTTCTCTCTCTCTTTTTTTCTGAAACTGCATGTGGGCTATTATTTACATACCAGTTGTTCACCTGCTGTTTTAGGCAGCCATATTGCATTTTTTAGAACACTGTGCTTGCTGGGTATTTTTAATCTTCCATAACCATCAGAATTCAAACATTGATGACAGGATCTTTTGTGAAATATATATATGTATGTAAACAGGGGAGTCGACAGGTCTGCAAATAATGTTGATGTATTCATATGGTCTTACGGTTAGCAGTGTGGTCCTGTATGCCCCAGACAGTTTGACATGTCATGAGCTAAATCCACGTTGGTAAAAAAGGAAGAAGGAAGGGGGATGCAGGGGGTGGCGTGCAGTGGGGGTGGGGGTGGGGGGGTTAGTATAGAATATGAAACATAAAAACAGATATGGTAGTACTGTCAAGGATTAATTCAAAGAGTTCTGTCAGGATTTGTCTTCTAGTTCTACTTCTAGGAAGATGGTTACCATGTTGGAGACACTGGACATGGGCCTATGAATAATTATAATGTCAGAATTCTGCTTGGAAGAAAGAAACTTTACCATTTTGGGAACAGTGAATATGGGTGTATGAACGCTTTGCTGAAACTGGTAACACCGACTCTGACCAGGGAATCACCTGGGGTTGCATACCTCTTGCAACAGCTGTGTGATAAACTGTTGAACTGGTTGACATGGGTATAGACATGGATATTGATCCCCTCCCCACCACCCAGACCCCCTCCTCCCCAACCCCCCACTGCCTGGTCTTTGGTTATATAGGCATGTAACACAGATGTCTCAAGGAGATGAAAGAGTGAATGGGTGCAGTCGTGTGTGTGTGCGCGTGTGCATGCGTATGGATAGATGAATGTGTGGTGACTCTCTTTGCAGTATATTATATGTGCGTGGGTGATCATGTAACTAGCGTTCTATTATTAAGACTGTGGGTTGCCTAAGTGATTTTTGTTGGCGCTATCAGTCTCACTTTTGGCTGTCTTAATTCTTTTGATGTCATATATCATCATAAAGTTTACTGTACTTGGACAACATAAGACTTTTTGGTTGTTGTTTGGTAAAATTGGTGGTAAAATTGAGAACAGTTCGATTCCTTTTGATAAAGGGATATTGTTTTCTACACTGCTGCTTGAACTGACTTAGAATAATGAACATCACTGTGGAATGGCCCACGCAGCTGACTTTGTTGGAAACACATTGTAATCAATAAGTCAACTCTGCTTTTAACTCAGATTTTTTCTTATGGAGGATGTGTTGGTTTCTTCTGTGACTGTGATCTTGATGTTTGACCTGGAGACTCTGCTCTTCCCCCCCCGCCCCCACCCCCCACCCCCTACCCCCTCCGTTGCTCCTGACACTTGAGTCTTCCCCTTATCTGTTACGCAGAACCTGTGGGTGCACATATATGTATATATTTGTGTGTTTGTGTTTTTTGGGGGGGAGGAATTGGAGGGTGGGAGGTTGATGTTGGAAAGGGGTTGTTTATGTGTGGGTTTTTTGGGGGGAGGTGTGGGGGGGAGGGGGTCTTTTTTTTTTTCTGTTGTGATTTTTATTGTTTCTAACCGAACAAATTTTTTTTTCTTTAATTTCAGGGGAAAGGCAAGTACCAACGAGCAGTGCTGTATGTATCAGGGGATGCTTTACGAGTCGTTGATGAAATTAGCAAGGTAATTGTCTCTGTTTTTGTTTTTCTTTTCCTTTTCTTCTTGTCTTCTTTCCCCCTTCAGCTTTTGGTGTGAGAAAATATGAATGACTGACATTTGGGTCTGTTTTTTTTGTTTCGTAACATTTTTTTTTTTATTTTTTTTTTTAATTTTTTTTTTACAGCCTGTTTGATCATTTGTTTGTGTGAGTGGAAAATGAAAGAAAGAAGGGTTGATTGATTAATAAAAAGTGTTTTAAGATTTTTCTTTACTTCACACTGGGTAGGTTTTTTTCCCCTCTTCTTTTTCAGTCAATGAATTCCACCTTGTATAATTTTTTTTTAATGTTTATGCAAAAAGTCATGTGACATTGAACAGAGGGAAATTTTTCCGAGCTATAGATCACATAGACTGACAGCTTTCATTATTGAAACAGAACTTACCTGTATGCATCCTCAATACTTACCATCAAAGAGACACTGAGAGAGACGACTACTGTTAAAGGCAAGAGGGAGAGAGAGAGAGCACTATCGAGAATGTTACAGGAATCATTGATTGCAAAAGTGCTAAATGTCAGCAGACATCTGCTTGTGTTTTCGCTTGCAGCTGTTTTGTGGTAAGGATGGTGAGTGTGAATAACCTTCAGGAGAGAATGTTAGTTCTGTCTGTCGTCGGATGGTAATAATAAAAATCATTGCTCAGTCGCCTCTCATTTAGGGAGAGAGAGAATAGTAAGATGAGGCAGTTTGTTATTTTTGGTGTAGTATGCATACATGCAGGCAAGCAGGCACATGTACATACTCACATGTGCAAGCAGACAGATGCATGCACACACTCACACATACGAACTAATACATTCACACACACACAAACGCACGAGAACATGCATGCTCGCACACACACATATGCGTGCGAGCATGCACATTCACACATACACACGTGCGCACAAGCATGCACACACATATGCATACACACAATTATTGAAAAATAACAACAACAACAATAAACAAATATAAACAACTCATCTGCACATGCACGCACGCACACATGCGCATGTGTCTTGAATACAGCAGTTTGAACAGTGCTGTTATGTATTTGCCACCTCCTCCCTTTTTATCTGTTTATAATTTTATTTATTTTTTGTGTGTATATTTTTGTATTGTTTTCTGAAATTTATTTGGGTTTTTTTTTGTTGTTGTTTTTTTCCAAAAATAAGTTAGCCTGTTTATCACAGTTGTCAAAGTTGAGATTGTTGGGTAAGTTATTTTATTTGGTTTTGAAACATTGCAGAACATTGTTTTTGTCAAGTTAGTGTGGTTTCTCTTTTTTCTTCTCCTGTTTGTAATGATTGTTTCTGAAGATCTGAAATTCTGGTGATGTGCTGTGAATGCCATACTTTCCCAAACTGTTCACAATTTTTGCCTTTTTCTTCTACATTCCTGACCTTGAGAAGGCTTTTATTTATTTATTTATTTATTTTTTTTTAACAAATTCAAGCTCTTCAGAGCATGTGCTTGTTTGTATGCTGCACACAATGTGACACATGCATGTCAAACAAGAACACATGTTCAGCTTGAATATAATTTGACCAGATGTTTGCACTGTTGTAAAATCTCACTGAACATTGCATGATTTTATGAAAGAAAAAAAAGATCTACTGAGCTTTGAAAGAATGCAAGACTTGGTCCCCCTCCAACCACCCCTGACACCAACACACACCCACAACTTGCGTCTTTCTGTTCTTGTTATTTTTTTTCTTTCCCTGATCCCCTTCCATTCCTTGCTGTCCTTGGATCTCTCTCATTCTTTCTCACCGAACGTACAGGTGGCCCAGTGCCCTTACACATACTTGTAAATTTATGCATTCTCAGCTTCACACTGACATAAAAGAGAGAAAGAAAGAAAAGTGCGAAAATGGTAGGCTTATGCAAATTAACCCTGTCTTCAAGAAAGGAGCAGGGGGGCAAATGAACGAAAGAAGACGTAAAGTGGGAGTATGAGGGTTTGAGAGTGGGAGGAGTGGGAAGAAATAGTTTGCACAGGGATTTGAAGTTTGTAAGAAAAGTTCTTTTGTCAGGGTGTTGTTGAGCAGTGGATCGATAATGGGAGAAGCTGCTACACTGTTTCCCAGAGCCAGTCCTGAGGGAGAGATTATGCTCTGAGAGCTTGGTGTGGCTAATTTCTGTCAGGCATGCGATAAGGGATACATTGTCGTTTGCTTTTTTGTTTTTTTTTGCAGCACACACACACACACACACACAAATTATCCATGACAGATCAATGAACAGTATAGCTTTTTGTGAGGCCCTTTGTGTAGATATTGTTATAATGTTTGCATTAAAAAATAAAATACAATCAGAACGTTGTTACCAGGGTGGGATTGTTTTCATGATCTGCTCTCTGTCCCCCATGGTAGTTTCGCTTCCATTGTCCCTTAAATGTTGTGAGTTTTTCTCTGACTTGGTTTAGCTGAAATATGAATGGAATCTTTATATGCATTCTCCACAACCTGTTATACTGGTTTTGTGACTTCTTTTTTTTTTTTTTTTAATTCAGAAATATATGTCCACAGTTTACAGTTTATTCTAGCTTTTTACCCAGATATGAGCATTAATCGGGCTCTGTGTGGGAGACAGTCCCACAGTCATTTTTTTTCTGCTCTTATGCCTGAGAGTTCAGTATGATCTGTTAAATCTGAAAGAGCAGTCATTTGTATGACATACAGTACTGAAAAAAACGACAAGTGAATTTCATTTTGTTCTGGAATGTCTGCATTATTATGCTAAGAAATTATCCCCCAGTGTTTGGGGTTTTTTTTCATCCTAAGTAGTGTTATAACTTATGTAAATGGATGTCTTCGAAATGAGGTTATCCTTTCAATTTCAAAATAAAGATGGCACATGTCATTAAAAAAAAAGAGATAACTTTGAAGATACAGTAGCAATCCAGCTTCATAGTACTTCATTCAGTGATCATGTAGACATAAAGGATAGTTTCATATTGCTTTTTCATAATATTCTGAGACTGTTTGATAGACTGTTTAATGTGGTTTTAATGTAACTTTTTATTATGAGCATTCTGAGAAATGTTTAGGGGAATAGGGTCACATAAAAAGAGCACATATTAATTATACTTTGCATTTTGCATCTTAGAGTTGTTTACACAGTTCATTAATTGTTATTCATGGTGATTGTATTGTGTTGATATATGGAGCAGGCAATTTTTAGGGCACCTTTTCTAGCCCCTTCCTCATGCCAGGGAGGTGAGCAGTGCATTCCTAAAGAGAGCTGCTCAGACGCTCAGATGGCTGCCGAGCTCCATCGCTGCTCCTGTCGATGAACGACCCTATGGCCTGAGCCACCTGCGTGCAGGTCTGCAGCTGCGACTGCCAGTATACCCACACCTGTCGTTTCGTTGCTCGCCTGTTGCCACAGGACTTGGGGGTGATGAAGGATGAAAGGTCATTAAGGATGACAGATGACTTGCGTGATGAGTTTGTTTAAAGTGAAGAGGAGTTGCGCAACGTCGACCTCACTCTCTCGTCCGGGTTCACCAATTTCCAGTGGCAAGACTAAGTTGAGACGACTGGAGGATGAGCACGGATGCAGTGGATGACCAAGATATCCTTTCCGTGTCTCATCTTGCTCTCTGCACTCCACAGTGCGTTGCTGTAACCACCTTCCTCGCCGTTGAACCGATAGGTTTCTTCTGCAGATTCTGCCGGATCCAGACTTCACATGCATGGGTAGACACACCCCGGGGGCCAACTGTGTGTGGCATGCACACAGCATGGTGGAGCTAGATGGCCGTTGGTGGCTGTCCTGAGCCGACGCCCTTTTATGGATCTCGTTTTTAATTCCATAAGGGTGTCTAGCCACCCGCCTCACCAGTCCCACAAGGGAGCAGTGGGAGTGCCGGTTTAGTCGTGGGCACCCCGACCCTGGACAGGTTGTACTGGATTACAGGTTACCAGTAGCAGATCTAATGACCTGACCTGACCCTGCATCAGCGGTCGAAACAAAGAGAAAGAAAAGAAAAAAACAAGGATCGTTCCTCTCACCATTAGTGCTTGGAACATAAGGACTCTCCTGGACAGAGATAATGCGGACAGACCCCAAAGGAGAACGGCACTAGTTGCATCTGAACTCGCCAGATACAACATCGACATCGCAGCCTTGGCTTGCAGGCGAAGTCGAGCTCAATGAACGGGGATCTGGTTACACCTTCTGGAGTGGACAAGGAAGCGAAGAGCGACGTGAGGCTGGCATTGGTTTTGCAGTAAAAACAGCACTTCTCAGCAAGCTAGCTGGAATCCCAAAGGGAGTCAGTGATAGGCGTATGACCATGAAACTCCCACTGGCATCTGGCCAGAAGCACCTCACCATTGTCAGTGCCTATGCCCCAACCATGACCAACCCGGATGAAGTGAAGGCGAAGTTCTACGAGGACCTTCACTCTGTCATTGCTGCTGTCCCGAAAGCAGACAAGCTCATCATTCTTGGGGACTTCAGTGCTAGAGTTGGCTCTGACTACATCTCCTGGGATGGAGTGATTGGAAAGCACGGCGTGGGCCACTGCAACCCAAATGGATTGCTTTTGCTTCAGACCTGTGCAGAGCACGAACTGCTGATAACCAACACAGTTTTCTGCCTCCCTACCCGTAACAGGACGTCATGGATGCACCCTCGCTCAAAGCATTGGCATCTCATCGATTATGTCATCGTCAGGAAAAGGGATAGGCAAGATGTATGTGTAACAAAGACCATGTGCGGCGCCGAGTGTTGGACAGACCATCGCCTTGTAGTCTCGAAGCTGAATATTCGAATCCAACCCAAGAGGCCAGAAGGCTCCAAAACGGCTCAACATCGCTAAGCTGAAAAACATCACCATCAAACAGACCTTTGTGGAACTGCTGGAAGATCGTCTGGAATCTGCCTCTCTGGACAACCAGAATGTGGAGTCTGACTGACCCTGGGACCCATGACCAGAAAGCACAAAAACTGGTTTGATGAAAACTGTGATGAAATCAGGCAGCTTCTGGATGAGAAACGCCGTCTGCATGAAGCCTTCAGCAGGATGGGGTTTTCTTTTGTGGGTTGTTTCATTGCAACCTAAATTATCCCGTTTAGTTGACTTATGATCTGATACCTGGATGGAATTAGTACTATCAGGGTGTTATTTGTGTTTTTTTTTTAAATGGTGTCTGAATAGAAACACCAAAGGTTGTGTGAAAGAGAGAAAATTTGCTGATAACATTTACAGACTTAATGTTGAATGTTAATTTTTCTAATATTTCATAGTAGTGTTGAACAAACATTTCTCTGAAAGAGGGAGAAGCAGGGTCTCAGCCAGTTAGTAGTTTCGATGACATTGGAGATGGAAAAAAACTCAGAAGTACTGTTACAGTGTGTTAGTGTTACATTACTATTGCCATGTACTGGCAACAAGTGCATTTCTTTGTTGCAGAGCATGATTGTTGACCAGACGATTGAAAAGGTCTCTTTCTGTGCTCCTGACCGCAACCATGAGAAGGGCTTTGCCTACATCTGCCGTGACGGGACCACACGCCGATGGATGTGTCACGGCTTTATGGCCGTCAAAGAATCCGTAAGTGTCAGTATCTCTTTTATTTCTCTTCAGTGTTGTTTGTTGTGTGTTTGCCTGGATGCATTGGCGATAGTGCTTGTGTGTGTGTGTGTGTGTGTGTGTGTGATGAAGATGAAAACAGTTGTTAGTTTCAGTGGAGTTAAGGAAGCTGATTTAGATTTCTCCAGTTTCAGTCACAAATTGCATATATGCTTGTTTGCTTGCTTTTTGAAACTGCGCATGTTTGCTTTCACTGTCATGTCAGTCACATTTGCTTGTCTTTGCTTTGCTTGCTTGGTTTTTCAGGGGTGGTAGTAGTTTGAGGAGATGAGGACTTCTTTTCCACAGTGATTGTCTCTTAATAACTTTGGCAGTTGATTGAAAATACTTAGATCTTTCATTTGTTGGGAATACAGAATTTTCAGATTTTCTATAATGAATTTGACGAGATTTAAAAAGTTCTGTTTAAGTGACAGTTGGGAGGTACAGGTCATTATTTTCAGTCTGGTCATTGAACCTGATGTTATGCAGTGCAGATCATTGTTTTTAATCTGGCCATAGGGCATGATGTTATGCAATAAGAGAGAAGGAGTGAGTGTGTGTGTGCATGTGCACGGGCACATGTGTGTGTGTGTGTGTGTGTGTGTGTATGTTTGGTGTTGATGTATAGTGATTGCACTGGAGTTAATAATGTCTGACAGTTTACAATCATCAGTATTCATTGTTTGTGTTTGTTGCAGCTTGTTAAATCAAATGTCCAGTGTGTATACTTTTCACTTGTGCTTTACATGCCTTTTTCATCAATATAGAGGATGGGATATTCGCTGAAAAGGGATTTCATTTTGTGTAAGTTTCTGTGTTCAGTCCTGAGGTCTTTTAATCCGCTTCACACAGGCCTTCTTCAGGCATATGTTTGTGTGGATAGATGTACAGAAAAGGGGGGCTCTTGTGAAAGGTTGCAAAATATTCTTGTTCCTTCTGTGTGAAAGGTGAAGGCAGGGACCAGTTCTGTGCTTTGTGAGCTCTCTTTGGCTGTTATTCACTGGGCAATCTTAGGATTTTGATTTTGATTTTGATTTTTTTTTTATACATATTCCCTATTTAGGGATGAGCATAAGATTTGCTTTTTTTGTGTATGTCTGTCATCTGCTGCAATGAAGTTGGGAAATCTTCCCAGTCAAGCTAAAATGTGGCATACTGACCAGTTTGAGTGTATTCTTTTTCTTTCTTTCTTTCTTTTTTTTTTTTTTTTCTCTGTTACTGCATTTGAAAAGAATCGTAGAGCAAGGTTTGCTCCTAACGAACAAGTTCACACAGTTGAGAGTGAGAGATGCTGAACACTTCATTGTAGCTTTTCACACAACAAATAAACAAACACAAAGAACCATGGAGTAAGGAGCTCATCTTGTTTTTATGTGGATTTGTTCTGGTGGTGGATGATTGTAGATGGCATTCTGTTTTAAAACTATGTATTTCTTTAATCCAGAAAAGAAAGAAAGAAAAACCCACCCCCAAAAAGCAAAAAAAACAAAACAAAACAAAAACAAACAAACAAACAAAACCCACACCTTTTTTTTATTTATTTATTTTTTTTCATTGTTTTTGTTTATCAGGACATGTTCTTGTGTTTACTAGCTGTGAAAAGAAGATTACAAATTGGTGAGTCAGAGAAGATTACAAATATAAAATGGCGAGATTGGCTCAGAGAACAGCAACTACAAACAAAAAAACGAGAAGTCTCAGTTCAGTCAACTTTTCTCTTGGGTCATGGCCATATAGTCCTAGCGTGTTCTCAAGTTATTTTTTGCTATTCTGGTATTGATGTTTTTCCTGACGCACACCACCCCATTTTTTACGCTTTCAGTCTCGAAGGATCTGTCTCCTGGATTCTAAGGTCATATCTTGAGGGATGACTAAAAAGATAATGTCTGAGTAATTTGATAGCTGAAGATTTTCATTTGACTGTGCGGATATGGGGTGTGACTCTAAAGATTTGTATGTATTCAGATATAGTTTCTATAGAACTCAGTACTTTGATGAAGACTTAAATTCCGCTTTGATGGGGAATACTGTAGGAAGTGACAGCAGAGCAGGGGTGTCATTACATTGCTTGTCAGCATCAGGTGGCAGACTTGGCATTGTGTGAACAACGTTATTGCCAGGCTTAATTTAAATAGAATAGAACAGCCAGAAAATGGATGTGAGATATTTATTAAACAGGAATGTTATACACATTGGTCAGGTTTGTTTGCATCAGAAAAGCGCAGCATCTGGTGTCTTAGATACTGAAAATACGAAAATGATTTTGGTAATGAGTGATATTGATTTGGCTTTTGGCTTCCAGTGCTGATTTTATTTGTCAGTTTACTTCTTTGATTCAGTAAAACACAGCCTTTTTTTGTCTTAAATACTGTAAGAATTATTATCCTGTAGGTAATGAGTGATATCATTTTTTGGCTTCAGGATGTAAATTGCTTATGCATATGTGCAGGACCAGCAGTTGTTTTTGTTAGTTTTTTTCCAAGCCCCCATCTCACCTCACTCCAACCCCCACACCCCCACCTATTTTGATGCTGTTGACTAATATTGTTGCCAGGATAAAAAACATTGTACAATGACAGAAGTGCAGAGTAGCTTGTCCTCTCTTACCATCCGGAAGTTAGCCATGACAAACACCGGCAGTCGCCAGGAATTCTGGGTAGTGCCAGGCATGCAAGATCATGAAAGTTTTATAACTGGGGAGTGACAGGCATCCTGGTTCTGTAGCGGAGACAGCATCTTCCTCTTGGCGGTGGCTGTCTCTGTCGTAAGCGAGGAGCAGAAATGTCAGATGGGCAGTTTCCCTCTCTCTCTCTGTGTCTCTCTCTCTCTCTCTCACTCACTCACTCTGTCTCTCTCTCACTCCCCCCACCCCCTCCCTCTCACTCCCTCTCTCCCAGTGCACAGGTCATTTGACTTTGTGAAACTGTGTTTCGGTAGAGCGGAAGGGTCCTCATGAGGCTACCTTCTCCCCCCCACTCCCCACCCCCCTCTTTCCTAATCAGTGGAGATTTTTTAGCCCGGAGGAATGTCATTACACCAAATTGCACACTTCCTTACAAGGGCTAACCTGGTCATCCCATGTGTCTGTGCTGGGAAAGTACTCTGCTGATTTGCCTTTTAAAAGTTTTTTCTTGTGAGGCCTGCTTTCTTTCTTTTGTTTTTTTGTTTGTTTTGTTTTGTTGTTTTTATTGAGTCCTTTTTTGTCTGTAGATATGGTTTGGTCTCCTGCCTCCATCTCTCCCTCTTTCTCTCTTTCTAGGGATGTGAGTATGGAACATATTGTATACAGTTTCAATCCAGATGTCGAGTATATTTGTTGTGTCACGCAGTGTGTGTGATAGAGCTTTTTTGTTTTCGTCTGTACATGTACTGTATCGATGTCACAACATGTCATGACTGCACTCAGAAGTAAGGAGAACTGTCTTATTTAAGTTATTTGCTCCTTTTTATAAAGATATTTTTTGAATGCCAAAGTTATGCCAGGATGCCTGTGGTGTAGCCTGTCAGATAGGTGGTTGTGTGGCCTGTTGTTTCGTCATTGTACACACACCATCATCAGCTCAGCATTCTTAGTCAGCATTTCATGTCGTGGACCATCGTAGGTGAATTGTGCCTTCAGGACACACTGATTCAGTGTTCACTGTGGTTTACTTGAAGCTTGTGCATATTCACTGCTGCAGGGAGAACTCTGCCCAGTTGGCACACTTTGAAAGGACAAGAGAATACACAATAGAATGATAGAAGAATGTTTACACAGACACAAGAGAATAGAATAATAGAAGAATGGTTACACAGACCCCACTTGGTCTTTTTACTGACACTTTCTCACATCTGAATGCAACATTCTGTGCTGAAATTAATGAAGGATGTGCTGAAGTTGATGTTTTTGCTGGTTTCAGAAACTGGGTTATATAGTTGTTGAAATAATTTTCATTCTTAGATTTTAGACAGATCACAGGGACATGAAAAGAGAGGATGTGTGTACATGTGCCTGCAGGCTTTCTGCTACAGTGTTAGAATTTTTGTCTTTTGGCCAGTACAGTGACTAAATCTGTCACAGCCCTGGCAACCAGTCTCATTCTTTTATGTATATGATTGATGTGTCTGCACTTGGTAGAGGTACACTTAATTTTTGCAATTTTTTGTTTTAAGTTTGGTTTTTAAAAAAAGTTACAGTTGGAGTTTGTTTAAACTGTAAATGAATTAGGTTAGATACTCCAGAATGATTTTAGAATTCAGTTTCCATACAAGCTGTAGGCTGTGTCTTGGTGTCCTGTATACATTCTTTGGAAAGGTAAAAGATAGTACTCTACCCGGTCTCGTTGGCAAGATTTGAAGTAATCAGGTCATGAAGAAGAGAGGACATCTGAGTAGTGGTGGATGAGGAAAGAGAGAGATGTGTCCATTAACAGTTGGCTTTTGTTTCAACTTTAGTAAATACATCACAGCACAGAACTTCTTTATGTAGACAGTGTATATTAGGGCCAACAGCAAAGTGAGAGCTGTATTATCAATGGTTTTTCCAGTCAGTGGGAAACTATTTACAGCTTAGTCTTTTGTGAAGGAATATGACTCTCAAACTAGGAGGCAAAATTGCACTGGCTCTTAGTGCTGCAGCCTTGTGGGCTAGTTGGCCTTTGGGAACCATCCCAACGCCGACTGTCCTAAAACCCTCATGGCCTGAGAGAGTGGGGATGTACTTGGGCAAGACAATCTCCACTATAATCAAATTCTAGCCCAAATAGTCAGAACAGCAGTTGCCTCCTCTGCTGTTCTGATGGTCATAGTCGGACACGACTGACTATCATATATATATGTATATTTTAGAAAACTGGACGTATGCATTGAAAGTTCCTCACTGAAACATTTGAACTGAAGAAGAACACTGCTGGCGGTAGTTTAGCTGTGATGGGTAATGGTACTGGAGACTGTAGAGCAGACAGAAAAAAGGAAGGAGATTAGATTGAGGAGTTATGTCTGTGAACCACTGAAGCCAAGACCGGCACAGGCTCCAGTAGTAGCTTAGCAGTGTCCACTGCATTGATCTTCATTGATTGCCTGTACTGGCTGGATGGAGTGAAGGCAGGGAGAGAGCTTTTGGGGGAGGGGGTCATTTGGATCAGGATCAAGATCCTATTGATCGCTTGAACAGCAGCAATGATGGTCTACACCACTGAGAGAAAAAAAAGGGTGTGTGTGTGGGTTGGAGGGGGGTTCCTATCTGGAATGAATTGTCATGTAGCACAACACTTTATTCGTCAGTGAGATTCTGGCTGATAAGTTGTCCATTTGTGATCTTGGTGCAGTTGTTGTTCATAATTTAACTGATTATTCACATTGTGATTATATATAATATATAGATGTATATAAGGATGTTATATATGAGAAAAAGAGAAGTGCAGAGTCAGGAGAGAGAGAGAGATTCACTGAAAATGTATACAGCGTGTCCTGAGGGCAGGAGAAGGTAATTGTGGAGAGAGAGTCAGTGAACACATACTCGGGTTGTCCGGAGGAAAATAGAAGGTCAATATGGGGAGAAAGGTGGGATGGGGAGGCCTGAGCCTGATGATACTCTGCCGCTGGCACCATCTGAGCACTAATAATGCTGCCTGTGGATCGCCTTCAGTGCGGGGGGGGCAAGAGGCCACTGGAAATGATATTAATTTGGCAAGAAGGTTTTAGCTCTGTTTCCACTTCTTTGATTGGGCTACAGGTCCCCTGTGGTCAGCTGGGCTCTAAGCAACTGTGATTAATAAGTAGGCTGAAGGTCATTTTGTATCTTCTTTGCTGGAAGTAAAAATTGGCTCTGCCCTTTAGATTCTAGTGAAAAATCATATGGTTTCCTTTATGAAGGATTGTTTGTGTATGACAGTACCTCCTGGAAATTATGTTGCCTGTGGTACTAAGCATTGTGCTGTATATATATATTTGATCAGTAATGTACTTATTTGCTTTGTGCATCAAATACTAAAACGACGAACAAGGAGAATGCGGTATGTAATTTCATTTTGAGGATATTTTTGGTATATCTGTCTGTATATTATTTTTGCTACCTGTTAAAGGGGCATTGTCTGTATTGCTTTCTGTCACAATATCACATGATTAACACCTGATTGTTTATTTTATTTTTTTAGGATTAATGTTTTGATTATTGTTGATGGAGAAGAGGTTCTAATAGCAGGGTAGGAAAAGGTGAGGCACAGTCTGATCTTACTGTCCCCTTATCAGGAACAAAAACCAACATGTCTCCTGCACTGTCTGTTCCAGTCATTCTCAGTTGCTGTCACTTCTGTCTCAGAGCCTTTAGTGTAACCAGGAAGAGAACTGGTTTGACAGAATTCTGAAGATTAACCCCATGGTGAAACACAGCATGAGGTTGGAGTACAGTTAACATTTTTTTTTGGTGCTTATCAATGGTGTAATCAGTTTTGTTAATCAAAAACATTGCAATTCCAAAATGAAGTAGTCCAAATAAAGGATGGTTGCTGTCACCCTGACCTAAGCTCATACGAAAAATATCAAGCGCACATCTACATCAGTGTTTTACAGGTTATAGAGACACCAATACTGGAGCCAGCATGCACAACCCTGAAAACAGAGCATGGCTGCCTATATGGTGGGATACAAACAGCTGTACATGTAAAAGCCCGCTTCTTGATAACATGAATGAAGGCAGGAGGGGCAGTCCACAAATGCAGAATGAAAGGAGAACAGCCTCAACCAGGATAGTAAGCCTGACGTGACCTCGGAAGGACAGAATGACCACAAATAAATCTGCTTTGGAATAGAGAAGTTAAGACACTCTGGAGTTATTTTACATGCTGTCTTGTCTGCCTTTGTTAACTTTGTTTTTATTCCCAATCAAACTGTGTCTTTTCACAGTATCTTTCTCACTTTATCTAACTTTGAGTTGGCTGAAATGACCTTGGGGCGGAGTTTTGATAGCTGATAAGAGTGACTGGAGCAGACTGAAGTGTAAAGGAGATTACTTCTTGCCCCTTCTCATGCTCTAAGTCATGAATTGATGAAATTCAGTCCTTTTTTTCCCTGAGATTTAATGGATATTTTCATCTTTACTTGTGATTTCTTTTAAAGGCTAGTATGATAATGGTTGGAATATTTTTGGGGTTTTTTGTTCTGTTATTTTTTATGTGGCTTTTGATTCGATTGGTGTAAAGAAAGGACTTTTGAAATAATTATATTATTATTATTATTATTATATTATTATTATTATTTTAATCTGTCATCTGATGTCAACCAAGACAGTTATTCTTGCCTTCCTTTGTTTCTTTTAATTCTTTTTTAAACATGCTTTGATTTTGGCTGCATACTTCACATTTTTGAACCGCTTTAAAAAAACATCAACAAAAAACCCTGTATTTTTGTTTGAAACAAACAGCACATTTTGGGACAGACAGTTATTGTCAGCCTATATTGCAGTCAGGCTTATGAAATTCCTGTAAACAATTTTTTCAAATAAGCGCATCAGCAGGATTTAGAAGTGTGAAACAGTATTTACACACTTGGTGAAAAAAAAAAGAGTGTGGTTAGTAATATTAAGACATTCCACAAAAAAAAGGACATTGATATGATGTATTAGGTGAAAAATCACAAAGATCTGATGTGTAAAATCATTTATAAAACACTGGAAGTGAAGACATAAGCAAAACTGTGTTTGTGAAGGTCAGAGTGTTTGAAACAGAAATTTTAGAGACAGAGAAAAAGATCGAGGAGAAAGAAGGATGGGAAACAGTGACGGAAGGCTGGGACAGATTCTGTTTCTTTTTTTCTTTTCTTTTCTTTCTTTCTTTCTTTTTTCTTCTTTTTTTTTTTAATATTGGAAAAGTATTGAAAAACAACAAAGGAACAAAGGAAAGAGAATTGGGTGCAGTGTTAGAAGACATGTAATGAAGAGGCAGTAATGAGCGGCAATTTTTCAGTTGAATGCCCCTTTAATATCGCTGTTGTCAATGGCGTGCACTGTTCATGGCGTCACTGGTGTAGTGTTATTTTCCACTGATCACCTGTATACCCAGACAGACCCTGTGCCATCTTATTTCACTCAGATTGTTTTCATTATGTCAGTCACATGAAAAGAAACCGTTTTTGTGTGTGTGTGTGTGTGTTTTCCCGCCCCACCCCCTTCTGCTTTTGCTGCAGTCCCTTTTTTAAATTATTTATAATTTTCCTCCCACACGCCACCCGTCTCACTCTCTTGTCTGTGCCTCACTTTCTCCTATGTTGTCTTTTTTTAAATTTTTTTTATTCAGTTATTTATTAATTGTGTTATATTTATTCATTTTAATCGGCCAAGCAAAACAGAATGTTACCTCACAATGTACAGTAGTGATGAAATATTTCTTGAAGCTTACCGTCA
The DNA here is from genome assembly GCF_041734735.1 of Babylonia areolata. Lineage (NCBI taxonomy): Eukaryota > Metazoa > Mollusca > Gastropoda > Neogastropoda > Buccinidae > Babylonia > Babylonia areolata. Next base: position 48,270,987 of record NC_134896.1, read on the forward strand.
CCACTCACCCTGTATTTGTGTCAGTGGAATGCAATACATGTTTCATGGAAGTTATGAATGTTTATTAATGACAGAAATTACATGGGCATGTTGAAGTATTTCTTATATTTTTTGTGAACTGTGGGTCCCTCACTTGCACTTAATAATAATAATAATAATAATGGATACTTATATAGCACACTATCCAGAAATCTGCTCTAGGTGCTTTACAAAAACGCTTTTGATAACATAAAACATTATATCTATGTTACATACACACACCAAAATGTGACCACACACACACACACACACACACGCACGCACGCACGCACGCACTTGTTTTAAAAATAAATTTGTTGAAATGAAAAGGTGGCTGGAAGATGTAATAGGTGTGTAAAATGGAGAAGGGAGAGGGGGGGTACATTTTAGGGGGATGTCAGATGGATTCAGACTGCCCTGTCACATTACAGCTTAGTGTCTCGGTGTTTTGGTATACTGTGAAAGGACTTACCTGCTGTCGGTGTGTGTTCAGAAACCAAAAACAAGTTTCTTGATTCCTACCCTGTAACTTAAGGCAATCATGGATATACTTGGGTTTGGCTTTCAGTTTTGGTTTAACTGACCGCACAATCATCGGGGTTTTTTTTTCTTTTCTTTTTTCCAACATTTGCATGTGCAGTCTTGAAACCTATGGGAGCGTGCATGCAGCTTTATGGTGTTGCCTGAAATTGACTTTTTTCCCATGCTGAAGTGAAAACACACACACACACACACACACACACACACACACACACACACACACATCAGAATGAATTTTACCAGAATTTCTACACTAACTACATATAGGACAGAATTAATTGTGATACTGAAATTTAATGATCAAGGCCACATAAGTAAGAAAAGCTACCACACTTGGACAGAGAGTACTAGTTTCATAAAATCATAGATCCCCAAACCCATGCATTTTTTAACCCAAGTAAAGGGGGGTTGGGGGTGGGGGGGACAACAAACCATCAGTGTTGCTATCCTTGTGGTTTTAAAGAGGAAACATTATCACATAGTCATTGAATGCAACAGAAAGTTTCATCTCCCTCATGGAATTAATTTTTCAGACATTTTATTTATTATTTCTGGTCAGTATTTCAGACACAAAGTGGACATGGGTTTAAAACAGGAAGTTCTGCTGAATGTCATCATGCAGTTAAGATGGGTTGCTGAAGAGTTAATGGTATTGTTCCTAGTTCTTTTTTTTTGCCAAACAAACATATTGTCCATACATTTCGGATTTTAAGTTTGCTGTCATTACTATGTCTGAGAGATACTGTTTTCTTTAAATTCAATAAAGCTTTGTCTTGTTATCAGACAACTTTATTTTTAATAACAGTGGATAGCAGCTAGAAGAACTTGTTATCTTTTTTTAATGTATTGTTCTCACATGTTCAGGGCCTAAATTCAGTCAGTCTATTATTGAGTGGTATGAAAAACAGGAATTAGAACTCTTAAAGCCACCAACTCTTTAAATGTGCTTGGTACATGAACACGCACTTCGACATGCTGTTCACCATCATCATCCCATCACCTACCTACACCCCTATCCTCACATGCACAATCCCTCTTCCTGCTCACTAGCAATGTTTTCGCAAAAACTTCCGATATTGGAAACAGACACACATAGGAAGCTGGTCTCTATTGATTGTACTTGCAGGGATGCTGTAGGTTTGAGTTAAGGAATATTTTTACAGTGAATTTACTGGGGCTGTTTCGTCTGATGCCCTTCAGCCCAGGGGTCATGTTGGGGAATTTAGACATGATGAAATATTGCCCAGCCAGCCAGCAAGAAGTCCGGTTTTGGATGGTGCGTACTGCAACTTAGTGGCTTTTTAAAAAATATTTTTTTATTATTTTTATTTTTAGGTCTGCTGGCTTTACTTTGCTACAAATGCACCAGCTTACATAATATCCCCAGTCCATCATATCTCATATTTTCAGTTTACAGTATCCCCAAGCCGGTCATATGTCTACATCACCCCCTCCACCTGCCCCCTCCCTCCCTCCCAGCATTTCCTGCTGAATCAGACATAAAATTCTCAGATATGCATGATCATCAACACATACGTATGATTACACACATGATTTCACATGTCATACAATGATACATGCATTGATGCAAATAATGTGTGACGAAAACACCCACAAACTCTATCTCTTCTCTCTTTCTCACTGTCTGTCTCGGTCTTTCTCACAGTGAATGTGTTCCATTCACTTGCTGTGGCTGTCTCCTGACATTCTGTGGCACATCCATACTACACCCACATGCCCATCCACCCACGTCCACTCCCAGTACAACATGAAGTTTGATGATAATGTCAGAGTGAAGCCCAGGTTATATTCTGGCTGTGTGGACCAATTACAGGGAACAGGATGAAAGCTGATGGTCTCTTTGAAGATTACATCACCTCTCAGATTATGGACTCGTAAGGGGGGCGGAGGGGGGGGGGGGAACAGGGGGGGGGGGGTGAAGTGGGGGGGACCCACACAACAAAAGAAAAGGCCACCTTCCTTTGTATGATCCAGTCGTTTCAATGTCTGGGTAGTTTTATGGTTGGGGGCTGCTGCTGCTCCTCTGACCTTTTGCTGGAAGTTGGCCACAATGAAACGGGGAAATTGTTTCATGTACACGAGACGGAGGAGAGGTGGGTGAGTGTGAGGGAAAGGGGTACAGTCATGGTAGTTAGAGTGGGTATGTCTTTGTTAATGTTCAGCCGTAGGATGATGTTGTTGTTGTTTTTTTAAGTTATGTGGGCTGAAATTCCCACATTCACTCCTGTCTTAGAGTGGGTGGCTTTCGTAATTTTTTTTTATTTTTTTATTTTTTTTTTTTTTACGCCACTAATCTGGGCTGAAGAGGATGTGACTCGGGCAAGACACTCTTTACTCTTTATAAATGTGGAGTGATGGCCTAGAGGTAACGTGTCCACCTAGGAAGCAAGAGAATCTGAGCGCGCTGGTTCAAATCACGGCTCAGCCGCCGAGATTTTCTCCCCCTCGACTAGAGTGGTGGTCTGGACGCTAGTCATTCAGATGAGACGATAAACCGAGGTCCCGTGTGCAGCATGCACTTAGCGCACGTAAAAGAACTCTCGGCAACAAAAGTGTTGTTCCTGGCAAAATTGTGTAGAAAAATCCACTTCAGTAGGAAAAACAAAAAACACAAAAAAAAACCCCCAAAAAATGCACGTAGGAAAAAATACAAAAAAAAATGGGTGGCGCTGTAGTATAGCAACGCGCTCTCCCTTGGGAGAGCAGCCTGAATTTCACACAGAGAAATCTGTTGTGATAAAAAGAAATACAAATACAACAAATCAAATTCTTGCCCAGTCAGTCGGGACAGCAGTTGCCTTCTCTGCTGCTCTTTTGGTCATAGTTGGACGCAAGTGACAGTCGTGCATGTATATTACGCAGTCAGTGAATCTGTTCCCCCAACCCCCCATCCCACCCCCCAGCATTTGGGCAGCCAGTTAGTTCTCACAGTCCTGTCTGGACTTTCCATCCATTCACATCACCAGCAGTCCACAGGGAGCTGTCGTCGTCGTTGTTGTGGGAAGACCCCACCTGACGAGGACCTGGTCTGGAGTCAAATGAGCTATAATCACTGGTGTTTGTTGGGAGTTGTAGCACCTGACTGACCGGACATCTCCTGCGGTGCCACCCGCCACCTTGTTTGTCCATTGATGGTGCCCATTAGTCTGCTGATACTGAGGACTTTGCTGACCTGCGTGCCTGTACAATTTTTGCATATTTTGTTTTGTCTGATAAGTAAGACAATAGGCTACATTGAATGAAAAATCACACACACACACACACACACACACACACACACACACACACACACCGACACACACACGCCTCATGCACGTGGATGTGTGTTGTTGTATTTAAACCTATTGGCCCTGTACTTTTTAATGGGGTGTGACAGTGATCAGTGGAAAAGGACACAAACAGGAGTGAAAGCATGACATCCAGGTTATATTTTAACAAAAAGTTCCATTTTTTTTGTTGTATTTGGAGTACACTTTTTTTTCCCCCCTCTCTCTTAAACTTTTTGTTGACTAGTGGAAGTGCTGAAGCTTTGTTGCATAGATTATAGAGTAGGCAAGTCTGACTGACAAAAATTTAGTTATCTTGATGTTGGCAGTTGCACACAAAATCATCTTGTACAATTTTGTGTGGTTAGTTTATGACAGTTGTAACATACTGTATTTATGTTACCCTCCCCTTAGTGCTTTGTAATGAATTTGTATCATGTATTTATAGATTTAGATGTGCATTATCTTGATGTTGGCAGTTGCACAGAATCATCTTGTACCATTTTGTGTGTTTATGTCAGTTATAACTCACTGTATTTCTGTGTTACCCATAGCGCTATGTAATGGATTTGTATTAATGTATTTATAGATACTATTTTATGTGTGTCTTTAAATGATGTGGTATTTTGAGTTTGCATTTGGGTGTTTGTAGATTTTAGATTTTTTTTTTTTTTTCTGTAAGAACAATTTGGTGTTCCAGTGTTTTTGATTTTGGTACTATTTCGGAACCAGTGCTCAGCCCTGCTTTATGCATGTAGCAAGTCTGGACGTTTTTGTCTGTCATTGTGTATTGCGAAATATCAATGATATTGTGTGACTGATGGTGTGATGCAAATTAAGCCTGAAGAAAACTGGTGTGTGATGGGACATGCCGTCATAGGAGCTGTGTCACATCGCACATATTATTTTTCTTCCTCACTTCCACCTTGACCTGTCCTTGCTTATTTCAGCTCACATCCCATTTCAGACCTGTATTTTTCCTGCCTTCCCTTTTTTTCTTTTTTTTTTTTTTGTAACACCCTGTTGGTTGGTTTACCATTTTATTTTATCTGTCTGAGCTATATTCACAAAGTTCTTTTTGTTTTTGCCAATTACCAGTGACAAGAAAAGTTCACACCCACTGAAAACAGGTTTTGCACAAAGTGATATTTGTACAGTGCAAGATGTAGATATCGTGGAAATGAATTAGCATGTGCATGCATTCAGATATATGCATGTAGGTATGTATGCATGTGCAAACACTCACTTTTACTTTATTCCCAACACACACACACACACACACACACACACACAATCATGAACATGTGCACATTCAGATTATGTGGACATTAATTAAGTTGGTTTTGGTTTTGGTTGGTTGGTTGTTGTTTTTTCAGTTGAACATGATATTGCAGAATGCTACAAATAATTTCATGTCATTTTCAGCTGAATTGTTTTGAAATATGAGTACAGATTATGACAACTTATGAGTGGTGATGGTTGATTAGTAATAGCAGTTAACATACCCACATATGAATATTGTGATAATGTGATAGGAATAATGAATTGCACAGTCACTTTCACACAGACTTATTTTCTCTGCATTCCAATCCTCTCCACTCCTCAGTTCTCTTTCTCCCACTCTCATGGCTCTTTTAGCTTTTCCCCCTGACACTTATTAAACACAACTTCACAACCAGAAGCAGGTACAATAAAGACACATGTCTTAACATGCCTCTATCATTCTGTGAACAAATGTTTCCAAACCTCACTTTTCTATCTTGTTTTGTAAACCCACAACTATTGATGTGCCTGCATCATTCCGTGAACAAATGTTTCAGAACCTTATTGTTTAATTGTATTTTATAAAGACACAACTATAATTGTCTCTGCATCATTCTGTCAAACATCTCTGAACCTTATATTTCAACCTTGTTTTGACAGAACATGCTTTTAGATATATATATATATATATATATATATATATATATATATATGATGTATGTATATATGTATATCATCCCTCAACCCTGGTCTACTATTATCGTCCCTCAACCCTGGTTGACTGTTGTGTATATGGGGAGACGGTGCCCATGTCTTGCGTGTGTGCATGTGGAACTCCTGCCCGGGGAAATGGTCGGTCGGCGGCGCCACTCTGGGGCCGTGCAGGGTGAGCGACTGAGCCACGCAGTGGGCTGTGCCTTCGCCATCTGCCTGGAGAAGAAGCAGAAGCGGGACAAGGAGACCGGGGTCACGGTGACCTACAGCCAGGATCGCACCAGCTTCACCCGCACGGGCTCCTTCCGACAGACCACCCTGACGGAGCGCATCGTGGACCCACAGAGCGCCATTGTTGCTGGTCAGTGGGAAAGGAGAGGGGGTGAGGGGTCAGAGTGGGTGGGGGGGTGGCAAGTGTGTGGGGAGGTAGTGGAGAGAGAAAGAAGCGGGGAGGGGAGTGCAAGGAGGTGGTGGGGAGGGGCGTATTTGTGGATAAGGATTTTGTCAACATTTGCAGATGTTGCAGTCATGTTTTGGGGTTTTTTTTCCCTGAAGATAAGGTGTAGCAGCAAATAAAAAAAACAGGGAATCAAATAGAAAGCCATGAAATAGTTTAGTTTCTCTGTGTTAAAAAAACCCAAAAACCTATGACCTCACAGAGTTTCTGAGCATTAAAAAACAACAACAATGACCTCACAAAGTTTCTCTGACATCAATATTACTTTATAATTTATTACATTCAACTTTTTGTGCGTGTGCCGTTTTATTACATACAGTAACACTTCACCTTCCCTTATGTTGGTGTTGCAGTTGAACCAGTCCCTGTGAGGAAGATTGAAAACCCTTTCGCGGTCCAGCGACCACACGCTTCAGCCACCGCCCTGCAACGCCAGGGGTCCTTTCGTGGGTTTGAGAAACTGCAGGAAGTTTCGTCGCCGTTTAAGCGGACTCTTTCGTTACGCCTGAATGACCTGCCCTCAACCCTTCAGCGTCAGAATGCTGTGCTGGAGTCTCCGTCGCAGAACGGGAATGGTGGTGAGCGGGCGTCATCAGACAGGGGCTGTCCAGATGTGGTGGAGGGGGGGGGGGGGGTATTTGTCTTTATCCTCTGCTTGTGAACAAGTTGCCATTTATCCTTTAAAAAAAAATAGAGAGTGACTGTGTTAAGTTCATAAGGGTAAAATGTATTTGTTTGTGAAAATGCTGGTGCAGGCTTTTGATAATTTTTCTACATAAATAATAATAACAATAATACATAGTTTTTCTGTGGCGCGATATCCAGCACCAATGCTGCTCAAAGCGCCTTACATCATCCAGTTGACTATAAACATGCCTTAAAAAAAAACATCAACCGCTATCTGATAATGGAAAACATCCAGTGTGTTCATATGAAGATGACTTTAGAGATGAATCAGATTATAAAACCTATGAAGTAAATAAGGCTTAGATTAAAACAAAATGCATTTCATAGAACACACACACACACACACACACACACACACACACACACACACACACACACACACACTCTCTCTCTCTCTCTCACTCACTCACTCACACGCACACATACACACACGCGCACACACACTCACTCACTCACACACACACACACACACACACACACACACACACACACACACACACACGACATGTGTGTATGTTTTAAATGCTGTGTTTTTGTCTTTAATGGTTGCACTTGGCCAGATTAAATGCAGTCAGATATTTTCCTGTCCATAAAGGTCCAGTATAACTGCTGAATGTTGGTGTTGGTGTTGTGGTTGGACAGCAGTAGGGGAGACGATCCAGGAGGTGTCCCCGGAGCACGAGGACTCCATCACCATGATGTGCCAGCAGCTGACCCAGGGGCTGAGCGCCATGTCCTCGGAGGACCCCTTCTCGTCCCAGTTTGGGCGGGGCGGGGCCACCCAGGGCCAGGTGAGCAGCTCCTCCACGGGTGCCCACTTGATGCACCAGGCGTCCATGCCTCTGCCTGCCGCCATCAGTCAGCAGCATGTGCTCACCCGCCAGCACACCTCCCCGGCCTCCCAGAGTGAGTCTTCTTGCGGTCTTTTAAAGTGGTGATGCTTGTTTTGACGGTGGCGTGGATACATACCTCCTTCTTACAGCCTTGTAGAGTGGTGATGTTTGTTGTGACAGTCCTGTGGTAATGTTACCTGTCTTCTTACAGTCTTGTAGAGTGGTGATGTTTGTTGTGACGGTCCTGTGGTAATGTTACCTGTCTTCTTCTTACAGCCTTGTAGAGTGGTGATGTTTGTTGTGACGGTCCTGTGGTAATGTTACCTGTCTTCTTCTTACAGCCTTGTAGAGTGGTGATGTTTGTTGTGATGGTCCTGTGGTAATGTGTCTTCTTCGTACAGCCTTGTAGAATGTTGATGTTTGTTGTGACGGTCCTATGGTAATGTTACCTGTCTTCTTCTTACAGCCTTGTAGAGTGATCATGTTTGTTGTGACGGTCCTGTGGTAATGTGTCTTCTTCTTACAGCCTTGTAGAGTGGTGATGTTTGTTGTGACGGTCCTGTGGTAATGTTACCTGTCTTCTTCTTACAGCCTTGTAGAGTGATGATGTTTGTTGTGACGGTCCTGTGGTAATGTTACCTGTCTTCTTCTTACAGCCTTGTAGAGTGATGATGTTTGTTGTGACGGTCCTGTGGTAATGTTACCTGTCTTCTTCTTACAGCCTTGTAGAGTGATGATGTTTGTTGTGACGGTCCTGTGGTAGTGTGTCTTCTTCTTACAGCCTTGTAGAATGGTGATGTTTGTTGTGACGGTCCTGTGGTAATGTTACCTGTCTTCTTCTTACAGCCTTGTAGAGTGGTGATGTTTGTTGTGACAGTCCTGTGGTAATGTTACCTGTCTTCTTCTTACAGCCTTGTAGAGTGGTGATGTTTGTTGTGACGGTCCTGTGGTAATATGTCTTCTTCTTACAGCCTTGTAGAGTGGTGATGTTTGTTGTTACGGTCCTGTGGTAATGTTACCTGTCTTCTTCTTACAGCCTTGTAGAGTGGTGATGTTTGTTGTGACGGTCCTGTGGTAATGTTACCTGTCTTCTTCTTACAGCCTTGTAGAGTGGTGATGTTTGTTGTGACAGTCCTGTGGTAATGTTACCTGTCTTCTTCTTACAGCCTTGTAGAGTGGTGATGTTTGTTGTGACGGTCCTGTGGTAATGTTACCTGTCTTCTTACAGCCTTGTAGAGTGGTGATGTTTGTTGTGACGGTCCTGTGGTAATGTTACCTGTCTTCTTCTTACAGCCTTGTAGAGTGGTGATGTTTGTTGTGACGGTCCTGTGGTAATGTTACCTGTCTTCTTCTTACAGCCTTGTAGAGTGGTGATGTTTGTTGTTACGGTCCTGTGGTAATGTTACCTGTCTTCTTACAGCCTTGTAGAGTGGTGATGTTTGTTGTGACGGTCCTGTGGTAATGTTACCTGTCTTCTTCTTACAGCCTTGTAGAGTGGTGATGTTTGTTGTTACGGTCCTGTGGTAATGTTACCTGTCTTCTTACAGCCTTGTAGAGTGGTGATGTTTGTTGTGACAGTCCTGTGGTAATGTTACCTGTCTTCTTACAGCCTTGTAGAGTGGTGATGTTTGTTGTGACAGTCCTGTGGTAATGTTACCTGTCTTCTTACAGCCTTGTAGAGTGGTGATGTTTGTTGTGACGGTCCTATGGTAATGTTACCTGTCTTCTTCTTACAGCATTGTAGAGTGGTGATGTTTGTTGTGACGGTCCTGTGGTAATGTTACCTGTCTTCTTCTTACAGCCTTGTAGAGTGATGATGTTTGTTGTGACGGTCCTGTGGTAATGTTACCTGTCTTCTTCTTACAGCCTTGTAGAGTGATGATGTTTGTTGTGACGGTCCTGTGGTAATGTTACCTGTCTTCTTCTTACAGCCTTGTAGAGTGGTGATGTTTGTTGTGACGGTCCTGTGGTAATGTTACCTGTCTTCTTCTTACAGCCTTGTAGAGTGATGATGTTTGTTGTGACGGTCCTGTGGTAATGTTACCTGTCTTCTTCTTACAGCCTTGTAGAGTGGTGATGTTTGTTGTGACGGTCCTGTGGTAATGTTACCTGTCTTCTTCTTACAGCCTTGTAGAGTGGTGATGTTTGTTGTGACGGTCCTGTGGTAATGTGTCTTCTTCTTACAGCCTTGTAGAGTGGTGATGTTTGTTGTGACGGTCCTGTGGTAATGTTACCTGTCTTCTTCTTACAGCCTTGTAGAGTGGTGATGTTTGTTGTGACGGTCCTGTGGTAATGTTACCTGTCTTCTTACAGCCTTGTAGAGTGGTGATGTTTGTTGTGACGGTCCTGTGGTAATGTTACCTGTCTTCTTCTTACAGCCTTGTAGAGTGGTGATGTTTGTTGTGATGGTCCTGTGGTAATGTTACCTGTCTTCTTCTTACAGCCTTGTAGAGTGATGATGTTTGTTGTGACGGTCCTGTGGTAATGTGTCTTCTTCTTACAGCCTTGTAGAGTGGTGATGTTTGTTGTGACGGTCCTGTGGTAATTTTACATGTCTTCTTCTTACAGCCTTGTAGAGTGGTGATGTTTGTTGTGACAGTCCTGTGGTAATTTTACATGTCTTCTTCTTACAGCCTTGTAGAGTGGTGATGTTTGTTGTGACGGTCCTGTGGTAATGCGTCTTCTTCTTCAGCCTTGTAGAGTGGTGCTGCTTGTTTTGACACATCTTTTTTTTAGCCTTGTAGAGAGGTAATGCTTACTGTGACAGTCCTGTGGAAATGATACATGTCTTCTCACAACCTTGTACAGTGGTGATGCATGTTTTGACACGTCTTCTTAAGCCTTTTAGAGAGTTGATAATTGTGGCAGTCCTGTGGTAATAATATGTCTTCTTACAGCCTTGTAGAGTGGTGATGCTTGTGACAGTCCTTTGGAAATGTTACAGGTCTTTTTCTTACAGCCTTGTACAGTGGTGATACTTATTGTGACAGTTCTGCAGTAATTATATATATCTTCTTCTTATAGCCCTGTAGAGTGGTGATGCTTGTTTTGACAGTCCTGTGGATACATGTCTTTTTCTTACAGCCTTGTAGAGTGGTGATGTTTGTTGTGACAGTTCTGTGGCAATGACGCGTCTTCATCTTACAGCCTTGTAGAGTGTTGATGTTTGTTGTGACAGTCTGTGGTAATGACACGTCTTCATCTGACAGCCTTGTAGAGTGGTGATGCTTGTTTTGACAGTCTGTGGTAATGACACGTCTTCATCTGACAGCCTTGTAGAGTGGTGATGCTTGTTTTGACAGTCTGTGGTAATGACACGTCTTCATCTGACAGCCTTGTAGAGTGGTGGTGCTTGTTTTGACACATCTTTTTTGAGCCTTGTAGAGAGGTAATGCTTATTGTGATAGTCCTGTGGCAATGATACATGTCTTCTCCTTACAACCTTGTACAGTGGTGATGTACATTTTGACACGTCTTCTTAAGCCTTTTAGAGAGGTGATACTTGTGGCAGTTTTCAGTTTCAGTTTCAGTAGCTCAAGGAGGCGTCACTGCGTTCGGACAAATCCATATACGCTACACCACATCTGCCAAGCAGATGCCTGATCAGCGGCGTAACCCAACGCGCTTAGTCAGGCCTTGTGGCAGTTCTGTGTTAATAATACGTCTTCTCACAGCCTTGTTAGAGTGATGATGGTTGTGACAGTCCTGTGGACATGTTACAGGCTTCTGCTTCTTATAGCTAACATGAAGCCCTCTTGGCTCCTTATGTTCAGATTAGTATCTTCAGCAAATGCTTTAAATGTGTGCATACAACATAGGAACTGTCAGATACTAGTTTTGAAAAGACATATATAAGAAAAAACACTTTGAATGAACACATGCACACTTTTATTACCCATTATAATTATTTTATATTGAAATGCATTGACAGGATATTTTTAAAGCATTTTGTAGAATCAGTCTGTTGGTGATTTTTGGCTCAGTTGTTTGGTGACAGTAGTATCTGACTAGAACTATATGTTAACCAGAGATAAAATGTTGTGTGTGTGTGTGTTTTCAGCCATCATGCCCACCTCCCACAACAGTCCACAGATGGCGGGCACCAACCCCTGGGCAAACCCCAGCACCGACAGCCGCGTTCCAGACCCCACCATGGCTTCCGTCCCGCCTGCCTCCCACCATCCCCACCACCACGCCCACCACCACTCCACTCAGCCCAGCCCCAGCAACCCCTTCGTGGGTGGTGACGCTCACAACGGAACCCCTGCCGCAGGGTTCACGGCACCCCAGCACCAGCAGAGGATACAAGCCATGCAGCACAACCGCAGCCATTCCATAGACACGGGGGAGCTGTCCGTGGGCGCCAGGAGCTGGGGGCAGCAGCAGCAGCAGCAGGTGGGGGGACAGAAACCCACACTGCTGTCCATGGCCAGACAGGGCGGGGCCAGCTTCCAGCAGCAGAACGGAGCCGCCAACTCTGCCTGGCCCCAGACGTCCGCTTCCACGGCCACGGCAGGGGGCCCTGGGGGGTCTCAAGGCGTGGATCCCTTTGACGTGGCCTGGGCCGCTAAGGCCGTCAACAAACCCAACACATTCTCGGCAAGCAGGTCAAACAGTTTGAGGTGCAGTTATGAGGCGGGCCGGGGTGGTAGTGACGATGGGAGTTCAGTTCTAACGAGGCACTGGCTCACTGAACACTGGACAATCAGGATGAATTGTTTTCAAACCAACTTGGGCCAGTGGCATGGGGAAGGAGGGGCGGATGGATGGCCACAGGAGGTGGAGAACAGTTAGCATGAAGAGATTGTGAAGATGAACCTCGCCATTGATGTCTTGAAGGCTGCCTCAACGCTGGCTCATACAAGCCTTTGGAGTGCACACTGAACCAAGAGACTGGTGGAGTGGGACAAGGCAACACTGTTGAAGCTGTTAGAGTGCGGGGGTTGTTGGTCTGGCTGAGAGTCAGCCTGTGGCAAGACACCCACTCTTCTGGAAACTGCTCCCAGCAGTCCAGGGTCCATTGGTGACTTCCTGTGCCTGGTCTGTAGAGTAGGAAGACGGTGCCTGTCTGTGAACTAATGGGGGGCACACCTCCCAGGAGAGTGCCTGAGGTTGTGTAGGGGTGGGGGATGGGGGGCTAACTTGTGGGGAGACGGAACTGCAGTGGTGGGTTTGTGTGGACCTTGCGAAGACTGCCAGTTTGGAGTTATTGATACCCAACGTCATCAGACGTGCCTGGTGTGAGGATTGGAGCCACGGTTTGGAAGCAGCATGATGCTGCTGGGTTGTTGTAAAGATTTTTATCCAGCATGTGGATCTGCTGGTGACTGCCAGTGGTGGGATGCTGGGAATTATCAGAGGATATCACAGACCAGGAAAATATACAACAATGTACAGATTGATCATTAACCTTGTAAAGTGAAAATAGGTTGTGGTTGCTTGTAGATTGTTTTAATGAAATACAGTAATGGGATAAGGAGGTTAGAGAAGGTCTTTAGTTAACGCAGAAGGTGGGTTGGGGGACAAAACCAGATCATAAAATTGATAATCAGGACGTGTTGGATCTTGACCCTGTTCACTCAGAAAAACTTATGCTCTCTGTTTTTTCTCTTTTTTTATGTGTTGCTCATTCAGCGTGTATGTATCACACAGCAATGTTTATGAAAACCAGGTAACTATACGTCCTTCTTTATCCTTCTTTCTTTTCTTTTTTTTCTTGGACTTCATTGTTGATTCACTTTCATTGCCCTTGGAGGAAGAGGTGGCGTTGATTTAGCACACATATGTAATGCAAGGATTGGGGTTAAAAAATATGATTTACAAAAGATTGAGGAAAGCGCAGTATCCATCATTTTTCATTTTTTTAAATCAGATTTGGTCATGGAAGAGGATACAGTGGAGTTTGGAAAGCTATGGCTTTTTCAGTCACCAACTTTTGAATGTGTGAGAAAACGTTGCACATGTGTGAATGTTGACAGTTCACTGAAAGCAGTGGAAGGAAGGTAGAGGTGGGCAGCCCCTGTCGTGTGTTGTGAAGATGGTGGGCGAGGGACAGTGAGCATCCAGCACGAGGGTCACACATGGCTGTGTCAGCCATCACCTCCATGGTGTCTGTCCCCATTCAGGAAGTGTTGGTTCTTGTTGTTAGGGTCCTTTGGTTCCTTCATCATACTTTCACTCCCTGCTGTCCTTTTGTGTTTGTTTTGGCAGTGTCTGTCAGTTCCTGCTGAGGAGGCTTCTTGCTGCACCATCACTGTACTCACTGTGACTTCATCGCAAGATAGGTGACTGGGCATTTGTTGTTGTTCAGTGTTCAGTATCAACTGAGGCCTCTGTCAGTGGAAAGATTTACAGTGCAAGTCTTGGTAATCTTCCTGGCGGATCTATCGTGAAGGTAGTGGCTGCATCCTTGTTTCCTTTTACTGGGATTTTAGGGGGTTTTTTTAAGGAAAGATTAAAAATCCTTTCATCCCTAACATTGGATTGCAGTACTCCTTTAATGTGATCTCAGGTAACAATCTGCATACTTTAAGTTAGATAGGTTTTGGTTTAACACAGACACCCACCTCAGGTGACAGTGTCGACGGGGAAATGGGGCAAGGGAACCTATTTGACACTGCATTGTAGGTAGGCAGACTGTTGTGCAAATGACCCCGTGTTTGTAAACGCTTAGAGCTTGGTATCCAACCGAGGACAGGCGCTGTATAAGTACCCATATCATCATTCACTGACTCAACCAGAATGAAGACACGTTAAAATGGGCAGCAAAATGCTAATTTGTATGCTAGGTGTCAGTAATTTGAAACAGAACATTATGACCGAGAGCTCAGTGCTCAGCCAAGTGAGCCAATCAGGCACCTGAAGAAGGGCTCTGGTAACAGCAGGTCATTGATTTATACTGCAGATCTTACTCAGAATTCATTTGCAGATCGATCAGATCATTTGTGGCACAGGTTTAAGCCAAAACTCTATACTGATACTAAGTTTATCTTAGTACATCAGTTGTTCTTTATCCACTTCAGCGGTGAACTATTGTTGTGTTTATTATTTCTTGTGCAAATGATCACAGCACAGGTACGCCATGGGAAAAAACCTCTCAGACATAGCGAAAAGGTTGTGACTGAAAATGCCCCACAGACACTGTAAGGTACATTTTAGCCTCTCATACAGCTATATGTTATACATTATTTGTGGGACCCTTGTGTTCATGTTTTGTTCCATATTCATATCACCATGTTATGTATTAGTGTCATATGCCATGTGTACATTTTGCCAGTTGTATGCACATTTTGGGAGTTTGGACTTTCCAGTTACGTGAGAAAATAAGAGGGTCTTTTTGAGGGTTGAGTGTAAATCTTGAATCTTTCTAATGTGGGGAAAGGGTAATGTGTAAATGACTTGATTACGACATTTTGTGTTGACAGATTTTCATTTGCTTTGTTGATGGGCTGCAGCTGTATGAAAACATGGTCACAGAACTAACGAGGACAGAATCAGCTTCAGCTCTACCTTTGCTAAGCTTGCACTGGTGGCAGAAAACAGGGCGTTGATGTAGCTAACGCTAACACTGATTGTGACAGCAGGTGAAGAAGACCTCTTTTGACGCCACTCATGATTACGGTTTGCTTTGAAAAGTTAACATGTGTTGCATTCATTTTAACATGGGAGTACACTTGTGTTCACAGGTAACGGTGATCTAACCCATCTTGCCAGAAGAGGAACATTATCAGACGTTGATACTTTCCTGTTGTGTGTGTGTCCTGCACTTCTGTTCTTGTCACTTCTGCCTGTATGCTGGTGTATGCCCTTGTCTGCAGGTGCCAGTGTGTGTGTGTGTGTGTGCATGATGAGGGAAACACCAGTCATTGTGTTGTGAAAGGTTCACTCAGTCTTTAACATGTTTTGCACTCTCCTCTCCTGTTGTATGTCATGTTGGAATCATCTGGTGAAGGTTTGTGCACATGCTGTGGTGCTCAGGCTTTTGCTTTTAAATGGAAGCGGCAATAGGGAGAATGAAGAGTGGACAAGAGGGGATGTAGGGGTGCCAAATGTGATTTAGCTTTTCAGGTTCAGATTCTTTGCTCTGTCCAGTTGGGAATACTATCTAGGATTGATAATGGGATATGCACACAGTTTCCATTCCTAGAAGGCATTGCTTTTAAGACCACAGTACAACTTTTAGCATCACTTTGGAAAGAAAACTTAACAGTTAATTCTGATGGTAACTCTTGTTTTCAGTGATGAAAATCCTCACCTAATTAGACAGCGGGAAGAATGAAAATGAATGATTATGGCATTTTCATAGGGTTTTTTTCTTGTCAAGACACTCCTGATTTTCATTACTCTTCAGAAACTGGACCATTGGTGTGTAAATTAACAGTTCTACATTTGGCACCCCACATGTAAGAAGATGAGAGAGGGAATGAATACTTCTGACTTTCCTGGTTGACAAGAATGATAAAGAACTTTTGCTTTGGAAGTGTTGTTTTTTCCTGCAAGGGGAATTTCAGGGAGAGAAAAAAAAGAAAGAAAAAAGAATTAGCAACAGGAATATTTAAGACTAAAATGAAAATTAAATAATCTTTAAGATACCAGTTTATTTGATGGTCTCATGATTCAAAGATAGTCATGATTGCCTGCCAGTGATGCCAGTGCATTCAGTAGTGATCATCCACTGGCTGAGAGACTTGTGCATTACTGTGGTGAGGGCGTGTTTCTTCTCAGTGAAACGCCGAGCCCTTCAGCCCGTGTTGTGATGTTTACATAAGCTTTTATTGACCAAGTATGTACAGGTTTTTGTGTAATACCAGTTCATCCAGTGTACAGATATGTGCATATTATATTCTGTCCTGCATAAACTACACTGTGCTTCAGGGAACTTCACTGTCGTCACCACCGTCATCCTGCTTTCTTCAGTACTTCTCTGTTGCAGCACTTTATACTATCATTTAGATAGAGTTGGGGAGGGGAGGATGGGGAGGACGGGGGGCAGTGGGGAAAGAAACAAGTGGATATGACTGCTTTCCTCAAATGTTTATAACTAAACAGTGATTTGACATCATTTCCTCGCATTTATATTATCACCATGGCAAACAGAACGGTAAAAACCTCCACATGTCCACTTCCTTTTTCTCATGGCTTTGTGCTTCAGCTGTGGAGAGTTGTGTCTGCTTTATTTGTTGCTGGGGCTTTTAAAAAAAAATCTTTAATTATTAAAGTTTCGAGGAAGAGGGGAGAGTTGTTTGTGTGAACATGTTTTAACAGGCACTTACGATACGATATACATGTGAGGCTCAGCCTTTGAAGTCTTTTGAGTGTCATCCCAAACTCAGTGTTAATATGTAACTATGTAAGTTAGTGTATGAGAGAGAGCTATGACAGTACATCAGTGATCGATTAGCTTTTTACCCTTTTTTCACAGACAGGAGGAGAGCAACAGCTTGATCTCAGATATTTCAGATTTCACCAGTGTGAATGGGCTTGTAAGAGAACTGCAATATCATACAGCACAAACACATATGCACAGGAATAGCATGACTGTATAGATGTATGCTTTTGTGTACACGGATAGCATTATCATTAAATTGAAACAGGAGAAGGGAAGCAATATTTTTGTCTCTAAAACATTCATTTTATGTTCTGCAGCGTATGTTATATAACTGTAAGAATAGATTGCCATGACTGCCTTCATAAGTGATCACAGCATCAGATTAGAGTTAAGCAATTTCCTTCTATTTTTTTAATTTTATTTTATCATCATCATCTTTTCAGAAGTGAGAGCAGTGTGTGTGTGTCACTACATGTGTCTGTGGCTGTGTCTGTATGATGTTGTTATTTAAAGTGCATTTTATGGCATGAAAACGGAAAAGGCAGCTGTGCACACACAAAAATAGGTCTGTCATATTTCTCTTCCTAATTTTTTTTTTTTTTTTTTAGATTGTGAGCCAAGCTGAGAATGCCAAATACAGCAGGTGTTCATTAAAAGTAAACCATTGAAAAAGTGAGAAGCAACTTAAAACGTCAAGAAGGAAAAATGTTGGAAGTGCAGAGGATGTGGAGAGAGAGAAATACATGGAAATTCAAGCAAACCAAATAAAAAGAAGAGACCGAAAAGGTTTAGAAAGCAGAGCACACAAAAAAAGACACACAAATTTAAAGCATTTTTTGGAAAGCTTACAAGGAACACCAGATCCAACTTTAAGAAAGAAAAAAGTTTCCAACTTTCCTAGAGTTTTGATTCTTTCCATGTGGCATTGGGATGTGACAGTGCGGTGTCCAGAATGTGTACTTATGTCATCTCATCGGCAATAGGCCAATCTAGATCAGCCTAAAAACAACACGTGAATTCCTGTCAGACCTTTTCAGGCATTATTTACCATGTTTATTAAGTGATTTAATGAAATAAAAGAAATATCGATATGTGTATTTCATCATTTGATTAAAAAAAAAATTGCCACTTAACAAGGACAAACAACTTGGTTGCTTTTTTTTTTTTTTTTTTTTTTTTTTTTTTTTTTTTTAGAGGACAGGCAGTCAAGGAAGGGAGATCATTTGGTTCAAAAGATCAGTGCAGATAATTTGATTCTGAAAGAGACTAAAACACACAGTCTTGCAGAAATGGAGGTAAGCAGATCCCTATGCATTCAAACTTTAAAAGATGTTGTCATATGTTTTTAGCAGTGTTTGTACCATAAACGTGACATGATTTTCTCATGTAACCATACCACAACCTGGAGCTTAGAATGTAAAGTGTTGTCTCACCCAGGCATGCGAACAGTCAGCTCAGTGAAATGATTCCTTTGGCTATTGTTTTTGTTGAGAAAAAGAAAAGAAAAGATTGATTACAAGCAACCTGCTGGGCCATGAAGCTTGATATTCTTATATAATTTATCTTTAACACATACAATTATACAGTGAGAAACAATTATCTAGCTTGTCAGTCAGTCAGTATGCAAATCTTCCAACAAAACTGCTTTGAAAGAGAATCGTAACATGTATTTTGAGTTATAACTTTTATTTTAGCTACTGCAACATCATATTTTTATGTATTAAAAAGAAATATTCTTTAATTTATGATTTCCAAATATTACTCTTCTCAGTAGCCAAGTTTGATAGACCGACGTGCTGAATGTAAATTGTATGTCTCTCAGTACTGTGCAGTGCAAGTGTGCTCTTGTGCAGTTTACACAGGCTTGGTGACATGCCAGTGTGATGTGTGTGTTGTGCTGTGGTGTGTGAAATGAAACATTGATGCTGTTGTTGTTTTTTTCTTTTTCTTTCTTTTCTTTTTAATCTCTTGGGGTGTGGGTTTTTTTGGGGGGGTTTTGTTTTTTTTAATGGAAATTTTCAGCATTCAATGCGAAGGGAAAGTGGGGTGGGGTTTTTTGGTGTGTTTTTTTAAATTGCTGTCAAACAGTCAGTTGATCTGTGCCAGTGAAAACATGCAGACAACTGATCACAGAAATGAAATAGTTCAGAGGAATGTGTAGGGTAAAGATGTCCTGCTCTTTTTCTTTTTCTTTCTTTTTTTCTTTCATTCCATAATTTGTGGAGAGGTAGGGTGGTTCAGGTTGAGAGATTTAGAACTTACATTTTTATGCACTGCTTCAGACTGTGAGGCCAGTGGGGGTTACCTGTATTTTATGGGCTCCTCTTTTTGTTGTTGTTGTCGTGATTGAAAAGATTTTGTTGAACAAATCCTTTCACGACCACAATTACACTATGTGTCTTTGTCCAATAACTAAAGAGGGAAGGTCTGTGTGTTGAACAAATTCTGTCATGGTCACTTTTAAAAGAAGTGTTTGTGTTGATGTAGGGCGGCACCGTGGCAGAATCACATAGGCTTTGGACCTCCGACCCTTGTTGTTCAGTGGTCCGGGTTCGAGGCCCTGTTTCACCACAGTGGTGCTGTCCCTGGGAAAGCAACTTACTTTCCATTTTTTTCCCTCCACCCTGGTGTGAATGGGTGGTACTGGACTTTTTGTTTGGGAAGGATAAAATGACCGAATTATTTGTATTTGTGTATTTGTATTTCTTTTTATCACAACAGATTTCACTGTGTGAAATTCAGGCTGCTCTCCCCAGGGAGAGCACGTCGCTATACTACAGCGCCACTTTTTTTTTTTTTTTTTTTTTGCCTGCGTGCAGTTTTATTTGTTTTTCCTATCGAAGTGGATTTTTCTTCAGAATTTTGCCATAAACAACCCTTTTGCTGCACACGGGACCTCGGGTTTATCGTCTCATCCGAAAGACTAGCGCCCAGACCACCACTCAAGGTCTAGTGGAGGGGGAGAAAATATCGGCGGCTGAGCCGTGATTTGAACCAGTGCGCTTAGATTCTCTTGCTTCCTAGGCAGACGCGTTACCTGTAGGTCATCAGGCCCCACCATTTCAATGCCAAGGCCTTAACACACAGAGGATGTGAATATATACTGTCCCGATAGCTATGAAAGGCGATGGGGCCTGTATCTTTTCTTCTTTTTTTTATTTATATATGTTATTTCATTATTCTGTTTATAATTACACAGTGGGAAAATCAGCGTAAATGTCAGTTTGTCTTTGTTTCAAGTAACTATGCTTACGATAGTTGTTAATGGTGTATGCCTAGAACTCTCCTGTTACTTCATTATTCTGATATTTTTCAGGATCAAATATGT
The DNA here is from genome assembly GCF_041734735.1 of Babylonia areolata. Classification (NCBI taxonomy): domain Eukaryota; kingdom Metazoa; phylum Mollusca; class Gastropoda; order Neogastropoda; family Buccinidae; genus Babylonia; species Babylonia areolata. Next base: position 48,291,442 of record NC_134896.1, read on the forward strand.
AAAAGCAAATATCTTGTTTTGAATTGTGTGTTGGAAGTGGGAATGTCTTGGGAGATGATTGGATACATGTTTATGTTTGATTGGGTTGAGCATTTAAAAAAACTTTTTTTAGAAAGTTGATTTACTTAAACTTTGTATTATACTTTTTTTCATTTTTGCAGGTGGATGTAATGAAAACTTTACCTGGCGTTGTAGGTTTACAGAAATCTAACATTGCATGTATCTTAGAAATGGTGCTACATGCTTCTGAGAACCTGACAGACAATACATTGATTTCATGTCTTTATAGTTTCGTCTTGTGCTTGGCTCAAGGTATCAGTGACTCATGTCTTTCTGATGGCTTGGAGCCCTCTTGTTACAGCGTTAAGTGTTTTTTTTAACTTAGAGATTGTTCAGTATAACAACAGTTCCATTGGATTATCTATACATTTATCATAAGAAGAAAATAGATAATGTTTTATGAATTCACAATAAAGAAGATGGAAGCTTGAGAGCTGCTTCTTGACTCTGCTGTTCAGCAAATCCTGGACCTTGAGAGGAATTGTTTTTTTCTGCTTTATCTCATGAAAATGTAGAAATGAATGTATGGTGTTCAAAATGAAAAGAAGAAAAACAAGAACAAGGAGAACAGATGATCTTTGCTAAGAAAGTGATTGGTGTAGAAAACAGCCAGTTGTCTGTGACTGGGTATATGACTGGGTACCGGGGGAGAAGGGTGAACAATAAGGTGAAGCCAAGTAAAGTAGGACTGGACAAAACCGTATTTTGCTTCACTCTTGGTTTTCATTATGGTTTTCAAAAAGTAAACCGTCATGATTATTGTCAGTTCATCAAGTGGATGTTGTTCACGCAAGTTCAAGATGACAAGTATATCAGGCCAGTTTCATATGTATGTGTATATGAATTATCAAATATGTATGTACCATCAGAACTCATCATTGAAGGTTTGTGTCACAAACTTCACAAGACTTTGAAATTTAGGAGGTATGGGGGCATTTGTTCTGCCAAAAGAAAAAGTAACTGTCAGAGTGTTGCTGTCATGGTACTGGGACATGCATGCAGTTGTGCTGTCATCATATACAGCAGATATATTGTGCTTTTTTTTTTCTTTTTTTTTTTCAGTCCTACTTCTGCTGCGCTTGCTTACTTCAGCCAGGAAGTGTAATTGTTGGACATGTGTATGGAAAAAGCAAGGTATCATGACATCAGTGTGACACATTAGCTGGGTGTCATGTGGCCTGTGACTGACGTCTGCCAGATTTCATTGTGTGACTTCACTGAGCTCATCTGTGACTATTTCCCCTGCTGATTCTACAGAAAGGCAACCATGTTTGTCAGATGCTCTGTGATTGGCCTGCGTTGTTGTTCCTTCTATTACCCTCGCTACCCTGACTTTTATCATGTTTGAATGAACACCTGCTTTCTTTCTTCTTTTTTTTTTTTTTTTTTTTTTTTTTGTCACTGATTAAAATTTGCATGGAACTCACTGCTGGCTTTTCCTTTCTGTCTTTCTTGATCATTATTCATTGCACGTAGAAGGCATACTACTACTACCACAACCTAACATCAAACCATAAATAGACCATCAGCACTCATACCTCCCCCTCCATTCACCATTGCACATTACTTACAACTTTTCTGATTCTGTTAGTAAAAAAACGAGTTTCCAGTTTGATTTTCAGCGTGTTTGGTTGCTGGTCAGTTGCAATAAGTCTGCACATTAAACAGTTTTGTTTGCGCTGCAATGAAAAGTCGTCAGTGTTTCGCAAGTGTCAACATCAAATAAAGAAAGAAATCACATTAAGTTGTAGAAATGATGAAAGGCAGCAACCAGTAGATTCTCAGGGCATATTCTGTGTAAGTGTTTACAGTGAATGTTTTCATGATCATCATGTTCGTTATGCTACTGTACACATCAATAGAAACTTGATTCCAGGGCATTAGTACAGAATTCATACACCATCCATCAGTGCATTGCACAGAATCAAGACCGTATTCCTCAAGGCATTGGCACAACTATCCCAGCGGAAAGAAACAAAAACTTGTATTCTTCGGTACAACTAGGATGTCATTGAAAGAAAAACAACAACAATGGTTTATTATTATTTTCCAGTATAAAAACGAGTTACCATTAATGTAGGAAAAAAAAAGTATTGCAGCTGTTACGTTACGAGTTTTTACGTATATGAACTAGAGAAAACACTTAATATGATCATTGCAGTGTTTCTAGAATTAAGATCTCAGTGATGTACAAGTAGTCAGTTGAGTTAAAAAAAAAAAAAAAAAATTAATAAATAATGGCAGTAAGTCACACACTCCAGAGATCAGTAGTCTTTCTGACATCGAAGAAAGCCAACAATATTCAGGAAAAAAAGGGAAAATGAAATCAAATTTTAGTTTCATGAATTGACCATCACCACTGATTGGCAGTTTATGTAAAGCATGAGCAGTTTTGCTCGCATTGCTTCAGTTCTTTCTCTGTCAGCATGTCACTTCCTCTGCTGCTCAGTAACTCACACCTCCCATCTTATTGTGCATGGACAGTCTTGAAATTTTTATTTTTATTTTTGAGTTATCACACAAACTACCATTGTTGACAATAGCAAGGGTGCATCTGTAAATGACTTACCCTTCATTTCTTCAGTTGTTAGCTGGCAAAGCTATCTTCCATCTTCTTTCACTGAATGAAATTCTAACACATCATTCTGCTGAGACTGAGAGTTAAGATTTTGCAGTATTATTCACGCTTTAGAATAATATTAAAAGAAAAAAAAAGAAAGAAAATATAACTAATCTGCTGCCGAGTCTGTTCCAGAAATTTGCACCAACTGTTACCTGGAACAGGCTTGAGTGCAAGAGAGGAGTTTATTTTCTTTCCATTATGTTCAGCAGAGCACAGAAAGGTCATCTTGTGTTGGTATTCCCTTCGTGTTTGTTGGACAGTAGATTCCACGGAGTAGGGAACATAGCCCTCAAGTGTTATAACTAACATCAAAACAATTTTTGTTTCTACTGTGTCATTGTTGTACTTGTAGAATCACTCATTTTTCAATTGTTGGTTGTAAGTAAATACAGGTTTGAAACGAATCCATAAAAACATAAAAGAGGAAAATATGAAATAAGCATGTTAGTGCACTCTGTGTGTGTATGAATGCACAGGAGAGAAAGGTACATGTTCCATAAAATGTCAGGGCCAGGTAGGGTTAAATGCTCTGACAGTCACCTTGTAGTTCTACACAATTCGTGGGAGAACAGCCAGAACTTCACATGAAAACAAAACAAAAACAACATAAGAGGTTTCTGTAGTGTGTGGTTATCCTGCACTTATTACTGGGAGTGAAGGGATCATCAGAGGCACAAATCTAGGTGTGTTTGTGTGTGTGCGTGTGTGTATTATGGCCCCAACTACTCCCTATGTGTGTCAGGACTTGGGTATTTTGCAGAAAGAACGCTGAAACAAGTCGGGGCTTGGAAAAGTACTCTGCTTAAGCCATGGCATGACAAATTGTTTGCTAACACTGAGGAAAGAAGTCTTTCAAAAACACCTAATTAAAACCTGACATCTCCCAGTTTTATCCCCTCTGGCCTTCTCAGATATCTCGCAATGGCAGTGTATCATTCACAGAGTGATCCAGAGATTCCATGTGTGGTGGCCTGAATTAGGGGCGAGACAGTAGCTTACTCCAAATGGTGCTTTTAGCTTCCATGAAAAGACTGAGATGTTGACAGCAACAAAGTTATTGCAACAGGTGATATCTTCCTTTCTTTTGTTTTATTTGTCAGTCAGTCTTGGAATACAAAGAACTTTTCCCCATTTTATGATTACTGTGGAGCAGTGGTCTAGATGGGGGACACCTGACTAGGAAGCAGTACCCACAGGTTTCAATCCCACTATCGACCAGGATTTTTACTGCCCCCTCCACCAGACCAAAAATGGTGGCCTGGGTAGTAGTCTTTCGGATGAGTTGATAAACAGAGGCCCAGTGTGCAGCATGCATTTTAGCACTCGCAAAATAAACTGAAGCAACAAAAGGGTTGTACTTGGCAATATTCTGTAGAAAAATCCACTTCGATAGTAAAAGTAACTTGTAAGACAGGCTGGTACTGTTCCATGGCAATGCGCTCTCCCCAGGGAGAGCAGTCTGAATTCCTCACAGAGAAAGCTGTTGTGACAAAAGAAATGCATCTCCGTGCAATGTAATTCATGGAATCCCCAGTACACATGTGAGCATGCACACCATACTTGCAAAGAACATGCCGATGATATTTACTTTTATAAATATTTATTTTGCATAAAGTATGCACCCATGAAATGAACATATTTCCAAACCATCTTTGTGATGCTGGACCCAAGATATACACAAACAAGCAAACACAACCAATGATATGCAAATAAAGATAATTAAGATATGTCTTCCTTTTTTTTTTTAATGGAGATGTTTACAATTCCAAAGCAAAGACTAGTCAAAAAGTAGGTATAATCACCACAGAGAGAATGTGTGTGTGAGTGTTTATAAGACATTAAGAATAAGATCAAGAGCAGGGTTATATCTGATTACATAATTAACTTACTTACTCACTTTATATTGCTTGTTTGCTTCAGAACATCTTGGAAGAAAGCAAGAGTTTGTGAACATAGAAAACTGATAGTGGCCCAACCAGATGTTCTGGTCTTTAACAGTTTATAAAAAAAAAAAAAATAAATTAAAAAAAAAAAAAAAAATCCAAGTGGAAAACAGTTCCAAGTCAACTGATCATGAAATCGTCATGATGCTGTACCTGATAATCCCCAACTCCATAATCTGAAAACCGGTTTCCTTTCCATGAAAACCATATGCTCCCAGATCGGTGGGGGGAAAAAAAACGAACTCATTTGAAACAACTCCATTCATGTGACGGACATGACAAATATGGATGGGAAATCTGAAAAAAAAAAAAAAACTACTAAAGATAAATCTGAAAAAAATGTAACACAAGACTAAATTCTATCACATATCTGGTAAGCAACACAAATGGAATTAAGAAGTTGAGATAATAGTTGTGTCTCAACTACATATAGAAACAGATGATTTACAGAAACTCAAGCTTTCTACTGTCAGGCAATTGGATATTGAATGTGGATGCTTTACTTGCCTCTTAGTCATTCTACAAAAGGTACCTTCTCCAGCGCTAATAGACTTGACCACTTGGCTGCGTCTGCTGAACCTGCTCACCAGCAAAGGGGCCTGTCACTGTTGCACTTTTTATATCACGGTTCCCACAGATGAAACCAAACAAAATCCCATGCCTTTTCCAGACCAGATTGAAAACTTTCCACACCAAACAGAAAGCCAAATTGAATTAAAAAGATTTGTTTCACTCTTGACGAAAGACACTGATGGATATTCTGGAATCAATGTTCAATTTGGTCGCTTTTTGTTTGTTCATTTGTATTTTTTTTAATACACACAGCTCTTTCTTGAATGGTGCTGGTCCAGGGTTTTTATTAAAATTCCAAGACCTCCCAGACCATGAAATAAGGGTAAGACAATAATTTTCAAAGACATTTCCAGCTCTGGAAATGGTTTTCTCTCATTTAACCAGAACTTTTCCGGACATCCATGACTCTACAAAGGCCTGCAACAATGCAGAGCTCTGCAAACCTGTTTGTCACAGACATCTGCAGCCCTAGTGGCTCAACATTCAGCTGGTCACCTTCATTCAATCAGTCTCGGCTTCCATGGGGTTAACATGAAATCAGTAAGACATTTACTGCAGCCTTGGGGGCTAGTTGGCCTTGGGGGCGTTTTGGGGGAGCGGGGGTTCCATCCCAATGCTGACTATCCAAAATCCCTCTTGGCCAAGAGACTGGGGATGTAACTTGGGCTAAACACTCTCAGCAATAATAAAATTCAAGCCCAGATAACCGGGACAGCAGTTACCCCCTTTACTGTTCTGAGGGTCTCAGTCAGATATGACTATCATATTTATTGAAAAGACATTTAAGAAGAGTGGCTATGCCAATGAATGGTCACTGTGCATACGCTGCAATCTCCACTCCATCTTGTCAAGTCTCTAGTGTCTTGCTTACCCAATGTAACTCCAGAATTTCAATATGGCTTGAAACAAATAGTCACTGTATGAAACTTGAAACTGAATAATATTAAGTAAAATGAAAGAACACTCAGTGTTTTGGACAACACAAACTACATGCAAGACCATACAAACAAACATGTAGAACATAATATATAAGATACCCTCCAGTGAGAGTAAACAAGGAAATTTTTTTCCCCCAAAACTGAACCAAATGATGATTCTGATTTCACATATTTCTGTCATCAAAAGGAATGTGCTGTACATTAACATTTGCTTTTAGTATTTCTGTACAGTGGCAACACATTGATAAACACCAAGCAAAATATTTCCTGTTCAATTCAAAAGCATAACTAGCCCCCCCAGAAGGGTTGGAAGAACATTGTGACAAAGAATGTAGGGAGTTCAAACATCAACTCTTCAATTGTGATGAAAAAAGTTTCATAAAAAAAACTCATACAAAATCTTTTTTCCTCCTGAAAACACATTTTGATTCTTGATGCAGATGATACAAGCCATTTTAAAAACACTTTTGACCAGTTTAAAGAATTCTCAATACAAAAATTAAGGCAACAGCTTTTTGGTTTCAAGCACTTATAACACTGACATAGAAAAATAATTTAAAATTGGATGGATCAAAAACATACACAGAAATGACTCGCACAAGATAATCAAAACCAAAAAATTCTTCCTATGCCTTTTGTTTCTTTGTGTCTGTCTCACTGGGTCTGCTTACAGTATCCTTAATAGTGTGTTTCAGCCTATACTCCCCCCCCCCCACCCCCCCGCCTTATCCCATGAGTTAAACCACAGGGGAATGAAGGGCCAGCACTGGAAAGGGAATACCTGGAAAGCTGCACTGCACAGTCCCTGGTGACCCCCACTGGCAATGGCCTGTGGCCAGCTGCTTTACTTCAAGCCCTCAAAAGCCAGATTACTGAGGCTATGAACATTTGATATGCAACATCTCAAACCCCATACTGAGAACAGCTGCAAATTAACACATCTTTATGATGAATCGGAGACTCAAAAGAAAGGACTTTTTTACCACTGGCACTGAATGTCCAGAAGGCCAAGGATGTTTTCCATAACTGACCATCAAACCTTTCTCCTTCTCCCCTCACTGGCTTGTAATCAAACCCACTATAATCATGCTGAATATATTTTCTACCTGTCTGACGGAAGAAAACTACTGCCAAATAGGATATTCTCCTCCCATTTCCTTTCAATCATCTGTCCCCTTTCACCAACAATGTGTCATGCTTGTCTCTCAGGAACTGAGGACAATGATGCACTGTGTCATCATCAGTGGACATGCATGTGTCTTCAGAGCCCAAGTCTGAAGCACACATGTGGATGCAGGTGAAGCATGGAATGCAAGCAGGCAGGGCAGGGCAGTGCAGGGCAGGGCAGGGCAGGGCAGACGCAGCCCTGTGTCACCCATCTTGAACATCAGTGTGTACAAGCATGCATACAAATGAACTTGATCAATAGCTTTTCTGCAGCGAAAAAAAAAAAGGCCAATGTGAAAAAAAATATTTCAAGTGTGATCCTGGTTAGAAATAAGTATATGTCATTTGGCAATAAGAATACACACCCCAAGAAGGTAAATGAAGACAAAATATGCATCCATTTGAAAAATGATTCTCCCTCACATTTAAGGTAACGCTCATGATCAAACAATTCTGGATAAAAATATTACTTATATCTGTGATCAAACAATGCTAAAAACCCACTTCAGGCTATATTCTTATGACCTGAAGTAATACTAATAGTCTCCTGTATCATATGACAAGCACCCAAGTCACAAAGCTGTATGAGATGACAACAACCAAAGTGTTTCAACACAACATTGTAAAACAACTGTCATCAAGAAACTCTTTGCCATCAAGAACAATTTCACTCTCAGTCTGAAAAACAATCTTCATTTGAAAATGAACCTGCCTGCGCCAAATTATGTTTAAATGATGATCCACTTTTCAACTACAACAGTCTGACACAACGGGAATGACACGCACACCTACATCACCACTATGTTTCTGTCATCAATACAATTTCGAAACATACCCAAAGCAAACCTGACAGCAAAAGAACAAACATGAATTCTGTGGGCCATACTCTGCACTACACTGTGCTGCACCCAAGCACTCTGCAAGCACGGGAATGAAACCAAACTCAAACAAACAACACAGTAAAGATAAAAGGGTTTCCTGAAGCTGTCTGAAACTTCAACCTCCGCCTCCCTTCAATCTGGGCATGACAAACGCCAAGATATCCCGCCTACCCCACCTCTCTTCTTTCCTACATTTGCACTACGTCATGATCGTTACCAGCACTTTCACACAGCTATCTATATCCTTTTTTTCTTTTGTTGCTTATAGCCCAGCTACCCCTCGGGGGCCAAACAAGGGTTCAGCCTCACACAGCTACAAAAACCCTGTTTGTTCAAACATGTACTTCATGTCCATAAATCATGCAAGCTTCGTCAATATCAGGGAAAACCCAGCTCCTTTGTTTATGGCTCCTTCTGTTTCTCACAAATGCAAAACACAGCAGAACAACAATTACACAATCACAAAAAAGATATAATCAGAATGTAGGTAACAACATCTCCACAACCAAAATAAAAAATGCTTACAATCATACTAAAACAACAACACCACCACAGCTAACAATTAAAATGTTTGATTATATCTACAAAAAAACAACAACAACAAAAAAACACCAAGAAGTATACACTCAGACGTGAATATATAAAGTGGGAATATAAAATCTGGCAATTCAGTTTTCAAATATTTGAAGCACAAAACAAATTTTTCAGCTCTTGAAATGGAGGCTGGAGGAGGGTTCACTGATGTATCAGCTAAACAACAAAACAAAAAGGATTTTACAAATCCAAAGAAGGCTGCGGTCATCCTTCTGCAAGGCTACCAGACATTCACAACTCAAGTTTTCAAACTTGGCATCATTCTCTTCCTCTTTCCCGACAGGGTCTGATATAAATGTTTTATTTACTTCCCCTGTTTTAACCTTTCAATTTCTATATCAAGTACAAAATCCAACTTAGCCTTCATTAGATTTTTTTTTCAAAGAAATCTTTTTCTTTTTTCCCCTGAAATAAATCAGTGTTGCTTCTCAATTTCACAAATGACTCAAATCTCTGAACCTGGTGTTCCTCACCAATGTCAACAGTTCTCCACAAACTTGTCATCATGGCTATTTACTCAACAGTTTTCAGAAATACACATTTCCCAGTACCTCTACAGTGGCTGGAAGAGTTTGCTGCCACAACAAAGAAAAACTGTGGATGGGTAGATATGGTTCAGTCATCATCAGCTTCTTGCTGTCAACAAAGCTTCACACACTTTGTGGGGAAAACTGGAAGCCAGTCTCCAGGCAAGCTGAAAACTTTTGCAGAAAACCATTCAGAAAGGAAGATAAAAATCTAACAGCTGATACAAAATGTCCCCTGATCCCCAAAACACCCACGCATGTCCTTCACCCCTACAGAAGGTTTCACTGACATCTCCTTGTATCTCCGTAGCAGTCTTGTTCTATTCCGGTAAAATTTGTGTTTGGCACCGTTGCAGCAACCATAAGGCAAATTTACATGTCGTCATTCATCAACAAGTCACTTTCCACAACAAAGTGCTGTAAGTGATACCCAGATTACATGAACTGCCGAGAAAAACTGCATTGCGTGTGGTGATTACCAATGCCGTGCTATCACAGATTCAAAGACAAAGCCATGTGACACGCTTGGTTTCTTGCGGTCACACAGAAACACTTCCAGACTTGCATATAACCATATCCTGTGATCCTGCAGATACATTTCCTGACATGCACATATTTTCCTGGGATCACAAAGAAATATTTCCTTGGGATTACATGGAAACGTTTCTCGACATGCATATAGTTTCCTGGATCACAAAGAAACATTTCCTGGGGATCGCACGGAAACATTCTGACATGTTTATATGTCCTGGACCACACAGAAATGTTTCCTCACAATCACATGAAAACATCTCCTCCAGAAAATACACAAACATCTGCTGTGGATCACACAGAAACACCCCATGCAGATCACATGGTAACACTTCTACTGGGAATCACACCAAAACATTTCCTGGCAGTCAGTATGCACGACATACCCTGGATCACAAGAGAAAAAGTTTATGGATGAAAACAACATCACTTTCTTCCTGGAATGACAGGGAGACACTCCCCAGGGGCCACACCAGTGCCTGCACTTCACAACATGGGAAGCAAACAGCGTCAGCCCCACCCCTTCACAAGGCCCACTCAGCGCTGCGGTTCTGAAATACAGGTGCAGTATGTCCACAGCAGCAGACACCTGAGCATCGGCAATTACCATTCCCCACAATCCCCCAGGAATCATCACAAAATTCACGTGTTTGACTCGACATCATTCACAATGCACTGATTGATCGATTGGACACGGAGATGCATGATACAGAAAGTAAGGGGTGGTGGTGGTGGAGGGGGCTGGGGGGGTGGAGGGGGGGGGACAACACAACACATCACAGATATGACAAACGCCACGATTTACCAGCCACTTGCAATGGACGCAGTAAAACAAATACACAAAAGAAATCACCGACACACAGATGTGACAAACCACACTGGTATGAGAAAACAATCTCTTTTACAGAATGTTGCAGTAATCATACACACACACACACACACACTCACACACATTGCTGTAATCATACAGAGAAACAGACAGACACACACACATTACTGTAATCACATACACACACACAAACACACAAGAAAATGAACAGCAGATATGAGCAATATGATGTTTGAGCATTAACATTAACATGTATAATCACTTGGTACATTCAGGAGTGACCATCGCTGACCAGTCTACAACTGTCAACAAGCTGCTGCTGCACGCTGCTAGCAGAATTCACTGCTGACCTTTGGTCATCGCTGCAGACCTGTCAACTCCCAGAAATACTTGTAAGTAACATTTTGGACAGTGTCAGTAGCAAATGCAATTAGTCAGTTGCACACCAGTACATTTTCTGCAGAAGACACAAATATGTGCGCATAAAGAAAGGCCTGTCATGTCTTGCTGTTGACCTGACCAGGTCTTGTGACAAACATTTCACTGTCACCATTCTCTTGGGGTTTTTTTCCAAGCTGTACTGACTGGTGGTATTGCTCTTCAGACACATTCGCCAAAACAACTTTCCAGAATGGTCTGCCGCGCTGAGTGAAATATTGCATTTCACCAAGAATAAAGCAAATCGTTTCAGCATGGATTGTGTCTAGTTCTTGAGGTGCAATATTTGGGCACCTACATGAGATTACAGCATAGCAAAATGCACTTGACCGTAGCAAAACCCACTCAAAACACAGCAGCTGGCAAGGCTACTGTTGAACCAACCTTAACCTGAGACAGACTGGTGGGAAGAGGAGTGGAAAATGGGGGTAGGAGGAAGAGAGAGAGCGTGACAGATTCAAAACTTGTATTAAAATCAGCTACACTGATCTCAGTTCAACAACACTGAAACACAACAAATATCATAGAGAGAGTGTGACACATTCAAAAACTGTATTTAAAAAAAGCTACACTGATTTCAGTTCAACATCACTGGAACACCACAAATACCACAAGTACCAAACAAGAATATTTAGCATGGACCTTGATTTTTTTTTTTTTTTTTTTTCAAAGCCAGGTGTACATGAAAACACTGATTGGATGGATTTTCATTTACAGAAGCATACCAGTTATTTAGCATGGAAAGGAACAACCAATAAAACAGCCCCAGTTCAAGCTCAGTCTCACACATGGAGTTTATCTGACATTAAAAAAAAACAACAACCCAAAGCCAGCAGTGCAAACTATAACAATAATCAATAACCAGGAAGAGAAGGCAGTAAATCATGAGTACAAGTTCCGATGAACACTACAGACTTACACAAACAAAAAAGGCAAACCTCTATATTCTCGCTCCGTCTAACACAGGACAGACATTTGCTACAGATTATCTGTCTATGCACCGCAAACTGCTCAGTATCAAGGGAAAAAATGCATAGATAATATTACAAAAATCAAACATGCAGTGGTCACATAATAGGTTAAAAATCAAATAATATATCAGGCATGGGCATAGCGGATTGCATGTTCATGATATGACAACCATTGAGGGAATGTGTTTGACATGGTACATGAGTACTGCTTAATGTTATTCATACTACATAACAAAACTTTGTGTTAAAAATCAACAACATTATTTTGTTTTTTACAGGTTTATTTATCACACAAACCACGACAAACTTATTTCAGGACACTGTTCTCCCCCTGTTTTAGGCAGATTCAGTTCATTTCATTTTCCATTTCTGTCAGCGTTGTGTGGGAGGGTGGCTGTATGCAGCGACACTGATGGGAGGTGTTCTGTTTTATCTGGCATCTGACGTCTGGTCAGATACTTCACTGCTTTCTGACTCGGTAGGGATTTGACAATGACTGAAGCAAGTAAAACAACAACAGTGTATACGTTTCTGTCTGTAGGAGATGTGTGTGTGTGTGTGTGTGTGTGTGTGTGTGTGTGGTATCTGTCCATGTCCCAACAAGGATCAAAGGATTAAACAGTCTCCATTCTTTGTGTGAGAGTGTGTGTGAGTGTGAGTGCGAGTGTGAGCATGTGTGTGTGTGCGCACGCGTGCATGGTACCTCACAGCAATTGTTAGAATGCTACCTTTCTAGCTGATGCAAAATGTACAGCTTCATTCAGGGCTTTGCAACTCCCCCTGTAAAAGTCACCAGAACTGCTTCCAGGGAACAGGAAGACACTGGGAGTGTGGGGGAGAGAACGTGCATCATGACCAGACAACTGGTGTCCCCCCCTGGACCACTGGACAACCCAACCCAACGCATGACATGACTGACTGACACAGCGGTCTGCCTCATTCTTCTCCAGGGATCAGGTTCGACATCGGTCATTGACGCATTTAATTTTGAAATGACCTATTGTTTTTCAAGTTGCCAGGTCACATGACTTATTGTTTTTATGACCAGTCGGTCAACCAAAGTAACCATCTCTCTCTCTCTCTCTCTTTAACGATCGCGATCGCTTTGTCGTCTGCTCCTACAGGAAATGACTATAAACTGGTTTATTAAAATACGGATCCGTGACGAAACGAAATCCGAAACAAATCTTTATCGCTGCCTTTCGCGAGCTTCGGCGAGAAGAATTGGCGTTCCCACTTTTGCATTAACCATTAGCCCGGGACGGGTGATATTTGACCTATTGATTTTCAAAATGACCTATTGATTTTATGTTCTTCCGGTCATATGACCTATTGTCTATTGAACCCAACCTGATCTCTGCTTCTCCCTCTGGTCTTCACACGTGTGGCTCTCAAACTTCACATGTTAAGCATTTTACAACATCAGCACCCATCTGTCCACGCATCTGTTCATTCCCCCACACATTCACCAATCCAAGTGTGCTTAAAAAAACATAAACTGATAAAAAAAATATCCATGGATAAAAGTCAAGCTGAACTGTGACAAATGAAAGGCCAGGGATGCATTTCTCTAGTTGTGAATCTTCACGAATATCTACTGTTTTCCAAACTAACCAGCCTGTCACATTTCTTGGCAGCTCCACACAGGATTTCCTAAAAGACAACTACCAGTGAATCCTTATGGTGATACAGATACTCTGGAAGAAAAGCCGTTGCACATGAACAACTACATTTGTGCGTCTGCATTTCAGTTTTGAATATCAAACAAGCAGTTGAACTCTAATCATCATTACACTAACTTATGCAGCAGCTGAACACCTTTGCCCTACAGTATATAGCACCACACATATGGCTAAATGTACTAAATCATCTTTGCTTTTTTTTTTTCTCGCAAGCACAATTACACGGGAAAAAGCAAGTATCAGCATATCATCTGCAGCCAGAAAGTCTGGTTTCAATACCTGCTCTATGACAGCTGGCAGGACCTGGAGAAAAACAGCTCTGTCACCAGATGCAGACTGACTGTGTGACAGCAAAAGTGAAGAAGAGGATTTGCTGTTAGGCAGAGGGAAGCAAACTGACTTCAGCATTCTGCAACATGCAGACTGATGCAAAGTGGCTTGTCACGTTGTGGTTCATGATTCCCTCTAATCAGCTTCTCTGGACCAAACAAGATTTATTATATGCTTGTCAAGCGAACTACTTGAACCACACAACTTCACAGTGTTACACAAGCCCACCTCTCAAAGTTAAATTTTAAAAAAACTGTTGCCATTCCCTGTAACTGACAATCAATTACTCATACTATCCCCTGGTGCAAAATGCGTAGCAAGTCATCAGCAACAGCACTGATACAACGTTTCCCTTCCTCTATCCAGGCGCCTTGTTTCACACTGAATTCTCAAGCTGTAGCCAAGACTCTGTGGGTTTACCTTATCAGCTCTGTCAGGGGAAAATCATAAAGTATACCATATGGATCCACAACTGAACGGCTGTGCATTCTGTGCCAACACTCTCCTCCAGCATCACTGTGGATGCTCCAGGACTCCCGTTCATTTCACTGAGACCACACCACAAGGGGTAGGAACTCGTTGCTTCCCACCTCTCTCACCTGGATTTCCAGGAGCTGTCTCAACAATGACCTGTCTCAACTCAACAAGACAAACTTATCCTTAATCAAGCTTGCTCCCACAGATCTGAACCAGTCATCCATTCCTTCCCACCACAACCCACCCCACCCTTTCTCTTTAATATTAAAAAAATGAACCTGCAAAGCTGAACATCAAACGCATAATCAATTGTCCAGGTCCGTAACGTTTTTACAGAAAAGAATAAGAATCATGTATGGTTATATTAAGACATCATCATGATCATGATATAATAATAATCATCATAATAGCAATAATGATAATAATAACAATAATAATGGGGTCTTGTTCAGCATGGTACCCAACTCTATGAGCAGGATCAAACCAGTTTACAATAAAATGCTCAAGATGGAATACTTTTCTTTTTCATGTCATCTCAAGAAAAAACAATACCCCAATAACTGTAACCGTATTTTCACACTCATTTAAGTAACTGCCTCACAATAAAGCTTTGGCACTACAATTACAAACCCGTTTACATTAAGCAATTCTGACAGCTGTAAGTAGGTCTGGGTATCACAGGCCACACATTACTGCCCTCCCTCCCTCCCTCTCACCCCAACAACTCACTGATTCTCTCAATACAACAGTTTCATCTGGATCTGGATCTGGATCTGTACGTTGCAGGACCCAATATTGGCTACCGTCGCGACGGAAAACTGACCCCATTTCTTTTAAAAAGAGAAAAAATATCATGATATGAGTAAGTAGTGTAAGCTGCAAATACTTCCCAGCCATCAAAGACCAAACAAAATTTAAGAAGACAAAAAAAAAAAAAGAAGAAGAAAAAGAAAAAAAGAAACATGAATGATGAGGTGTTACGTGCCTGATGTACATGTGCGTGTTAACATCTGTGGCGTCTGTCGGTTAAGGGGTGGGTATTATCTTGTCGTGAAAAAAAGAAAGAAAAGTTGCACAAGGAGAGAGGGGCATGCTGCAAGATTTCCCCCCCCCCCCCCCCCCCTCGTTAAAGAATCAACCGGACAGTGGGTGGAAGGATCGACAGCAGGCAGTCACATTACCACCACCCCTACCCTCTCACCCTCCCCTCCCCTCCCCTTCCAGACTGTTTTGCACAGGAACTCTGCAATACTCCAGGATGCGGGATGTTGTTGGTGGGGTAGGCAGATCATTTCGAGCCACGTGCGCTGAAACTGGGCTCTCCTCCGCTGCCGATGAAGTCATCCATGTCGTCCATGTCATCATCCTCCTGCAGTCGGGTCATGCGGAACTGGCGGCTGTCACACAAGATCCACATGGGTAAAGCAGCAACAACAACAAGAGATTTTTTTTTTTTAAAAGGAAAAAAAAAAAAGAGAAAATCTACTCAATCTGCTTGGGCGTGAACTGGATATCACAGTAAAATATAATAAGATGCACTCTCTCACATACAGATACTTAGGGACAATCCCAACCACACACACACTCCACACACCCCCCACCCCCAGCCCACCCCACCCCCCAGCCACACACACACAAGAACACTGGAACACATCAAATACCGTAGAGACCCACCCACAAACAGACTCGCCCACAGACAAGCCACAGACACACAAACACCCACTGACCCACCCAGCCACAAACAGACAAGCCACAGACACACAAACACCCACTGACCCAGCCACAAACAGACAAGCCACAGACACACAAACACCCACTGACCCAGCCACAAACAAACCACAGACACACAAACACCCACTGACCCAGCCACAAACAGACAAGCCATAGACACACAAACGCCCACTGACCCACCCACAAACAGACAAACCACAGACACACAAACACCCACTGACCCAGCCACAAACAGACAAGCCACAGACACACAAACACCCACTAACCCAGCCACAAACAGACAAACCATAGACACACAAACGCCCACTGACCCAGCCACAGACACACAAACACCCACTGACCCAGCCACCCACAAACAGACAAGCCACAGACACACAAACACCCACTGACCCACCCACAAACAGACAAGCCACAGACACACAAACGCCCACTGACCCACCCACAAACAGACAAGCCACAGACACACAAACGCCCACTGACCCACCCACAAACAGACAAGCCACAGACACACAAACGCCCACTGACCCACCCAGCCACAAACAGACAAGCCACAGACACACAAACACCCACTGACCCACCCACAAACAGACAAGCCACAGACACACACCCACTGACCCACCCAGCCACAAACAGACAAGCCACAGACACACAAACACCCACTGACCCAGCCACAAACAGACAAGCCACAGACACACACCCACTGACCCACCCAGCCACAAACAGACAAGCCACAGACACACACCCACTGACCCACCCAGCCACAAACAGACAAGCCACAGACACACAAACGCCCACTGACCCACCCAGCCACAAACAGACAAACCACAGACACACACCCACTGACCCACCCAGCCACAAACAGACAAGCCACAGACACACAAACACCCACTGACCCAGCCACAAACAGACAAGCCACAGACACACAAACGCCCACTGACCCACCCAGCCACAAACAGACAAACCACAGACACACAAACACCCACTGACCCAGCCACAAACAGACAAGCCACAGACACACAAACGCCCACTGACCCACCCACAAACAGACAAACCACAGACACACAAACACCCACTGACCCACCCACAAACAGACAAGCCACAGACACACAAACACCCACTGACCCACCCAGCCACAAACAGACAAGCCACAGACACACAAACACCCACTAACCCAACCACAAACAGACAAGCCACAGACACACACCCACTGACCCACCCAGCCACAAACAGACAAGCCACAGACACACAAACACCCACTGACCCAGTGACAAACAGGCAAGCCACAGGCACACAAACCCCCACTGACCCACCCACAAACAAACCACAGACACACAAACGCCCACTGACCCACCCACAAACAGACAAGCCACAGACACACAAACACCCACTGACCCACCCACAAACAGACAAGCCACAGACACACAAACGCCCACTGACCCACCAGCCACAAACAGACAAGCCACAGACACACAAACACCCACTGACCCAGCCCACAAACAGACAAGCCACAGACACACAAACACCCACTGACCCACCCACAAACAGACAAGCCACAGACACACAAACGCCCACTGACCCACCCACAAACAGACAAGCCACAGACACACAAACACCCACTGACCCACCCACAAACAGACAAGCCACAGACACACAAACACCCACTGACCCAGCCACAAACAGACAAGCCACAGACACACAAACGCCCACTGACCCAGCCACAAACAGACAAGCCACAGACACACAAACACCCACTGACCCAGCCCACAAACAGACAAACCACAGACACACAAACACCCACTGACCCACCCACAAACAGACAAACCACAGACACACAAACACCCACTGACCCACCCAGCCACAAACAGACAAGCCACAGACACACAAACGCCCACTGACTCACCCACAAACAGACAAGCCACAGACACACAAACACCCACTGACCCAGCCACAAACAGACAAGCCACAGACACACAAACACCCACTGACCCACCCAGCCACAAACAGACAAGCCACAGACACACAAACACCCACTGACCCACCCACAAACAGACAAGCCACAGACACACAAACACCCACTGACCCACCCAGCCACAAACAGACAAGCCACAGACACACAAACGCCCACTGACCCAGCCACAAACAGACAAGCCACAGACACACAAACACCCACTGACCCACCCACAAACAGACAAGCCACAGACACACAAACACCCACTGACCCAGCCACAAACAGACAAGCCACAGACACACAAACACCCACTGACCCACCCAGCCACAAACAGACAAGCCACAGACACACAAACACCCACTGACCCAGCCACAAACAGACAAGCCACAGACACACAAACACCCACTGACCCACCAGCCACAAACAGACAAGCCACAGACACACAAACACCCACTGACCCAGCCACAAACAGACAAGCCACAGACACACAAACGCCCACTGACCCAGCCCACAAACAGACAAGCCACAGACACACAAACACCCACTGACCCAGCCACAAACAGACAAGCCACAGACACACAAACGCCCACTGACCCAGCCACAAACAGACAAGCCACAGACACACAAACACCCACTGACCCAGCCACAAACAGACAAGCCACAGACACACAAACACCCACTGACCCACCAGCCACAAACAGACAAGCCACAGACACACAAACACCCACTGACCCACCCACAAACAGACAAGCCACAGACACACAAACACCCACTGACCCACCAGCCACAAACAGACAAGCCACAGACACACAAACACCCACTGACCCAGCCACAAACAGACAAGCCACAGACACACAAACACCCACTGACCCACCCACAAACAGACAAGCCACAGACACACAAACACCCACTGACCCAGCCCACAAACAGACAAGCCACAGACACACAAACGCCCACTGACCCACCCACAAACAGACAAGCCACAGACACACAAACGCCCACTGACCCACCAGCCACAAACAGACAAGCCACAGACACACAAACACCCACTGACCCACCCACAAACAGACAAGCCACAGACACACAAACACCCACTGACCCACCCACAAACAGACAAGCCACAGACACACAAACGCCCACTGACCCACCCAGCCACAAACAGACAAGCCACAGACACACAAACACCCACTGACCCACCCACAAACAGACAAGCCACAGACACACAAACACCCACTGACCCAGCCACAAACAGACAAGCCACAGACACACAAACACCCACTGACCCAGCCACAAACAGACAAGCCACAGACACACAAACACCCACTGACCCAGCCCACAAACAGACAAACCACAGACACACAAACACCCACTGACCCACCCACAAACAGACAAGCCAGCCACAGACACACAAACGCCCACTGACCCACCCACAAACAGACAAGCCACAGACACACAAACACCCACTGACCCACCCACAAACAGACAAGCCACAGACACACAAACGCCCACTGACCCACCCACAAACAGACAAGCCACAGACACACAAACACCCACTGACCCACCCACAAACAGACAAGCCACAGACACACAAACACCCCACTGACCACCCACCCACAAACAGACAAACCACAGGACACACAAACACCCACTGACCCACCCACAAACAGACAAAGCCACAGCCACAGACACACAAACACCCACTGACCCACCCACAAACAGACAAACCACAGACACACAAACACCCACTGACCCACCCACAAACAGACAAACCACAGACACACAAACACCCACTGACCCACCCACAAACAGACAAACCACAGACACACAAACACCCACTGACCCACCCACAAACAGACAAACCACAGACACACAAACACCCACTGACCCACCCACAAACAGACAAACCACAGACACACAAACACCCACTGACCCACCCACAAACAGACAAACCACAGACACACAAACACCCACTGACCCACCCACAAACAGACAAACCACAGACACACAAACACCCACTGACCCACCCACAAACAGACTCGCCACAGACACACAAACGCCCACTGACCAAGCCACAAACAGACAAGCCACAGACACACAAACGCCCACTGACCCACCCACAAACAAACAAGCCACAGACACACAAACGCCCACTGACCCACCCACAAACAGACAAGCCACAGACACACAAACGCCCACTGACCCACCCACAAACAGACAAACCACAGACACACAAACACCCACTGACCCACCCACAAACAGACAAACCACAGACACACAAACACCCACTGACCCACCCAGCCACAAACAGACAAGCCACAGACACACAAACACCCACTGACCCACCCACAAACAGACAAGCCACAGACACACAAACGCCCACTGACCCAGCCACAAACAGACAAGCCACAGACACACAAACACCCACTAACCCAACCACAAACAGACAAGCCACAGACACACAAACACCCACTGACCCACCCACCCACAAACAGACA
The DNA here is from genome assembly GCF_041734735.1 of Babylonia areolata. Taxonomy (NCBI): domain Eukaryota; kingdom Metazoa; phylum Mollusca; class Gastropoda; order Neogastropoda; family Buccinidae; genus Babylonia; species Babylonia areolata. The sequence continues at coordinate 48,312,180 of NC_134896.1, forward strand.
AGCCACAGACACACAAACACCCACTGACCCACCCAGCCACAAACAGACAAGCCACAGACACACAAACGCCCACTGACCCACCCACCCACAAACAGACAAGCCACAGACACACAAACACCCACTGACCCACCCACAAACAGACAAACCACAGACACACAAACACCCACTGACCCACCCACAAACAGACAAACCACAGACACACAAACGCCCACTGACCCACCCACAAACAAACAAGCCACAGACACACAAACGCCCACTGACCCACCCACAAACAGACAAGCCACAGACACACAAACGCCCACTGACCCACCCACAAACAGACAAGCTACAGACACACAAACGCCCACTGACCCACCCACAAACAGACAAGCTACAGACACACAAACGCCTACTGACCCAGCCACAAACAGACAAGCTACAGACACACAAACGCCTACTGACCCACCCACCCACAAACAGACAAGCTACAGACACACAAACGCCTACTGACCCAGCCACAAACAGACAAGCTACAGACACACAAACGCCCACTGACCCACCCACAAACAGACAAGCTACAGACACACAAACGCCCTACTGACCCACCCACCCACAAACAGACAAGCCACAGACACACAAACACCCACTGACCCAGCCACAAACAGACAAGCCACAGACACACAAATGCCCACTGACCCACCCACAAACAGACAAGCCATAGACACACAAACACCCACTGACCCACCCACAAACAGACAAACCACAGACACACAAACGCCCACTGACCCAGCCACAAACAGACAAGCCACAGACACACAAACACCCACTGACCCACCCACAAACAGACAAACCACAGACACACAAACACCCACTGACCCACCCACCCACAAACAGACAAGCCACAGACACACAAACACCCACTGACCCACCCACCCACAAACAGACAAGCCACAGACACACAAACACCCACTGACCCACCCACCCACAAACAGACAAGCTCTAACAGAGAAGCTAGCAGCAGGCACTAGGGCGGTGTGGTACTCACATGATGCCTCTCCTCTTGCCCCGCATGTAGAGGATGACGGAGACCAGGATGATGAGGAAAACAGCGATGCAAGACAGCACCACTGCGATGGTCACACCGTTGCTGGCTGCACCACACACACAACACAACAACAATAATAATAATAATAATAATAATAATAATAATAACAATGAATACTTGAACAATGAACACCTGTTGAGCGCTTTCCTCCATTAAGGGAAGCTTAAAGTGCTTTACAAAAAAACACACAAAAAAAGACAAAAAACAAAACAAAAAAAACCATTAAACACACATACACAACAAAAGATTTAACACACAAAGACTATGTGTATTACACTATTTAACAACACACATGCACACACACACACACTCAGACACACACACACACACACACACACACAACGCAATATACACAAATTACACTCACAATAGCCCTCATCATCAAAAATAAATTCTAACTCATTCTATCTCACAGATAACACTCACAATAACCTCATCACCAAAAACAAATTCTAACTCATTCTACCTCATAGCTAACACTCACAATAGCCCTCATCATCAAAAATAAATTCTAACTCATTCTATCTCACAGCTAACACTCACAATAACCTCATCACCAAAAACAAATTCTAACTCATTCTACCTCACAGCTAACACTCACAATAACCTCATCATCAAAAATAAATTCTAACTCATTCTATCTCACAACTAACACTCACAATAACCTCATCATCAAAAATAAATTCTAACTCATTCTATCTCACAGCTAACACTCACAATAACCTCATCATCAAAAATAAATTCTAACTCATTCTATCTCACAGCTAACACTCACAATAACCTCATCATCAAAAATAAATTCTAACTCATTCTGCCTCACAGCTAACACTCACAATAACCTCATCATCAAAAATAAATTCTAACTCATTCTGCCTCACAGCTAACACTCACAATAACCTCATCATCAAAAACAAATTCTAACTCATTCTACCTCACAGCTAACACTCACAATAACCTCATCACCAAAAATAAATTCTAACTCATTCTACCTCACAGCTAACACTCACAATAACCTCATCATCAAAAATAAATTCTAACTCATTCTATCTCACAAGTAACACTCACAATAACCTCATCATCAAAAATAAATTCTAACTCATTCTGCCTCACAGCTAACACTCACAATAACCCCATCACCAAAAATAAATTCTAACTCATTCTATCTCACAGCTAACACTCACAATAACCTCATCATCAAAAATAAATTCTAACTCATTCTACCTCACAGCTAACACTCACAATAACCTCATCATCAAAAATAAATTCTAACTCATTCTATCTCACAGCTAACACTCACAATAACCTCATCATCAAAAATAAATTCTAACACATTCTGCCTCACAGTTAACACTCACAATAACTCTCATCATCAAAAACAAATTCTAACTCATTCTGCCTCACAGCTAACATTCACAATAACTCTCATCATCAAAAATAAATTCTAACTCATTCTATCTCACAGCTAACACTCACAATAACTCTCATCATCAAAAATAAATTCTAACTCATTCTGCCTCACAGCTAACACTCACAATAACCCTCATCATCAAAAATAAATTCTAACTCATTCTATCTCACAGCTAACACTCACAATAACCTCATCATCAAAAACAAATTCTAACTCATTCTGCCTCACAGCTAACATTCACAATAACTCTCATCATCAAAAATAAATTCTAACTCATTCTATCTCACAGCTAACACTCACAATAACTCTCATCATCAAAAATAAATTCTAACTCATTCTGCCTCACAGCTAACATTCACAATAACTCTCATCATCAAAAATAAATTCTAACTCATTCTATCTCACAGCTAACACTCACTATAACTCTCATCATCAAAAATAAATTCTAACTCATTCTGCCTCACAGCTACATGCCTGCTACAACTCCCCAGGCCCAGCACTACATGAAACCACTGCAGAAAAAAAAAATCAGGCGGTTCACTAAAACAGTGAAAATAGATAGAGAATCATTGCTTTAATCAGTCAAACAAAGCTTCCGGAATCCGTTAACAGTTCAGTTTAGAATGCCAACTGTACCACTCAAGAATGAACGAAATTAGAACAGTGTGGTGTTGGTACGAGAAAACTCTAAGCTGGTCTACAGGGGAAGTAATCATGGTTCGAGTTAACTAGAGTGTGTTAAAAATTGTCCCAAGATCTGTGGCCTTTCATGCCCTGCTCTCATGGTGACCACAAAAACAGTCAATTTCAATCCCCCTCGACTTCTGTGGTCCAGGTGAGTCCTGTCAAAGTTTTCAATGTCGGCAGATTCATGGGGGACTGTCGCTGGCGGGACATTGTGGTGGTCTCCGCTCTGGGGAGCACGCTCAGTGCGTCTCCACAACTAAGGGATTATTGTCATTAGTAGGGGGCTTCGTAGGTGATATAGGAAGCACATGAAATCAGAACAGTCACTACTGAACACCACTGAGGGTGACTCAGCAGCAGTTTGGGGTCTCCTCTGGTGTGTGGCCTCCTGGCAACCCAACATCAACAGTTCCTTGTGGACTGTCAACACTGGGACTGAGACAGATGAACCCAGGTTAGCTGAGTACGGGGGACTCGGAGTGAACAGTGCGGGAGTAATGCCACTGAAAGAGTGAAGATGGAGGGGCATCCAAAAAACAGAAACAAAACAAAAAAATATCCTTTTTGTCCCTTTAGGGGTGTGGAGGATGCAACACCAATATGTTCACATCACGCTGAATCACTACTTCAGTCCAGCAATGGCAAATTAAACAAGCAATTTTTTTTTTTTATCAATATAGAAAAACAGATTTGAAATAATAATACTAATAAAAATTTAAAAAATTTTAAAACCCTCAAACATCAGTTCCAGACAAAGGGTCAAGTTACACAACCCTCCCAACAAATTTACTTGAGAGGTGTCTCCTTCCCTGCACAAAATAACTTGCGTAAACCAAACACTGACAAAGGTGATTACTTGGTATCAATCTATTTCGAATTACATTGTTTTTCCGACATTCTTCAACAAAATAAAATTCTTCTCCAATAGTTCCCTTTATTACATCCGTTGTAAATTCTGTTTTCTCTGTCTTTGCACATACAAATATATTCTTACACAAAAATAACCCACCACATACACATACAAAAACACCCTTGTAGTTGCACACACAGCACACACATCCTCACAACACACACACGCACACATCCTCACAACACACACACACACACATCCTCACAACACACACACGCACACATCTTCACAACACACACACACACATCCTCACAACACACACGCACATCCTCACAACACACACACGCACACATCCTCACAACACACACACACACACATCCTCACAACACACACACGCACACATCTTCACAACACACACACACACATCCTCATAACACACACACATAAACACACATCCTCACAACACACACATACACACATACATCCAACACACACACACACACACATCCTTACAACACACACATATACACACGCATCCTCACAACACACACACACACATCCTCATAACACACACACACATCCTTACAACACACACACAAACATTATCACAACAAACACTCACACACACACACACACACACACACACACACACATCCTCACAAAAGACAAACACATACACACACACACACACATCTTCGCAACATACACACACTCTCACTCACACAACACACACCATCATACACACCCCTCCTCTCTCTCTCTCTCACACACACACACACACTTTTTCTCTCATTCAAACAACATCATACACCCCCCCACATCCCCCACCCCCCGTCCTCTCACACAAACAACACACACCCCCACAACACATACCCCCCTCCTCTCTCACAAGCAACACACACTCACTCACACACACATCACACAAACTACATCCACACACACCTTTGCTGCTACTGTCTGGTGGGCCGTGAGGGGCTTTGTTGCGACATTTCTGGGTGCAGTTGACAACACTGAACTTCTTGTCACCCAGGGTCATGTCGCCGCCGTTGCTGACAAACGAGGTGAAGGCAGACTCCACTTGCCCATGCTGACCCTCATACGACTCGGCAACGGTGAAATCCAAAAACAGGTCTCGGGCGCAGGTCAGGTTGCCTACAAACATGGACCAACAGAGTCCAGTGGTAACCCATATGACATAAAATCAAAACATTCAAACTTATTATGAAAGAGAAAAAATACCCAGTGTACAACAGTAACCAATACGTCACATAATAAAATCACTGAAACTAATTATGAAAGAAAAAACATACACAGTGCACAAAAGTAATTTGTATTTTTGTATTTTGTATTTCTTTTTATCACAACAGATTTCTCAGTGTGAAATTCCCCAGGGAGAGCGCGTCCTACACTACAGCGCCACCCATTCTTTTTTTTATTTTTCCTGCATGCAGTTTTATTTGTTTTTCCTATCCAAGTGCATTTTTCTACAGAATTTTGCCAGGAACAACCCTTTTGCTGCCGTGGGTTCTTTTATGTGCGTTAAGTATATGCTGCACACGGGACCTCGGTTTATCATCTCATCCGAATGACTAGCATCCAGACTACCACTCAAGGGCTAGTGGAGGGGGAGAAAATATCGGCAGCTGAGCCGTGATTCAAACCAGCACACTCAAGATTCTCTCGCTTCCTAGGTGGACACACTACCTCCAGGCCATCACTCAAAATGACAAATAATAAGAACACTGAAAGTATTTATGAGAGAGAAAAGACATACTACAATTGTAATCAATACAGCATGAAAACATTTTAACTGATGATAAAATGTGCTGTGCTGTGAAAGCCCCCGGTATGATGGAAATATGACACCTTACTGGAGGGATCTGGGAAGTACAGCCCCCCCCTTAAGCTGAAAAAACAAAATGTTTACAAACCCCAGTAACAGTGCGGGAATCACCAATGTTTCATTGTTCTGCAGGGGCCAATGTCAACCTGTGTTTTAATGGCATATAAACACACAAAAGAAAGCACAGTGTTTCCTGTATAAGACTTCTTAGTTCATGAGCTGCAACTCCCACGTTCACTCGTATGTACACGAGTGGGCTTTTACGTTATGACCGTTTTTACCCCACCATGTAGGCAACCATACTCCATTTTTGGAGGTGTGCATGCTGGGTATTTTCTTGTTTCCATAAGCCAACGAGCGCAGACATGGATCACAGGATCTTCAACGTGCGTATCTGATCTTCTGCTTGTGTATACACACAAAGGGGGTTCAGGCACTAGCAGGTCTGCACATATTATGCTGACCTGGGAGATCGGAAAAATCTCCACCCTTTACCCACCAGGTGCCGTTACTGAGATTTGAACCCGGGACCCTCAGATTGAAAGTCCAACACTTTAACCACTCGGCTATTGCACCCGTCATGGTAAAAGACAAAATATATTTTCTGCTTGTAATAGAGATGGATCTTCGGTACTTTAACTTCTGATCCCAGATCTAAAAACTGCGCCCAACAAGTGTATCACTACATCATTGACTGAAGTAATTTTAGCAGGAAAAGAAAAGTAGCACTGCAGCAGTTGTCGTCGGCGACATCATTCCTAAGTTTCAAACCTCCCCCATTTTTCTCTCTGGGTTGGCACTGATCTCAGGAATGGTGTCTGGGGCTTTTCTGCCACAGTCAGGCCTAATTGACATGCGCTTTTTTTTTTACTTTTTTTTTTTTTTAATGAAACAGAAAAGCGCAAAAAAAATGTACGCATTTCGGTGTAGCTCTCACATCCCTGAAACTAGAAGGCAAGATTGCACGGGCTCTTTGTGCTGCAGCCTTGGGGGCTAGTTGGCCTTTGGGGATCACCCTAACACCGACTGTCCTGTAGCCCCCCTGGCTGAGAGAATGGAGATGTGACAAGCAAGACACTCTCCGCAATGATAAAATCCTAGCTGGTACAGCAGTTGCCTGCCTCCTCTGCTGTTCTGATGGTCACAGCCGGACACGACTGACTATCATACAATGCACACAGCATGTGAGGATGGAGGTGCACTCACTGTTCACCAGCAGGGTGGTCACACCGCACCGGCAACGCTCGTTGAGTCTCTCAATCAGCTGCTTCTCCACTTCCAGATGATTCTCTGTCTCTGAGAGCTTGCAGTTCTCTTCCTTTTTGTGCAGCTGCAGCGTCCAGGGGGCGCTGCCTTGCGTGGTCAGGTTGCAACGGTTCTCATGCCCTTGGCTCTCCGCCACCAGCACAAACAAACTGGTCTTCTTGGGGCCTTGGCCACATCTGGACACACTCAGATTGTGGGACAAGTCCAATCTGCAACATCAAGTCGTTTTAGTTTTTACTGAGTTCAGCCGTGTGCACAAGCAAAATATCAGGGTTGAAAACATGAAATAAAACCAATGTAAAAACAATCTCATCCTCCTAACACTAGTGGTGGCACCATAGCTGATGAGGTTTAACTGAGGAATGGATATTGCGAGTTGAAAAGTAATGAACCTAGAATGCAAATGGCATGGGTCATTCTGACACGTATATTGGAATGATATGAATGTGTGCGTGTGTGTGTGTGTGTGTGTGTGTGTGTGTGTGTGTGTGTGATTACACATGCATGAATGCATTTGGCTAATCATTCTGCATGTGGCACAATTATTTAAATTACGTGAATAAACTGTACAAATACCGTAACGAGTCACATGGATGTATACTGGTGTACAACACACATTTCGCTCTGTATTTTTGACTCTTCAGATGTGTCAACACACACATGGTAACACAGATTGTGTTCAACTGCCTGGATTCACCAGACAGCACACACACACACACCACACACAGTGCAACTGCAACACACACACAAAACTTAACAACACCCATCCACGCACGCGCACACATGTTCACAAATCACATGAATTTAACAAACAAAATGCTCAGAACCCACATGTCACACCACCGACACACACACACATGCACACATGCACAAACACACACACACACACACACAACACAGCACACCACCAACAACAAAAAATTCACCAAAATGTCCCAAACTCTTTACCCGCTCTTCACCACGGTGACAGGCTCATCATCCGGCAGCATGACTTCCTGGACACTTTCGCTGATGGCAGGTATGGGGCTGATGGAGAAGACAGCGAAGTCCACAAGGCCAGAGGCGGCAACCTGATGCTTGTAGTCCTTGGTACTGTACAGGGCCAGCACCACAGAGCTCAGAGACTGCACAGCATCCTGTGGTGGGACACAAAACACACACGCATTGAAAGCACCATCGTTTGGACACACACACACACACACGCACACAATGAAAGCATCATCATTTGGCCACACAAACACACACACACAATGAAAGCATCATCATCTGGCCACACACACACACACACACGCACACAATAAAAACATCATCATATGGATACAAACACATGAAATAAAAGCATCATCATTTGGCCACACACACACACACACAATAAAACCATCATCATATGGCTACAAACACATGAAATAAAAGCATCATCATCTGGCCACACACACACACACACACACACACAAAATGAAGGTATCATCATTTGGCCACACACACACACACATCCACACACATGTATACAAACAATACAAGCATCATCATTTGGCCATACACACACAGTGAAAGCATCATCATTCTCACACACACACACACACATACACACAAACACACACACAAACAAACAATAAAAGCATCATTTGGCCATACACACACACAATAAAAGCATCATCATTTGGCCACACACACACACACACAATGAAAGCATCATCATTTGGACACACACACACACACACACACACACAGTGACACCCACACCCACACACACTAAAAGCATCATAATTTGGCTACAAGTACAAACACTCAAAATAAAAGTATTATTTGGCAAAACAGACACAACGGAAGCCACATACACACATAATGAAACCTTCATTGTTTAGCCACACAGACACAGTGAAAGCATCATCATTCACACACACACCCACCCACCCACACAGAAAGCTTCATCAGTTAGCCATTCAGACACACAACGAAAACTTGATCGTTTGGCCAAACACAAAATGAAAGCATCATTTGGCCTCGCACACACACACTAAAAACGTAATCATTTGACCATACACACACACAATAATAACATCATCATTTGGCCACAAGGACATACGGTGAAAGCAACATTATTTGGCCAGCCACAAACACAATGAAAGCAATCAGCATGATCATTTGGCTAATCACACACACAATGAAAGCATCATCATTTGGCCTGTCACATATAATGAAAGCATCATCATTTGGCCACATGGACACACAATGAAAGCAAATAACATGATCATTTGGCTAATCACACATACAATGAAAGTATTATCAAATGGACAATCACACAAACAATGAAAGTATTATCAAATGGACAATCACACACACACAATGAAAGTATTATCAAATGGACAATCACACACACACACAATGAAAGCATTATCAAATGGACAATCACACACACACAATGAAAGCATTATCAAATGGACAATCACACACACACAATGAAAGTATTATCAAATGGACAATCACACACACAATGAAAGTATTATCAAATGGACAATCACACACACAATGAAAGTATTATCAAATGGACAATCACACACACACAATGAAAGTATTATCAAAAGGACAAAAGGACAATCACACACACAATGAAAGTATTATCAAAGGGACAATCACACACACACAATGAAAGTATTATCAAACGGACAATCACACACACACAATGAAAGTATTATCAAACGGACAATCACACACACACAATGAAAGTATTATCAAAAGGACAATCACACACACAATGAAAGCATGATAATTTCATAATCTGGATTCTTTCTCTCCCCCCTCCACCCTTTTCTTTTTCAAATTTAAACTGCCAATCAAAGCATGATTATCTTACCTTTTTTTCTCCCTCCTAAAATCATATTTAAAGCATTATAGTTTTGTTGGTGTTTATCCTCCCAAAAACAATCTATTCAAAAAGTTGATTTTACCATGCAACAAATTAGGTCAAGCAGATTTCGTTACCTCCAAAAAGGAGGAGTTTCACTGTTAGCCGCGCGAAATTTGGCCAAGCAGAGCAAACCAATAGGCCTAGTTTTTTTGTTTGTTTTTTTTCTTTTTTTTTTTCTTTTTTTTTCTTTTTCTCCTCTGTCTGAGGACGACAGCTTGCGATTTCACTCGTGTGTCTTTTTAACCCTGTCATTCATTGCCACTATCCTTCGTTTTCAGGGGCACACCCTGTTGAGACTATAATTCATGCCGCAACCTGTCACGATGACAAAATGAGAACATTCTTAGGGCTGAACATTCTTTTTTTGTGTGTTTTTGTTTCTTTAACCTGAAGAGAAATCCGTTTTCTTACAGAGCTGATGGGCTGACAGAAGAATCTTGACGTGGCCAAATCACTGGCGCTGAGCTCCACATATTGTTTTTCTTCTGCAGACGTGCCATTGAAAACTGCCAGGGTCAGATTCCCATCTGGTGAACCTAGAACTGTAGAGAGAATGCGGCTTTTGAATTCAGGAAAAACTGACACCAGCCATGCAAACTGGAGAGAGAGAGAGAAAAAGAGATAAACTTTATGACATAAAGAACCTGAATATGGTTCAAATGTTTGGACAGATAGAGAGAAAGACAGAGAGACAGACAGACAGAACATCAGATCCAGTTTTGATGACTTGTGAGTTGTTTTCCACAAGTGGAAGAAATCAGGGCCCATCTCTCTTTCTCTCTCTCTCTCTCTCTCTCTCCTACTCTCTCTCTTCCCCCTCTCTCTCAAATAGTACCCAAGAGATTAAAGTGATCTTTTATTCAAAGAGGTTGAATAAAAATGAACATTCATCATACAAACAACATTTTTACATACCTGATAAAAATTTGAGGCATCTAACACACACACACACACACACACACACATGCAGACACACAGATACACACACGCATGCACATGAGCACACACACACACACACACACACACACACACACACACACACACACACACACAAACACACACACACACACACACACACACACACACACGCACACACACACTGAAGGTAAATAAAGTTACCTCTAGTAACAGCCAAGCGGCAGGATAAAACAAATATATTTGGGGGGAAAAAAAAAATCGAAACAAACAAACTGAGACTGACCATGGAGCTCCACAAACTGCTCGGTTTCTGTCAGCAGAATGTTGGTTTCACTGATGACCACATCAGGAGCCGTGATGGTCGGGGTCACCATGCTCGAGGTAGTAGCAGGACTGCTGGTTGTATGGACAGGAGTGCTGGGTGTAGCCACAGGAGTGCTGGGTGGAGCCGCAGAAGAAGTGGGTGCAGATGCTGGACTGGTGGGTGCAGCCGCAGAAGAAGTGGGTGCAGATGCTGGACTGGTGGGTGCAGCCGCAGAAGAAGTGGGTGCAGATGCAGGACTGGTGGGTGCAGCCGCAGAAGAAGTGGGTGCAGATGCTGGACTGCTGGGTGGAGCCGCAGAAGAAGTGGGTGCAGATGCTGGACTGGTGGGTGGAGCCACAGAAGAAGTGGGTGCAGATGCTGGACTGGTGGGTGGAGCCACAGAAGAAGTGGGTGGAGCCACAGAAGAAGTGGGTGGAGCCACAGAAGAAGTGGTGGGTTGAGCTGCAGGAGTGGTGGTCACCACCACAGCCGTAGTGTCTCCAGCTGATGCTGTGTTGTCCGTCTTCTCTGCTGGTGTCACTGTTTCTGAGACTGAGGTCTGCTCTGCAGTAGCAGGCTGCCTGACATTGGTTTTAACAGTCGGCTGGTTGGAAGCCATGGCTGTAGTGGCAGAGTTTGTGCTCCCAGCCGCAGAAGCTGTGCTGCTTACATTTGTTGGCTTTGTTGTTGTTGTTGCTGCAGGTGCTGCAAAAAAAAAAAGTTTTGTTTTCACCCATAATTGATTCATATGATATCTCTGTATACGATAATGAAACAGTAGGTAATGCACTGACGGTGCTGCAGGTAAAGATTTTATCATGAATAGCTTTCTTTGTGCAAGTAGCATGGGTTGTTTTTGAAATGCTTTCAAACTTAACTCGAGTCAGTGGGCAGATAGGTACAACATGTCTTCATAGCTCAAACACCACACAACTTTATTGCAAGAGGTTTTATCATGTTTGTTTACAAAGAAGAATTTTTTCATGGCTCAAACACCTTACAAGGGCCGGGGATTTATCAGGTCCACTCAAAGGGAATATTTAGTTCAAATACCAACGCTAGAGGATTAGTCATGTTTGTCCTTTTCCTTGGACCTACTGCCTGGAAGTGGAACACACTTCTTCATTCAGTTCATCATGCTCTAAAAATAACTCTCTATGTTTCCACACACCTCTGAAAATGTACCTTTTCCTGAGAGCATACTTCCACTTCTGACTGATGTTCACCCTGTTTATGACATCCAGATTCATGCCTTGTGTCAACTGCACATGTGCATGCCAACAGAGCTTGACTTTTAACTCACACCAGTTGTTTCCCAATGTTTAATCAGGGCAATGCAAGGGCATGTTGGTACGGACCAATGTGTTGATCAAACATCAAGGTTCCCCTCTCAGCCCTGCAGATGAGATCCACAGGGCAGACCATCAATACCTCCAGCACCAGCGTGGCGGCAGGGGGTGCCAAAAGACCGTCAGTGCTGGCAACTTTTTATCCACCTTCAGGGCTCAACTTGGGGTTTTCAAAGCTGACTTAGGCACTGAATTTCTCATCCTGTGTTTACCAGTCATCATGGTTCGAGGCCCATTTCAGCAAGGTGTGTTGTGTCCATGGGAAAGACCCAGGTGTACTGAATGGGTATCTCACTTCAGAGAGGATCGGGCCCCCGCCTTCCTATGCCCAGACCCTGGACACAGTGGAAAAGAATTCACTGCCCTGATGACCGTAATAACCTTTACTCCCAAAGCTTTATCTTGTCCTTAAGATGAACGGCAAGGCAGTGGGACCAGGCATGCTCAGATGTCCAAGGTCCATGAACCAATGGTCATCAACTCCACAGCTGTCCAGCACAGCTGGCTCTTGGGAGTCAAGAGTTAACCATAGCCCAAGTCTGGCTGTCAACCAAGACTAACGAGCACAGAGTGCCCACATGATTTCTAACTTCTCTGTGTCCTCTCTGCGTGAGTAAACAAACACACAAAGAAGGTTCAAGCACCAGGTCAGCAAAGCTGTTGATCCAAAAGATCAGAAATGGGTGTCACTGGAGGGATTTGAACCTGCAATCCTCAGACTAAAATGTTCACATAAAAAAAAATTTTATAAAAAAAAGGAAAAAAAATATCAACCACATAACAACAATAATAATAATTTTCCCCACAGACACTGAGACAGCCCAGCTGTATGGGTCAGTCAAAAAAAAAAAAAGATTTAAAAAATCGCCAACAACCAAATGTCAGAAGTCATGAACTGAAAATTTCCAAACCAATCAGCTTATGCTTGTATTATAGCGCTATATAAAAATAAAATATTATTATTATTATTATTAATACAATGAGTTAGTTTACAACAAAACTTCATCCCTTCTTATGCTATTTTCCAGTGAAATGATGAAAGTATCCATAATTTTTGCTTGAAATCTGCACACACTAATGACTAACAATGAATCCAGGAAAGCACAATGAATTTGAAACCTTCTGAATTCTGAACACTATGAAGCCCCCCGAATGGGGCTCCTTTGTCTGAAACAGTTGTCTGCCTTGTGACTGGGAAGAAACTGGGTCAGATGGCATTGTTGACACGCACTGTTCACGTGAACCAATCACCTAAAAAAAATTACTCTTCTGCTTGCAAGCACAGCAACAGACTCAGCACTTATTGGTCACAGTGGAGAGTGGAAAGGTCAGTTGAGATATTTTTAGTTTGTTATGCAAATTAGATGCCACTCCAAAAATTCAAAACACTATAAAGCCCCAATCGAGCTTCTTCATCTGAAACAGATGTAAACAGTAGGGCCTCTATTGGGCTTCACCATCAGAAGAGAGTTTACAACGAAAAATAAAAGAAAGAAACACATAAGTAACAAATAATTATTTATTTCTAAAATCTCAAGAGACAAAAAAAAAAGAATCAATTCTTCAAATGCTAAACAAGGCCATGAATGAAGGTTAAACAGTGAAATCAGTGGTGTCCAACGAAGCCACTCACTTGTGTTGGCACTAGTGGCAGCCAGTTGGAGGAGCAGTCCCAACACAAGCAGCCCCATACACGTTACCTGCTTCATGGCTGCTGATTTTCTTCTCATTTCACCTGGAAGAAGACTGAAACAGGAAAATATATCAGAGAACGGACACACAAACAAACGAACGAGAGAGAGAGAGAGAGAGGTAGACAGACAGACAGGCAGGAGGATGGAAATTGAATGCAATTTGAAAAGTGCAAAGAAAAAACATGCACTACTAGTTTTAGAAAAGATTTTGTTCAAAATGACACTCAGGTTGATAAAATCTGAAGAAACAAGGTTATCTGGAAGCAAGCTTTATCAACATGAGACCAACAACAAAAAAACCACAACCAATTCTATGAATTTTAAAAGTTCACATGTACACTGAAACATGCACCTGTGTGGGTCCCAGTACACAAACATGTAAACATGCCTGGGTACTGTGTATGTGTATACATACATTTGTGTGTGTGGAGGGGCAGGGGGTGTCTGTGTCTGTGTTTATGTATGTAATGTTTAAAAGAGAGAAAAAAAAGAGTGTATGTGTGTGCAAGCGCACACTGGCATGCATATGTGTGTGTGTGTGTATGTAACTACATATTTTTACACATGTATGTATTTGAGCTAGTAGTACTAAGAAAACACAGCAATATAATGAAGAATGTCTAAATACTTCACTTTCTCCCAGAATTCTTTTCATTTGAATAGTGTTCAAGGTAAACATGTGCCACTTTCTGGATCAAACTGCTCTGTCATTGAAGAGAGAGAGAGTGTGTGTTTATCTCTGTGTGTGTGTGTGTGTGTGTGTGTGTGTGTGTGTGTGTGTGTGTGAGTCATTCAGTGTAAGTGTTTCAACATGTAACCCTTCAATGGCGCAATACATCCATCAGATACCAAAAATGTAAACAGGAACACTGGATTATCTGTTACTGGTAACAGATTTTTAACAGTTATTGATTAAATATATATATAATCATAAAGCAACATATCTTTACAAACTAGCAAACCGTATAACTTTTAACTTTCATTAGTTTAATAACATACTCTGAAATCAAAATCACTAAGTCGAGTGATAATCATAACATACAAATCTTATTTTTCCTGGTCACATCACACAGGAAATAAAATTCATTTAAACTAATATATTAATATCTGGTTAGGCTTCTAAACTTCACTGATTTCATAGGAAAATAACCCTGATGTTATTTCACATAGACCTGCAAACACAGCTTAGCAATCCTGCCTACTGATGTGCCTTCCTTACTTTAAAATGTAAGTGATTATCTCCATTTCACATACTTGATTTATTCTCATTATCTTTTAATTCTTCACCCCACCCTCCATCTCTCCCCCAAGAAACAAATTTTATCATAGCAATCGAAGAATTCTTCTATACCTTCTTTATGTACCTTATGTTAATTAAAAATTTTGAAAAATGCAATGATGCGTGCATATTAAAAACACACAAATACACCCACATGCACAAATCATCCCGTTCCAATTCCATCCCACAAACCCACACCCACTCCACACAAAATGTAGATACACACACGCGTGAGCGCATGCACAACGATCGTTGAAGGCATATGAACATGTGTACGTTCAAAAATAGTAAAAACAATAGAAGTAAAAAATCAACTGATTAAAACAAAAAAGTGAAGACAAGGAGCTATTTGCTGATTTGAATGGCTGGAAATAAATGAGTTTTCAAAGAGGTTTTCAAAGAAGGGCAAGAAACAGCATGATGGACAGGAAACGGGAGTGAGTTCCATGCGGAAAAAGCCTGGAAAGAGAAAGTGCGTTTTCCATATGACCTGGTTTTGTAGGACTAGGAGGGAATTTTTAACAGACGGTCATCACCTGATGACCAGAGCTGGCGAGATGGAGAGTAGTAATGCAGAAGCTCAGAAAAGTAAGAAAGAGACATGCCAATCATAAATTTGTAGCACAGGAGAGAAAGTTTGTCATCTATTCTTTTCTCAGTAGGTAACCAGTGAAGGGAGTGAAGGAGAGGAGTAATATGAGCAGATTTGGGAGAGCAGAAGATAAGCCGTGCTGCATGATTTTGGATTCTCTTAAGTCTGGATAATAAGTAGTTGGGGCATCAGCGAGCACAGAATTATAGTAGTCAAGCCTAGATAGGACCAGAGAACAGACAAGAAATTTTGTTGTATCCTGAGACAGAAAGTGCTGAATAGAGCCTATTCTTCGTAACTCAAGATAACATATCTGACAAATCGAGGAAATTTGCCATTCAAATTAAAAGATAGTGTCTGGTCTAAGTAAACACCAAACAGCTGGAGGACCTAGACTTCGCAGATGACATAAGTCTTCTCTCCCACAGGCAGCAAGATGCGCAGGAGAAACTATGTTGTGTGGCAGAAGAAGCTGAGAAGACTGGACTCCAAATCAACATTGGGAAAACAGAGGTCATGAGGGTCAACAACAAGAAGCAAGATCCAGTGCAACTACACCAAGAGAACATCAAGGAGGTTGACAAGTTTGTCTACTTAGGCAGTGTTGTCAGCAAAGACGGGGGGACGGACGAAGACATCAAGAGCCGTATCAACAAAGCAAGACACGCCTTCAACACCCTTCGACCAATCTGGAGATCGACAGCCCTCTCAATCCGCAACAAGATCCGGATTTTTAACACCAACGTGAAGTCGGTTCTACTCTATGGCTCAGAGACGTGGAGAGTGACAAAGACCAGCACCCACAAGCTTCAGACATTCACCAACAGATGTCTAAGAAACATCCTGAACATCAGATGGCCAGAGGTTGCCTCCAATGAAGAACTTTGGAACATGACAAAACAGGCCCCACTGGAGACGGAAATCAAGAAACGGAAATGGGGATGGATAGGCCATACACTACGCAAGCCTGCAACAAACATCACAAGACAGGCTCTTGATTGGAACCCACAGGGGAAAAGGAAAGTTGGCCGTCCGAAGCAGACCTGGCGGAGAAGCATTGAGGCAGAGACAAGGGCGGCCGGAATGACGTGGGCCGAACTGAAGAGGACCAGCCAGAGCCGGGTGCGTTGGAGGAGTGTTGTTGCGGCCCTATGTTCCCCAAGGAATCAAGAGGAATAAGTCAAAGTAAGTCAAGTCTAAGTAAACACCAAGGTTGCATATACAATTTCTGAAGTTGGAACATTGCACCCATTTAACTGAAACAGCTTGGGGATGTGAAACAGAATTTGACAAACATTAAGAACTAGGAGCAAGAAAAATCATTTCTGTTTTTTCATCATTAAACTGTAATTTGTTCCTTGTCATCCATGATTCTATGTCTGCTATACATTGTTGAGTAGAGGTGATAATCTCAGAAAGATGAGAGGTTGGGCCAGACTTGTAAATTTGGTTATCAACTGTGATGTGAGAGGGAATGATGGGATACAATTTCTGAAACAGGTTGTATATAAAGTAAAAAAAAAAAAGAGCTGGTCCAAGGGCTGATCCTTGGGGAACACCAAATTCTATGGAAGCGGGTCTTGAGTGCAGACAGTTTACAGTAACAGTCTGGTTCCAGTTGGAGAGGAAGAGCTGAACCAAGAGAGAGCCATGCCAGACAAACAAAAAGTATGAGAGAGTCAGTTTATCAAAATGTTATGATCAATGGTATCAAAGGCTACTGACAGATCAAGAAGAGAAAGAAGAGAAATATCATTTTTGTCCAGGGCTGTAAGAAGGTCATTGACAATTTTCAATAAAGCAGTTTCAGTGCTGTGACCAACACGATAAGCTAATTGCAAGGAATAGAAGAGGATGTTCTTAGTGAAGTGTTCAGAGAGTTGCAGGAGAACAATCTTTTCAGTAATTTTGGACAGAAAAGATAAATTGGAAATGGGTCTATAGTTTTTTTTCCAAATTTTCTTGATCAAGAGATGGCTTTCTCAGAAGTGGTTTGACAACTGAGTTTTTATCTGCTTCATGGCTGCTGATTTTCTTCTCATTTCACCTGAAACAGTCCAAAATTGCACCAGTCTGCACTGTAAATATGTTGAATAAATGCAAGAAGACTGAAACAGGAAGATATATAAGAGAATGAACGAACAAGAGAGAGAGGGAGACAGACAGACAGAGACAGACAGACAGGTAAATGGGTGGAAATACTTATAGCAGAATTTTGCTTTTTGTTATTTCGTTAATCGACTTAACGAACTGTGGAAGTTAAAGACTCCTGAAATGCTGACTGGTTATATTATCATTACTATTGTTAATGGAGCACACACAACTGCCATCCTAAAGCACAGCTGTCTATGTTCATCATAAGCAAGAATACAGTTAAGTTAAATGCATGTCAAAATTGACATACAACATACAACACCACAGCTATCCAAGCTCAAAAAGTTTTGAATAATAATCATAATAACATTTCATAATAACATTTCAAAATGTATAAAAATAGTTACACTAACTCATTCATTTATTCATGGAAATGAAATGCACCTCATTATCTTTCAGAATATATTATATGAAATGAATACTGATCAAGAACATGGCTAATTCTCAATCACAAATCCAAAGTTGGGCAGTTCATTTCCTCTCTCATTTTAAAACACAAGTTAGCAAGTTTCAGAATTTTTGTAGAATTTCGATTTGATACATTTTTAAAAGAGAATTTCATTCACATCAATTACTTTTTAAACAGCAAAATGAATACATGGAACATAAAATTGATGAAAAGACAAGAAATGCTTGTTAGAAAACAAATAACCACGAAAAAAAAGCAAGTAAAATTCAAAATCATCACAGACAGCAAATTGAGCAATGGTCGAATAAAAATGTGAAGAAGAAAAAAAAAAGTGACAAACCTGCTCCTTAGGCTATGAACAACACAAAGGCAAGGGCTGTAGATATCACAGTGTTCAAACCAACATCAAAGTTTGTTCTTTCCTCCCCAGCAGTCTTTAATCATATGGATGTTTCTTTGGTCTTTTTGTCAACGATCAACTTTTGCTGCTAGAGTTTAAAGCCCTTTCCATTTCCTCTCACATTTCCAGCACCAATTTCCAATTTCCTTCACCTACAAAAGCTGACCACTTGACTTATTTCCCCTCACAGAGGTCACTGTAGAGTATGGAAATACCACAACCAAACGCTCCCCATATCACTAATTTGGGATGGGGGGGATGGATCAGACATTCCTTTCTAACTCATTACATTTATACCCTATAACATATATCTGTATTATGACAAATTATGACTCCATTTACCATCCTATTTACTCACTGGCACAATGGCAGTTTTAATCTCTATACAATGATAGTTTTCTTCTTCTTCTGAGTTTAAAGATGAAATAATACAGAATAATGGAAATTTAAAGAGCATAATCAGAAAGAATGTCTGGCTTTCATTGTAGATTTTCTTCGATTTTGTTCTCTTTTTTTTAAATGCAAATGTACATCCAGTTAAAATATTTGTTATTTCACTTTCAGTAATAAAATTTCAACACAAGTGGAAACATAGTGGCCTCCACTCCCTTGTTTTGTAAGACAATGGTACAAGATCTGGCACAGTACTTTGGTAACACTTCAAGGTGACCCACACACATTACAGTAATAGAAAATCTTTCTCTTTTCCTTGCCTAAGATACCTGAATCTATGTTACACTTAGTGACTATCTCATTCACAACATTAGACTTGATGACCTGTGTTATTACTGGTCAAGTGCATACATACAACACACACAGAGGCAGATCCAAAACACTGATATGGTATTCCGCATGTTACTTTCATAGTTTCAAATCTTTTCTGTGTTCGCTTTATTTCAGACACAATGGAAATATTTGTTCTACATTTTAAACATAGATTCAATACACAGTGTACAGTTACAGTCTTTTTAGATGATGGATTTGATTATACAGTAATCAAATGCTTCACTCAAATCAACTCAATGATGATAATAATGTTAATAACATTAATCAAACATTTCTACAGTGCACTACTTTAAGTCTTATTCACAGCTCTAATATACAAGCCCCCATGCACAAACCCACTCACACCTCACAGGACTCTCTCTCTCTACACACACACACACATATATATATATATATAGATAGATTTGTGTGTGTGTGTATGTGTCATTTTAAAAGATATCAAGTTCCTGGTCCTGTCAACAGTGTCAAGGTATTCAACAAATAAACCAGGAACCACAAACAGGATATGCAGAGGGGCAGTCAAACATGAAATTGACAAATGCACACACACACAGACACACACACACACACAGTGACAGTGTAAGCTGTAATACAAATGCATGCACACATGCACACAATCTACAACAGAACCATCCAAAATCTGAATATCCAAAATCTGAATATTATATCACATAAACAGAGCAAATTTCATTCAATCATGAATCAATCAATGACTTCTCTACTGTTCTCCCCTTACTCTGTTTAACTATTCTAATATGAGCAGTATATATAAAATATATGCCAAAATTATGTAATATTTAGCATGGCATGCATGAATAATTGCGCTACAATGCATTAACATTAATGAATGATTATGGTTTGATTATAAGTCTGCACTGGCAATTTTATGTCCCAGCATTCTGCCAGGCAGAAGCTTTAACTGGGTAGCCCTCCTTTCCCCTCTTTTCACTATTATTAACAAATACTTTTGAGATTATACATTATATATAGGACATACAAAAGGATATCAGAGAGAGAGAGAGAGAGAGAGAGAGAGCATAAAATAATGCTAATAATGCCTTTTGCTTTATGTGTTTACAACACACACAACAATGACATATACTATGTAGATGATACTCTTCGAGAAAATCGTATGCTCTGATACGGAGATAGTTTGTGGATTCTTGCCCAGTATAGTGACTGCCATTGTATAAGTTTGTGAAAATGAAAGTCAAAAATGATCTGACACAACCTCAACACTTTAATGAATGCCAGATTCCTATGGGTCAACCATTGATAATTACCACGATCTATCATTCCATTTCAAAATTCAGTAAGTGGGCCCTTCCAAACTGATCCAAATGGGTCTTGTTGGTGTATCGGACTCCCCAGGTCAAACCCATGTTATTGCGATGTGTCAAGATCACGCATGATAAAAATGACGAGGGTGGGAGGACATATTTGTACAAATAGAAATGTGATTGTTCATTACTTTCGCTTCTGTAATTTTGATTTTCACACAAACTCATCGCATCAGACTATCAGATCGATCACTAAATACTAATAAGGCAGTCACGTTATTCAAGATACTTCATACAAAAACTCAAAAGAATAAAACCAACCCCCTCTGGTATATGTACCTGTCGCAGTTTCCGTTTCGTCAACGGTTTGTCACACGGATCCTTTTGCTGAGAGTAGACACAAGAATAACCCGGGTCATAGGTTATTGTGCGTGACGTCACGCAGACCTGTGGCTTTTCATCTTAATCCAGCAAAATTTTGCAGTGATTATCAAAAGAAATACATATATACCTTATTTGTATATATATATTATGTATTCTTCAAAGTTGCATTCTTTTAATCGATGTTTTTCTACGTGTGGAAATATTGCCAAACTGTGAAACTATACACACATAAGCTATGATTGTTGCAGAGCACGACAGTTCGCCGCCTCTGCCCATCAGTCGAGCTCAATGTCCTGTACAGCTCAGTGCCTCTGCCCCTCCTCAGGGACAGAGAGACAAGACAAAACAAGACAAGACAAGACAAATTTCTTTATTTTCGAGGATAACAGATAAGCTACTGGCACGCTTTTTTTTCATCCAGTCCCCACCCTGAAACAGGGTCCACACCACACAATACCACATTATGTATGTCATTGCATGCACTACACAATGCAACTTCTTTCTGTTACACGACCAACATCGACTTGCCTAAACTTAAAGTCATAACATACATACACAATACTACATGAAGCCATAAGCATGGTGATAATAACTCTCTCTCTCTCTCTCTCTCTCTCTCTCTCTCTCTCAGTCTCTCCCTCCCTCTCTCTTACGCACACGTACACTTATACACATATAAGCAGTATATATTGTGTATGTTATCAAATAACGGGCTTATGTAAATACTGAAACATTCAGTCTAACTGAACAGAGATACACATAGCAAGAACAGGGGGACGAGGGGAGGGGGGGGGTATGCTCATTGCCAAAAAAGCATAATTCAACATATCAAATAGATGATATGAAAATAAAAATGTACCAGGTGAAAGAGAGAGAGGGGGGGGGAGAGAGAGGGGGGGCAGGAAGAGACAGACAGACAGATGGAAAGGGAGACTCAGAGAGAGAGAAAGTGAGTGATCGGAAGTGAAACAATATCAGCTAATGGATAGATAACCTCATATTATATGGAACATATTATAGAGAACAGCAGGTCAAATAAGGAAAGCAAAGTAACTTACATGCATTGTAATCATCTAATCAACACACACACACACACACACACACACACACAGATATATAAATATATGCACATATATGCACACACACACACACACACACACACACACACATATATATATATATATATATATATATATATATATATATATATGCATGTATATATATGCATGTATATATATGCATGTATACATATACAGAGAGAGAGAGAGAGAGAGAGACTTCATTGGCTCTTGTGCTCTTGTGCTTGATACAGCCACCACTCTCAGAAGTCTTAGTCACACACACACACACACACACACACACACACACACACACACACACACACACACACCAGATAAAAGTTAAGTCTGGCCGGGTCAGGGCTGCATGAAGGTTGTGCCAAAAGAGCGGTCACCTTTTCAATTTTATCTCACTGAAGTAGTATGCTCAATCTCAGATATCAGCTCCAGTTGTCTTGCCTTGACCAATAAAGAGCTTCCTCGGTATCCCCTCGATCTGCAGGCGGGAAGCTCTTTAAACCTCTCAAGTTGACTGCCACTGACAAATATCCTCAACAGTCAGTGACGGGATGTCACCTCACTGAGATCTGCCGGAGCTTACATACAGGTCAGGATGTCAGTCACTGTCCTGTGTTCAGAATCCTTCCTCAGTCTTGGGACTGCGATACTTTGCTCCAGCAAAACCAATCACACCGTTGAAAAGTACACAAGAAGTATAGTAACTGCATTGCACTTCAAATCAACTTAACATGCGACACTAATCTTATTTCAAGTTCTGGTGTCAAGATGTTATATTTAATTGCCTGAAGTTAATTGCCAACTTGGCCAAGCTGATGAAAATACACTGAATTACTACACTGTAATTCGCTCATTCTGACATAAACACATGGCTAATATCACTTAAAGTGGAAGACGTTAAACTTAAGACTACTACCACTACATGGCTTTTCACATTTTCACGGTTGTTTGTGTCAAGTTTGTTTTCGGGCAGACACAAGATCCTGTAATCCATGTCAGCGTTCGGTGGATTACAGAAACAAGAACATACCCAACATGCACACACCCCGAAAACAGAGTATGGCTGCCTACATGGTGGGGTAAATAAACAAAACGGTCATACACGTAAAATGTTAAATGTTACATGTTTGTCTGAGTGTGTAGGTGTGCGTGCCTGAAATATAATTGAATGACACAGGAAACGAATGATGAGCGCCCAATGTCAGTCGGTAAGCAGCCTGTTGTGTAAATGACTCCGTGTTTGTAAAACGCTTAGAGCTTGGTCTCCGACCGTGGATAGGCGCTATATCAGTATCCATATCCATATCAATTGTGTCAGTATTCGGCCACCTCAGTTCAGTCATCGAGGGGCTGCCATGATCTCCAGAGACAATCCAGGTTCAGTCTTTGATCTTCCTGCCTTCTGTTGTGTCTGCTGCGGGAGTATCGATTCTTTTTTGTTCTTTGTCGTTGTTGTTTTTCTCCATTGTTCTTTGTTTTAAGTCTCAGCCTGTTGCCCGATGGTTCTTATTGGAAAATTAACTATCCAAGGGAAGTAACAACGGTACTGACCGTGCCTGAAAACGTACAGGGGTATTGCCTCTTGATTCGTTCTGACAACCAGAAAACCCACTGCTGATGCAGTGAGGGAACCAAAATGCGGTCGGCTGGACGTGGAAAAGCATGAACGGGAGAAACAGAGCATGTGTGGTAACTACAAAACCTGAAACAAATGAAGGGAAGAACACCCAGAACACTTCAAACACCTCATCAATACATTCATCACCCACTGTTGGAAGACAGGCTGTCGGGAATGACCGGAAAGCAGCACAGTGATGCCGCGAGTAGTGGAGCTATCGATCGAAGACAACAGCAAAGAAAAGGATATCATCATATATACAGACGATTAAGTAACCACTAAGATCAGTCCAGCTGGTAATCAAGGGGCTGCTGTTGTCTCCAGATGACCTAACGTCAGAAGTAAGACCTATGGACACAGATCGTTTTCTTCAGTTTCAATCGCCGAAGACATGGAACAAGCTCCCTGATAACCTCCGTCATTCTGATTCCCTCGCATCTTTTAAATCTCGTCTCAAAACCCACCTTTTCCCTCAGCAGTAAGTTCAATTGTGGCAGGTCCACTTCCTTTGACGGTTAGCTGTGCTTGACTATGTGTGTATACATATGCATGTATATGAATGTGTATTGTGTGTGCGTGAGTTTATGTAAGTTTGTGCCTGCCTATGTGTGCGTATGTGTTAGGGTAGCTGTTAGATACACATGTATTGTTAAAATGTATGTATGCAGTGTGTGTGTGTGTGTGTGTGTGTGTGTGTGTGTGTGTGTGTGTGTGTGTGTGTAGTCACATTTTGGTGCGTGTATGTAACATAGATGTTAACTGATGTTAACGAAGCGTTTTTGTAAAGCACCTAGAGCAGATTTCTGGATAGTGTGCTATATAAGTATCCATTATTATTATTATTATTATTAATACAGCGTGGGGCAAACTGGGAAAACAATCAGGAACCATATGTTCGCACACAGAGTCACAACGTCAACTGAACAATCCGAGTAGAAGCTGTGACACATGCAGTGACGTATGCCTGCAAATCATTATGCTGTAGTTTTAAACGACTCTCTGAACCTCCTACAAGAAGTTGAAAGTGGGATATGGAGCCCATAGCGGCATGGGGCAATATGAAACATCCACATGCAAAGGCTTACATGGATGTAAGCCCTGGGCACTAGTGATACAGATGTCAAGGAAAATGAGCTAGCTGACAGTCTTGCTGGCAACGCAACAACTACAAACGGCCTAGTTTGGAAAGATCTGAAGCTTTGAGAAATGTAAAAGAGTATCTGTGAAACGATGTACATGACCATTATACCATCAATCGCCTTAACTCTCTCCATACGAACGGCGAAAGACACGTTAACAGCGTTTCCCCCCAATTACCATCATCAAAATATTGCAAGCGGAAGGCTCTTATACTGAAGAGGTGAATGTTGACAAAGAATACCACAATTCTGACGACGGAAGCTAAAGGCTGGGTCATTCAGACATCCACTGGACATCCGAGGGGTCTGTGCAGAGGAGAAGAGAGGACTGGCCGTACTGAGTTAAAGAAAGAACGATGGAGAGGGAGCAGCAGTAAGTCTGAAAGGTGGAGCAATGACCATCACTCATCAAACAAATCACCACAAAACCAACGATGCCCAGTCTTCTTTAAAACAGATCGACCCGAATACAGTAGACCGAAGAACATGTTAGTGACATTCATGGCCTCGGCCAGATAGGTTGATCAGCGAAAATGTGTGTGACCACGGTGGTAAAACTCAGTGTGACAGTGTGTGTGTGTGTGTGTGTGTGTGTGTGTGTGTGTGAACTAATATTTTACATTGATAAAAATAAAATAAATAGATAAATAAAAACGTAAGATACAGGAGTGATTCAAAGGCCGGACAGTTAAACAGAAACAGACTGACGCACATACAGACAGACAGAGAGGGGGAGAGAAAGAGACAAAGACTGAGGCAGCGCGCGCTCGTGCGAGTCCGCTGGTGCTCCTTGAGCTTGTGCCGGAGCTAATCAATGAAGTTTTAACTAATTTTCATTTTTCTGGCCAGTTTCAGTCTCAGTTTCATAAGCAGCCCGCTCTAGGGATCTGTTTCCCAAACTGGTTCGATCTGCCTTCAGCTGCTTTAAATAGATAGTGACGTAGCTGGAATTCCCACAAGGAACATTAATTTTTGTCAAATTCAGTCACATTTCTAAAAGAAAACAACAACAAAAAACTGACAAACAAAAATGCTGAAAATAAAGGCGTTGTTCCAAATACTGTACATTGTACATGAAATGAGAAAGCATTGGTATATATGTGTGCATGCCAGTGTGTGTATGTTTTCAACTGGGAAACTCTGGTCAGCAGTCAACTGGTCCAAATCGACGTTCGTCATTCTCAACGACTGAACTCGGCCATAAGGCTGTGCACCAGGGGATGGGCCGTGTTGCACGAGCGAACTCGGGGCAGCGCTGTGTGCTTACCGTTAAGAGTGTTCCTAACTCCAAGGTAAACTCTTCACTCTTCAATCTTCAATTTGGAAGGTCAGTCGTTATCATTGACTATTCTTGACCTGTGTGCGCACCCAACTGGCCTAACCTGGTTTCTGGACAGGCTTATCCGGTAATCGTAGCGACCCCCAGGTCGTACCTGGACCGGCACAACCCTATCCTTCATTTACCGCGGGGCTAGTTGGGGAGGGGTCTGAGCTGGGATTTTGACTGAGCACCCTCTTGAATGATACCAAGGAGGGAGCCTCTACTGCTGTCGCAGGCAGGGAGTTCCAGGCAGGAACATGATGGTTGACGGGAAGAAACTGAACTTGTACATGGGTCAGAGGAGGTGCCGAGGTGTGCAAACTTGTGTCGGTGATTTGATCTTGTTTTGGTGGATCCAAGTTTCTTTAGAAATATGTCTGGAGGGATGTCCATGTCGGTCTTGTGCATGAAAGTTAGCCTCTGACTGTTTCGTCGTGATTCAAGGGGTTCCCATCCTAGTTCTTGCAGCATGGATGTTGCGTCGGCTGCTGGTCCATACCTACTTACGAATATTCTTAACTCTAAGCAAACTTAGTGCTGCATAGATCGCCTCATGCAACCCGGTCCAGGTTCGGCTTCAAGTCGGCGAGAACGAGGATTAATATGTACGAGCGCAATAGCCGAGTGGTTAAAGCGTTGAACTTTCAATCTGAGGGTCCCGAGTTCGAATCTCGGTAACAGCGCCTGGTGGGTAAAGGGTGGAGTTTTTTCCGATCTCCCAGGTCAACATAATTATGTGCAGACCTGCTCGTGTCTGAACCTCCTTCGTGTGTATACTCAAGCAGACTGAAGATCAAATACGCACGTTAAAGATCCTGTAATCCATGTCAGCGCTCGGTGAGTTATGGAAACAAGAACATACCCAGCATGCACACCCCCGAAAACGGAGTATGGCTGCCTACATGGCAGGCAAAAAAATGTCATACACGTAAAAGCCCACTCGTGTACATACGAGTGAACGTGGGAGTTGCAGCCCACGAACGAAGAAGAAGAAGAAGCACAATGTCTCTCTTTCTGCATCTGATGACAGTTACGTGGACCACCATCAACTGCGCTCAGCCATCAAGATAATGGCAGTGGAGAAGGACCTCCGCCACTTCAGTAACCCAGTCTTCAGCAACATGGCAAGACTACAGCGTCAAAAACCTCCACAATGCAGACGTGTCTTGTTCTCTGGGCCATCTTGTCGATAAGATCAGTGAGCATCCCACAAGATCTGATGTGAAAGGAAGGCTACAGCTTCTGGAAACTAATTCAGTGAATAACACGTGCACGTATTACCTTAAAAATTGCTCGTTTTGTGGATTCCACTGCAACAGATACAAACCACCGAGAAATGTTCATGCTTTCTTCTTTTCATTGTCAAATAATGTGTGTATTTTCGCCATTGCGTTTGTGTATTGCTTGTTACTTATGAACGAGCACGATATAAGCTCATGCTTGTTGTGGCTCAAGTCTTCTTAATTGAACGCTGAATTCCACCTTGTTTCTTGATATTTAAAAAAAAAAAAAAAAGAAGTTTAAACCAAATGTTCATGTTTAAAGATAGGTCGATGAAACTAACTCCGTCACGTGTGTTAAATGGTTGTAGGGAGCTGAAAGGGTTTAACACTGAGCGACATGACAAGCGCATGGGTCTTGTGAAGGAGCAGCTGCAGGAAACCATAATGACAGAACATGTTCAGGTGTTTTTAAAACGAGAGAGTTGGTTTAGTGGAGAAGGGTATCATCGGCTAGCAGACCACAATTTGCATTGTTGAACTGTCCAACCCATGGTTTCACTGAAGACTGCTACAATCACAAGTTTGATACAAGTACGTACATCATGCAACGATGTCTCGCGTTGTGTGTGGCTCAGGGTTTCACACAAAAACAGTAGTCTTGGTCATGGGCTTGCTGGGCACAGAAGGGTTATCTTTTGTTGGGACTGTCCAAAAGACAAAGACGTCGACCGACATCTGAGTGCGGTAGGCGGTAATAATCGGCTCTGCCCCATGAGAGAGCGCCACCTCAGAATCATGGTTTGAGTGCGCGTGCTGGCTATGTGGGCTAATCAGTTCGTGTCTAACTCGTCTGGGTGTCGGTCGCTTACTTCACAGATCGCGTCATTCGGTTGATGCGAGTTTTGGTTCGCGTAATTGATTTCAGTTTTAAACCTCTTAATGGGATGCCTGGTGTATGATACAGAATAAAGGCTATTGCAGTTCACTGTTTCTGCACATGGATGTGTCTGTTTCCTGTGCTTTTTCAGTCCTGCCGAGTGCCTAGTGCACGGGAGAGTATGAGCAAGAAGAAGTTGTCAGTTGTCTCGAGTGGACTTGGTCTGATTTCTTAAATCAGCTGGAGAGCCTGGATAGGGGAAGAGAGAGGGGACAGAGATAGAGAGAGAGAGAAGGTGGTAAGGGAGGATATAGGGGGAAAGATAAGAGGTTGGGGAATAAAGGGGGAAGGGAGATAAAGAAAGGAGCGGTGGGTGGGGGTAGCACGCGTGCGCGTGCACACACACACACACACACACACACACACACACACACATTCTGTCACAAGTCGAACTGCTGTCAGCTCCCCCCACATACCCCACCCCTTTTTCCTTCTCTTCCCCCTTTCTCCTTCCAGCTTCGCTCTCTCTCCCTCTCTCTCTGCCTCCTCTCTTTCCCCTACCCCGGCGTCAGCAGCTGATGTAAAAAACAAAAACAAACAAACAAAAAACGTAAAGAAATCAGACCAATACAAGCTGAGTCGAGAAAACCGACAACCTCCTCTCCAACCATACCCTTCGGCCTAGACTGAATAATTACCGCCGCGGACAATGGTGAACTGGGTCCATTGCTGATTTGGATTTTTGGATGCGCTTCTGATATGCATTCAGATTATCATTTTTTTTGCATTAAATTGATTTCATATGTATGTATGTATGTATGTATGCACTCTTCTGTGTGTTTATGTGTATATGCCAGCATGTCTTGGAACCATAACAGTTTCAACACTGTGAATTTAAAGGGGGTATTACTGGTATAGTTTGCGCAGTTCATCCGTCTTCTCTCTCACTCATCAGTCCTCCTCCCACCCACACCTCAACCCCCATCCCTTTGTTGTTGTTGCTGTTGTTGTTGTTGTTGTTGTTGTTGTTTTTGTTTTGTTTTTATAATCAACCCGTTGTCGTTTCGCCGTTCAGTCGCTGCAATGCATTATTGTTCGGGAGAGCAATGCCGCTTTGTTGGAAAGTTGATGGGAATGGGACGGGGGACAGAGAGAGAGAGAGAAGTCGAGAGACTGGGAGAGAGAGAGAGAGAAAGAAAAAAAAAGACGGTGAATGGGTAGGGAGGAGGGTGAGGGGAGAGGCGCTAGATGAAAAAGCACACGCCGGTAGCGTTCCTGCTGAGAAATCAAGGCTAGCCTGTAATGCGATCTGGCCGGCAGACTGGTCTATGGGCTTTTTAGCCGGGCCCCCTCTGCCCTGTTCGAAGCGGTGTAACGTTTTTAACGGCCCCGGGGACAGAACAGCCGACTCTTTTGTGTTGCAAGGGAAAACCTGCGGGGATATGAGAACAATCGTCGTCTGCGAAAAGCTGCCATTAGTTCCTGGTATAGGAAGGGGATGGAGTCTGTCGGTTTCGGGTATCTGGCCGTCTCCCCGCGCTCTCTCAGTCTCGATCCGTGGCGGATCCGGGAGTGAATGCAAGTGGCTGGTCGGGTAGGATCAGTTATTATTGTGGGTTTATTGGTTGGTTCAGTGTTAACCATTCAGGTTTAACGTCGGATTCCGGCGGCAGCTCGGTGCTACCGGGTCGGAGACAGGAGTGAGAGGGTGGGTGTGTCACGTTGCCGGTGTGTGACGTGCCGTGTGTCAGTGTGCGTGTGTGTGTGTGTGTGTGTGTGCCGTGTCAAGTGCAGTGTGTCAGTTCGCGCGTGCGTGTGTGTGTGTGTGTGTGTGTGTGTCAGTGTGTTCGGCTGGATATTATGTTCGCCATCATCCACCAATATCAACAACGACCTCCTGGCTCGAGACTGTTTATGAGGCCGGTTTCGTTCGTACTGAACAGGGCTTAGCCGTCTTTTCGCTGACCGACTGTATCTGCACGGCAGTTGGATTCTATACCCACCTATATAAATCAGTTCTGCAGTCTGAGGTGCTTGAAACCACGTTCTGATTCACATCAGTTGGACAGATCAAGGGGGCTTAACCACATGCCTAGAACGCATGACTGATGGAAGAACGATTCACCGTGTGCCGAACCTGCATGGTCGGTGTGACGTGTTAAAAGACCCACTGACTGAACTCAACCACACCAATTAAGGCTGCCCGCAACAAACTCGACCTGATGGATCTGCACATGTATGCTGCTTGCATACAAGCAATGGGAAGTTGGTTTTCACGGAGATGAGTGAAAACGGGCGATAATGACAGGTCAAACAAGATGGTGAAGCTGCTATTGCGAGAAGGAGATTTACAAAGGAAGGAAGAAACCAGTGACAGAATGAGGAAGCGCGCGCGCGCGCGCGCACACACACACACACACACACACACACACACTGTCGTCTTCAGTGCAAAGTGCCACCCCCCCCCCTCTCTCTCTCCCCCTTGCTCTCTCTCTCTCAATCCAATCAACCAGAAAGAACACCAAGCATATTGCACTGTCATATCAATACGACGTAGCTTTTGAACTGTCATTCCTCTGGGCAAGGAATCTGAGCGAACGATTTAAGATTATGTTTAAGTTCTGTCCTATTCCTGCAAACAATATATAATAACCCCTCGATGTTTTCATTTTCCCTTACCCTCTTCCCCGTATCTCCCCTCCCCACCCCCCACACCCCCTTGCCTCTTCCTCCACCCACCCTTTTATTTTGACATCGTATCCTTCACATTAAATTTTACTCTAGACTAATATTAGAGCGAATTAGAGAAGAGGATTCAGGCCTCAGAAATGAGATGCTTCAGAAGACTGCTTGGCATCTCTTACAAAGACCACATAACCAATGAGGAAGTCAAAAACAGAATAAGGCAAGCCATTGGTCCCTATGAAGATCTCACCACCATCAAGAGGCGCAAATTAAAATGGTTCGGCCACGTAACAAGAGGAGAGGGGCTTGCCAAGACATTGCTCCAGGGAACAGTCAGAGGAGGAAGGAAGAGAGGAAGACAGAAGAAGAGATGGGAAGACAACATCACAGAATGGACAGGATTGAAGCTGAGCGAGGCGGTCAAATGTGCGAAAGACAGGGATGGATGGAGAGGACTGGTTGACAGGTCATCTGTAGCGCCCCAACGGCAACCGCCATGGGGCAGCTGAATATTAGAGCACGATCCATTTGTTCTGTGTTACATGTTTTCCATATATTGTCATTCACTGTTCTGTATTTGTTTTCTGTCACAACATATTTCTCTTAACGAAATTTGGCGGGCTGCTCTCCCCGTGGAAAGGGTGTTGCCGCAGAGCAGCGCCACCTGATTTCCTTCTTTTTCGTCTTAAAAAAAAAAAATTGGAGACGAAACGTTCTGGCTGGTATTCTTATCTTTCCGTCAGTTCGGTTTTTTTTCTGTACAAAACATTCTTAAATGTTAAGATGAACGAAAAATAATTTAAAAACAATTAAACATAATTGGGGTGTTTTTGTGTCAGCATGTAGCAGGCGAAGTTTCTTTTAAGAACCAAAAAAAAATATTAGGGAAAACATTTTAGATGAAAAAAAAATTAATATCAGCCATGAAGTTTGGTCTCCAGTCCTCTGATTTTGTGTTACCTGTCACACTAATGAAGAGCAGCTGCGGTGGGATGGACCAAGTCTGAAGCAACTGGCATAGAGTTGAGTTTAATAACCTGCTGGTCCAGTTGTTTAGGGCCGGCTTGGGCACTCGTTCAGCGAAGGTTGCGTTGTACAAGGGGGGGGGGGGGGGGGAGTCCTGTATGTCTGTCCGGGTCCAGAAGGCCCATTTAGCATTCCAAAGGGGAGTCCCTAGAACTGGACTGTGAACGTCTGCTGTATGAGTGCAACACGACCCGAACAAGCACGTGATACTCACGCAGGCCAAACAAACCCAACCACAGAGAGAGAGAGAGAGAGAGAGAGAGAGAATTCCCAACAAACCCAACACGCGCGCGCGAGAGAGAGAAAAACAGAGAGAGAGAGAGACCTCATTCCCAACAAACCCAACCACAGATATATATATATATATATATATAGAGAGAGAGAGAGAGAGAGAGAGAGCTCATTCCCAACAAACCCAACCAGAGAGAGAGAGAGA
Source organism: Babylonia areolata (assembly GCF_041734735.1). NCBI lineage: Eukaryota > Metazoa > Mollusca > Gastropoda > Neogastropoda > Buccinidae > Babylonia > Babylonia areolata. The sequence continues at coordinate 48,345,176 of NC_134896.1, forward strand.
GAGAGACCTCATTCCCAACAAACCCAACCAGAGAGAGAGAGAGAGACCTCATTCCCAACAAACCCAACCTGAGAGAGAGATATATATATTCCCAACAAACCCAACCAGAGAGAGAGAGAGACCTCATTCCCAACAAACCCAACCAGAGAGAGAGAGAGAGACCTCATTCCCAACAAACCCAACCAGAGAGAGAGAGAGACCTCATTCCCAACAAACCCAACCAGAGAGAGGGAGAGACCTCATTCCCAACAAACCCAACCAGAGAGAGGGAGAGACCTCATTCCCAACAAACCAAACCAGAGAGAGGGAGAGACCTCATTCCCAACAAACCCAACCAGAGAGAGAGTGAGAGAGAGAGAGAGAGAGAGAGAGAGAGAGAGAGAGAGACCTCATTCCCAACAAACCCAACCAGAGAGAGAGACCTCATTCCCAACAAACCCAACCAGAGAGAGAGAGAGAGAGAGAGACCTCATTCCCAACAAACCCAACCAGAGAGAGAGAGAGAGAGAGAGACCTCATTCCCAACAAACCCAACCAGAGAGAGAGAGAGAGAGACCTCATTCCCAACAAACCCAACCAGAGAGAGAGAGAGAGAGACCTCATTCCCAACAAACCCAACCAGAGAGAGAGAGAGAGAGAGAGAGAGACCTCATTCCCAACAAACCCAACCAGAGAGAGAGAGAGAGAGAGAGAGACCTCATTCCCAACAAACCCATCCAGAGAGAGAGAGAGAGAGAGAGAGAGAGAGAGCTCATTCCCAACAAACCCAACCAGAGAGAGAGAGAGAGAGACCTCATTCCCAACAAACCCAACGAGAGAGAGAGAGAGAGAGAGAGAGACCTCATTCCCAACAAACCCAACCAGAGAGAGAGAGAGACCTCATTCCCAACAAACCCAACGAGAGAGACAGAGAGAGAGAGAGAGAGAGACCTCATTCCCAACGAGGCCGTGAGTTCACCTTGAAAGAAGGTGGGTCCATCACTATGGATGACGTCAAAGGCGGCATTGAAGGCAGCTTAGCGGCTGTTTTCGGAAGCTGGACGTCGGGCGTTGTGTCAATTTGAGGTGGCCTTTCTCCTTCTCCCGCCGTCTGACAGTTGGCGATTGTTTGAGAACAGGCGGGCAGCTGGCCTTTGTCTGTTTGGCTTCGTGACCTCGGCTCCACGGTGATGTGCTGAGCAAACCGGGCTCTGATTGCGTCAGTCAGCGATGACGTCAGTGGCCTGGGAGTGCAAGATTCCTTCTGAAAATCTCGGTGCATGGTGTGTGTGTGTGTGTGTGTGTGTGTGTGTGTGTGTGTGTGTGTGTGGTGTACTCCGTGTGTGTGTGTGTGTGTGTGTGTGTGTGTGTGTGTGTGTGTGTGTGTGGTGTCTCCGTGTGTGTGTGTGTGTGTGTGTGTGTGGTGACTCCGTGTGTGTGTGTGTGTGTGTGTGTGTCTGTGTGGTGACTCCGTGTGTTTGTGTGTGTGTGTGTGTGTGTGTGTGTTAGGGGATGTGAAGGACTGATCACGAGAGAGAGAGAGAGAGATTCATTTCAAGGCCTTAGCCCCATTTGAAATGGACAGAGAGAGAGAGAGAGAGAGAGAGAGAGAGAGACTGAATCCGAGAATATATCACACTTAATGTTTTGGAGGACATTGATGTAGAAGGGGCAGAAGTCGAGATGTCTACATTCAGAGACATTTCCAACCATTTCATCATTTTTGTCCAGTATCAGTAGGCAACGCGCCTACAAGAAGACTATAAGAACCCCCTCAGACAAAACCTACGAGTTGATATCTTTTCAAGGAATTAAAAATCATTTCGAAGGATCAGTATTTCAGCCATGGATACTACGTATTTTTATTTTAGGGGATGCGGATTTTGTGTCACATGTCATGACTGCTGATTGTCTGGATTGTTCTTGCAGAGGCGTGGAATCAAAGTCATTATTCGTTCCAGATGAAAGAAGACATAATGGACAGTCGACGCCTTTGTAGATAAATAGCACGACACCATGCCTTTTAACTGAACAGAAGTACGAAGTTAGAGGGCACTTCAAGTTGAATATCAGCATGAGCAAAACTGTCCCATTGATTTTTTAATTTCGTCCTAGAAATGCTTCAACTGTGCACTATAAATATGAAAACAGCCTGGGCATAATTACCCCCACGACATGGATTTTCCCATTTCGAAATTTCAAAGGCGTTTTTAAAGCCGTGACGTGCGTGGCTGGTTTTTGTTCCCATTCTGGGACGGACGGTGCACGGCCATTTGTCGTTTCTTCTGTCGGTCATTCCCGGTCATTGCCGCTCGATCAGAAAGCGCGTCGTGCCCGATCAGTTCCGGCGACGCAGGTGCGGGAGAACGCAGCTAACGAAGCATTCGCCGGTGGAATGACACGTCGTTCCTCCCGCTGGAAACAAGCCCGGCTTTTTTTTGCATCCGATGACAGGCGGCTCTCTGCTCCCGAGCAGCGATCTACTAATTTGAAAGTACTTGCACATTTCAATCAGCGAGGGAGCAGGACTTAGTTTTTTTTGACACCCAGTTGTAAAGTGTGCCGGACGTGAACACGGCAGCCAAACGAGCGACCGGAAAGCGGGTTTTAAAGGAAGCTGATAAACCATCGACGCTGGAGTTGAAAGCACTTGCACACTTCGGTAGGGGGGGGGAAGAGGTTCGTTTATCTGCCATTGATTCGTGACGCTGGGAGAAGGGGGGTGGGGTGGGGGAGCGCATTGAACACGTCAGTTTTGATCGTTGCTTTGTTTTGAATAGGAAACCCATTACCGGCCACTGCGCGTGAGTCGGCCTGGTCATAATTTGATGTTCAGTTTATCATCGCCAAGTCGTGATAGATTTCTGCCTTTTTGCTCCCTACGGCTGACTGCAGCTCAGCTTGTTGATAGTCACGCCTGACATGCTGTGAAAATGGTCTGCTTGCATAGAGTGAGGCGTCTTTTGTAGTTTCCAAAACAAAAAGTGTAGAGAATGCCATTAACTGGCACGCGGCACTCGTCTTATGTTTTCGGGAGCGTACATGCACTGATGCACACAAGCACACAATCAGTCGCTCTTCATCCGCAATCACACACACACTCTCTCTCTCTCTCTCTCTCTCTCTCATTCACTGCTTCGTTCACACACACAAACACGCACTCAAGCGCGCATGCAAGCGTAGGCGGCGCACACGCTAACCGTGGCTGAGACAGAGACTTTAAACGCTCAACAGCCGAGTGTGTAAAGCGTTGGACTTTCAATGTGAGTGCTGTACATGGGTGAAGTGTGGATATTTTCCACCTCGGATGAAACTGGACACTCTGACCAAAATACAAACACTGAAACTGGGCACTTTGATTGAAACACAAACACAATATCTGCACCTGCACCTGGACAACAGAATAATGACATCCGTGATCGACAAGTGTAGGACGGATACGTCCGCGAACTGCCGTTCCAGACTGTTGAAGACGGCTGTCCCACTCACACATACTGCAGTTGCTACAGTGTGAACCATCACTCATCATCAGCATATCTATATTCATGAACTTTTTGTATCATATATCAAAGTATCGCAACATTAAAAACAGCGCATCCAGCCACAAGCAAGGAAGGCTCTCTGAACGATGCAGGGAATGCGATAGTAAAGTTAGTAATAAATACAGCCCTTGCTGCTGTCGTCTCCCGACAACAAAATGAAAGAAACGTAAATGTCTATTCTGGTTAAATTCTCCACCTCAAAAAGCGGTCAACGTATTTTAACTCTCTCCATACGAACGGCGAAAGAGACGACGTTAACAGCGTTTCACCCCAATTATCATCATCAAAATATTGCAAGCGGAAGGCTCTTATACTGAAGAGGTGAATGTTGACAAAGAATACCACAATTCTGACGACGGAAGCTAAAGGTTGGGTCATTCAGACACCCACTGGACATCCGAGGGGTCTGTGTAGAGGAGAAGAGAGGACTGGCTATACTGAGTGAGTTAATCCAGGCCAGTTCCGCCGAAACTGGGGACTTCTTTGTAAGCAGATTTGTCGCATCTGGCCGCTCACGGAGAAGAGAGGACTGGCTGTACTGAGTGAGTTAAGAAGAGGTGGAACTGTCTGTGCCTTTTTTTTTTTCT
>NC_134896.1:48356783-48381783 GCF_041734735.1 Babylonia areolata
TCAGTTTACAATGCTTGATCGACTACGACGAAGTTTCAAACGTCTTAAACGCTTACTTACTGACTCTGGCAGGGCTTTTTGACTCAGTCTTCTGATGACACGCACAGGGCCGAGGGTGCCTGGAATTTAGTTTCTGCACTGACACGGAATATTTTCTATAACAACTTGCGCCTCAGTGTCTATCCTTGCGTCTATGTATGAATGTGTATATGTGTCTACTATCCATCTTTCTGTCTGTCTTTCTGTATGTGCGTGTGTGTGTGTGCAGTGTGTGTGTGTGTGTGTGGGTGTGTGTGTGTGCAACTAAAAATCAAAATACACTTTTTTGTCTTTGCACGCACATATAATATTATGACATATATTCATATACGTGCTCATAAAGTTTTATCTGTATCCTCAGAAGAAAGCCTTTCAAATGGATATTTCACTCACATTTGAAATTAAACAGCTGATTCGTTTGAAAATAAAGAAATGTGAATAAAAGGTGTTTCAAAGCTGAATAACATTGAAAAAAACGCTTTGCAAATGTGAACGAATTAAACGGGTGGGTTTGGGTTACACAGGCATTATGCACATTAATATAAACAAATATAAACTCTTCCATAAAAGCAAGTTATGATGTCAATCGAAGTTTTGTTTGAAAACAACTTTATTTCTCCTTTTTTTTCAACTACAAAATAATGTTACATACTTCAAATATATTGTTTGTAAGCAAGCAAGCAAGTGCACGCACGCACGCGCACACACACACACACACACACACACACACACAGCTTCTGCATCTGTTCAAAATTTGCACGTGACTTTAACTCTCTCCATACGAACGGCGAAAGAGACGACGTTAACAGCGTTTCAGCCCAATTACCATCATCAAAATATTGCAAGCAGAAGGCTTTTATACTGAAGACGTGAATGTTGACAAAGAATACCACAATTCTGACGACGGAAGCTAAAGGTTGGGTCATTCAGACCCAGGGGTCTGTGTAGAGGAGAAGAGAGGACTGGCCGTACTGAGTGAGTTAAAGTGGAAGATTGCTAGCATACTTCCTCTCCTAAAGGGGGCAAGGGGAAAGGATTTGTAATCCACACAAGAAAAGCGGAGAGACGATGAGAAAAAGGGAGCAAACCACATGGTTGTGGGAGCGAAGGACAGTGGAGAGAAGGTGGGGGTGGTGGGGGTGGAGGAGGAGGGGGAGGTCCGGGCACACACGTGCGCGCCTTTGTGTGATGACAGCCAATAAAAACCTGGGCTCTGAGCCAACAAGTTTGCATTGGTCCACATCCCTCAGAGAACGCGCTTCGCTACTGACAAAGCCTTTTACTTGCAGTCTGCCCCCACTTTGACGCAAAAAGATACGTCAGTGATCTTGAGTGAGGGGGAGGAGGGGTGAAGGTAGTGGTGGTGGAGGGGGAGGGGTAGATGACGGAGGTGTGTGTGTGTGTGTGTGTGTGTGTAGCTTGTGGGATCGCCAAAACAAAAAGGTTGGGCAACAAGAGAGGAAGAAGAAGAAAAAAAAGAGAGTAGGGTTAAGAAAAGAAAAGAAAGGAGTTTGCAACAAAGCGCCGCAGTCGTCACTTACACTTAATGACGTCGTCCCGTCAAGCAAAGTTGCCTTGGCGCCGACGACTTGCACTTTAAGAAAACGTACGTTTCACAGACGACGCACAATGAACGTTTCAGCGGAAAAATGCTCGGCTTGCGGAGCAGACGACACCTGTAAGACGGCGGTCAAATGTGTTTTCGGTAATGAAGAACGCTTTTTTCACAACAGACAACTGTGACAGTATTTCTAAAAGGTCGAAGGCACGGGAATATAAGGGCAATTTGAATTTGCGATGTTCCGATACATTTGCTTTCTGAGAGGAGAGCGGCGGTGAATGGTGAAAAAAAAGTTACAGGAAAAATCAGTTTGGACCAGTATATCAATTCTTCGTACACACACACACACACACACACACGCATACGCACACTCACACACTTATGCGGCATTCAAGATGAGTGGACAATGAATAAAAGAGTCAAACGAACAGGTAAATACAATGGATAAATGTAACTGCAAACAAACGTTACTTTGGAGAAACCGGCCAGAATGGGACTGACTGAGACTGCTGACGAATTTAGTTTGATTTTGATTTCCATAATTACCACCACCCGAGCAAGTTTATTTTGAGCCAGGCGTCTGTTGATATCTGTAGATTAAAATATCCCAGCTACGCATGTCACGTCAAACAGGATCGAGTACAGATTAAGAACCATTCTGATGGGGATTCCTTATCAATCTGCATAAACACAAACAGTACGTGTTTTGTTCTGATTTCGTATTGCCAAATATATCGTTTCCCTGTGTTATCACATGCAGATAATAAAAGACATTTGAAAAGGAAATCTCGGCTGTGTCTTTTTTAGCGGAATAAAAGTCCGTCCACGCTGTAAATTTGCCGTTGAAAGACACGGTGTAGTCCTTTGTTATGCCATGAATCTTGGCAGCGCTTACTGTCTTCCAAACCGGCGAAAATTCCCTTTCTTTGTTGACTGGCACGAAACAGAGTGCGGGCTTTATTTGTATTTGTATTTCTTTTTATCACAACAGATTTCTCTGTGTGAAATCCCGGCTGCTCTCCCCAGGGAGAGCGCGTCGCTACACTACACCACCACCACCACCCTTTTTTTCTTTTCTTTTTTCCTGCATGCAGTTTTATTTGTTTTTTCCTATCGAAGTGGATTTCAGTTCTACAGAATTTTGCCAGGCACAACCCTTTTGTTGCCGTGGGTTCTTTTTTTACTTGCGCTAAGTGCATGCTGGACACGGGACCTTGGTTTATCGTCTCATCCGAATGACTAGCGTCTAGACCTCCACTCAAGGTCTAGTGGAGGGGGAGAAAATATCGGCGGCTGAGCCGTGATTCGAACCAGTGCGCTCAGATTCTCTCGCTTCCTATGCGGACGCGTTACCTCTAAGCCATCACTCCACTGACTAAGAAGTTGTTGCTGTCATTGTTGTTTCAGTTTCACGATTTAAACTGTTTATGAAACTTACATACGAGCATTGGTGTGTGTGATTAACATTTGTATAAGTGCCTTACACACCATTTAGATTTTTACAAAAAATACGAAAAAGCTTGTAAAGCACCACGACTTTCAGAAACTGCACTAACTTTCAAGTGCCGGTGACTACGCCAAACTTTCACTTTCAGTTTCAGCATGAAGGAGGCGTCAAAGTGTGCGGCAAACTGATCCATATAAACAACACCACATCTGCTGCTGGAAAAAAAGCAGACTCGAAAAAAAGCAGATAATTATCAGAACTTCGCATAAATTCCACGCGCTAATTAGGCCTCGAGAGTATACCCTTATAGTTTGTGTAAAACACTAAAATGAGATAAAATAATTAGACAAAATAAATGAATAAATACTTCTCTCTTTTTTTTTTTTCTTTTTTTTTTTTTAAACATACTAAACTGAAAGATACGTGGAAAATGAATGAGTATCGAAGTCAGTGAACACACGCAACAACAGGCTACTTGTAACCGGCCAGACATAATAGATCCACCAGAGAACAAGTGCCTAAATTATGAATTTATTTTTTAGTAGCGTTTCCGATCAACGATGCTGCGAAAAATACTACTATGCGAACGTGTTCGAATCTGTGACGTTGTGAAAAGTGTCATGGAGACTTACTGCGAGATTTGAACAAATCAGTCGGTGGGGGGTGGGGGGAGGGGCTTTTCTTTTTCTTCCCCCCCCCCCCCCCCCCCCCCCCCCCGAGTAGCAGCAAATCAGTCGGGGACTTTTCTTTCTTCTTCTTCTGTTGTTTTTTTTTTTTTTTTTTTTCCCGGTTGCAGCAGAAGCACTTAGATTGCGTGTCTTTAAAAAAAACAACAAAAAAAACGGACACGTTAGAATGGGGTTGGCTGACGCGCGCTGTGGTGTGTGGTGTGTTTATTGACAGACGGTAGTTTTAGTTCAGAGAGCGGCCGTGCGTCCCACGCGGCAAGGCAGTGAGCAGCCACCTTTTGGCGGACGGAGAGACGGATTTGGACGACGGCTTCTCTTCTCTGCCCATCAGCGATAGATAGCCTGCCTGCCTACCTGTGCTTGGGGAAACGCCGCTCGTGCTCACAACTCTTTTAAGTCCTTCACGCGCAGGTTAGCTCCAGGCGGCGGCTGGTGTGGAAAATTGACTTGGGCTTGGCTTTGATCACACACACACACACACACACACACACAACCAGTGGGAGCGCTGTTCTTTATCAGGACTATATAAGACGTCGACGTGTGCTTGTTCTCTACAACAGTCAGGTCAAGCTCTTCATCTTAACATCAGCAGTCTCTGCTGTATATACATCACTGTGTTGTCGGTGATGCAAGGGAGAGAAGAAAAAAAAAAAAAAACATCAGAAAAACCTATTTTCAAAGGTCAGGTTGCTAGAAAATAACTGAAAAATCATGTTTCGGACCTGGATCATAGGTTCATGTTATCTGCTGCAGTGCATGATTTAACACAGCAACAAGTTCTGAATACTATGACGAAGTTAACTGAGTCGACCTACGGATAAACTTTGAGCTTGCGTGCTTTTACATGATATTCGTATACAGGTACTGACTGCTAGATCGACACATGGAAACCATTTTTCATCACCATGCTAACTCAGAAGTTTGCATTTCGGCCAGTCTAACCCCGAGGGCGAAATAATTTTTGCACCGTAGAATTACATCTGTGGTAGTAAAAGTATTGGCACAGTGTTGATTTCACAGTGTCGTGTCTGATATATAAACAAATGAAAAATAATAATAATAATAATAAAAGATAGATAAACAGCTGCCTGAAACGACAGCTGCAGAATCGAACCCAGAACCGCCCCAGCTCCTCACCCTCGGACCGCCAAGATGCTGCTGCACAGCGGGGGCCACGTCCAGCCCAGCTGCTACTACCCGGACCCCAGCTACCTACCCCAGCACGCCACCCCGCCCCCACCCCACTTCGACATAGACGCCTTCCTCTCCCACCCCTCCGCCTACCAAGGCCACACCCCTACCCCCACCACGCCGATCACCCCCTGTCCCACACCCCGACAGCAGACCTACTACCATCACCACCAACACCACCAACACCACACCCACCATCACCACCATCACCAGCAGGACGCCAGCGGAGGAAGCCTCCACCAGTTTCCGAACCCATCCCCTTACTTCTCCTGTTCTTGTGGGTGTCCTTGGAAACCCGTCCAGGAGACTTTCCTGCACAAGATCCTCACCGGGAAAGGCTACAAGAACGACGCCATGTGTGTAGGTCACCACGGACCTTTCTTCCCCCGCACTACGGACAGTGGTCACTTCAACGTAGGGCCTGGGTCATCAGCAGGGGCCGGCGAGTTCGCTGCCATGGCGACCAGCTGTTGCTACTCCAGGATGTCCGGCATGGCGATGCCAGCTGCGGGCTTCCCTCCCTCTATACCTGGGCTTTGAGAGTTGTGGTTCTTGGCGGCGGTCAGGCGGGACTGTGGGGGATGTTGATGTGTTTTTGTTTTGTTTTTTTCTTTTTGGACACACAAAGGTATGGTATATGTTTATTTCCCTCTCGTTTGTCTTGTGGTTTTCTTGTTTTGTTAGTTAAAGAAAATACACGGGGTTTTTTTTTTTTGTTTTTTTCAGTGTTATTTGTTGTGGTGGTTTTAAACAATACCTTGATTTTCTTGGTTTGTTGAAGGAAAATAACCTTTTCGTTTAAGTGTTGCTTTGCTGTAGTAGCTGTAAAGAATACATGAAAAATATTTTCAATTCTATAGTATTGACTTCGCCGTTAATTCCGCTCCAAACTAATTTTGTAGCGTATTATATTTGATTCTTCAGTGAAAAGTCTGCACGTTTCAATGTGCACCATTCAATCACTTCGTTGTCCACCAGAAAGTTACCGTTTAAAATGCAGTCTTTCTTCCACACAGCACATACATAAGAAATAATTACAGTGAAAATTTAATAATATCCTTTAATAATTTAAAACGAATGTACAGAAGAAATGGGAACGGATATGGACAAATTCTCATAATTTATAGCTCTGTTGCTTTCCACTTAACCTTCCACACGCGCGCGCACACACACACACACACACACACACACACACACACATACATATATATTATATATATATATATATATAAGTAGAACAATTTGTATCATGCACACACACATTCCATAAAAAGAACTCAAGTCGACAAACACACCAAACGTCACATATATTAAAGACGAAGCTCAGAATTATAAAATAAAATAAAAAATCGTGTTGCCTAGTTTAAAACTGGGGGCAGGTGGGTGGGTGGTGGTGATGGTGGTGGTGGCGGTGATGTGGTACGGGTTACAGTTAGCCGTTCTCGTCTATAGTGGCCTCTTCCCGATTAAAACAAATTTAAGTGTTTTTGTTTGTTGTTGTTGTTGTTGTTTTGGTTTTTTTTGGTTTTTTTCCAAAGCCTGACTAAGCGCGTTAGGTTACGCTGCTGGTCAAACATCTGCTTGATAGATGTGGTGTAGCGTATATGGATTTGATCGAACGCATTGATGCCTCCTTGAGCTACTGAGGAAGGTGGCAGAATGGTTAAGACGCTCAGCTGCCAATACAGAGAGTCCGTGAGGGTGTGGGTTCGAATCCCGCTCTCGCCCTTTCTCCTAAGTTTGACTGGAAAATCAAACTGAGCGTCTAGTCTTTCGGATGAGACGATAAACCGAGGTCCCGTGTGCAGCACGCACTTGGCGCACTGAAAAAGAGCCCATGGCAACGAGAGTGTTGTCCTCTGGCGAAATTACGTAAAATGAAATCCACTTTCATAGGTACACAAATATGTAAGCATGCACTCAAGGCCTGACTAAGCGCGTTGGGTTATGCTGCTGGTCAGGCATCTGCTCAACAGATGTGGTGTAGCGTGTATGGATTTGTCCGAACGCAGTGACGCCTCCTTGAGAAAGTGAAACTGAAACTGAAACTGAGCTACTGATACTGATACTGATACTTCCTGATTTCCGGAAAGTGTGAGTCAGGAATAATTATCTTCTTTTTTATTTCTCTCTTATATTTTCTGATAACCTTTTTTTTTTCAAACTTACAATTTTGACTACACATATAGATTGGACATAAGTATGAAGATGCATACACACAGGAAAAGAAAATAGTACGTGATAAATGAAACATCGAGAGAGAAAAAAAGAAGAAGAAGAGAAAAACACATGATGACATACAAAATATAGGGAGGATAAGTACTGCGATAAGTGAATACATCATTTGATCATATCGTCAAAAAATGCATGAGAAAAATATCCATTCCACCCCGAAACATAACATTTTTACTTTCTTTACCCAACAATAAAACTGTCTTTGTTTGTGTGTGTGTGTGTGTGTGTGTGTGTGTGTGTGTGTGTGTGTGTGTGTGTGTGTGTGTGTGTGTTGTTATTGTTGTTGTAGTTGTTGTTGTTTTTTGTGTGTGTAGGAGTATTATGTATTTATCTATTATTTGTTATTTATTTTATTTTATTTTATTTATTTATCTTATTTTATTTTATTTTTTGTTATTTTATTTTATTTTATTTATTTATTCATTTTTTGTTATTTTATTTATTTATTTATTTTCTCGAGGCCTGACTAAGCGCGTTGGGTTACGCTGCTGGTCAGGCATCTGCTTGGCATATGTGGTGTAGCGTATATGGATTTGACCGAAAGCAGTGACGCCTCCTTGAGCTACTGATACTGATACTGATACTGTAGGAGTGTGTGTGTGTGTGTGTGTGTGTGTGTGTGTGTGTGTGTGTGTGTGTTATTGTTGTTGTTGTTTTTATTGATACTCACAAGTGTGTGTAGGAGTACGTGTGTGTGTGTGTGTGTGTGTGTGTGTGTGTGTGTGTGTGTGTGTTAAAGACAGGAAGGAGTGGAAGAAGACAAATAATTATTTAAATTTTCGGTAACACTGTGTCCTCACCCAAGACAAGCCACACAGAATTTACTGGTAGGGAAAAAAAAAAAAAAAGAAAAAAACAAAGAGAGCACAGCTATGTAGTGATACTTATCTCCGAGTTTTCAAAAGTTGAAATTCAGTCACACTCTATTCTCTCTCCTCTCTAAACAGGCAGTCAGTGATTGATTCATCATTCTGAAGCGTACAAATATGAGAGGCAAATTTTCCAGCGACATTTTAAAATCCGTGTTCTACTGACATTTTATCTTCTTATTTTCTTTTTCTTTTCTTTTTTTTTCTTTTTTTCTTTTTCTTTTTTTTCAGACATAATCTAGAGTTCGTCAGTAAACCACTGTTGAATAAAAAGTGTTTTTTTGTTTGTTTGTTTTTTAGGTTCTGCATAACTTTTGCCTTTTGTTTTGTAACCCCCTTGCCAAAAGGGTATCTTTGCCAGTGGCAATAAAACCAGTGTCAGCGTAAATAAATAAATAAATAAAATTAAAAAAACCCCACCTTTTGCCTTTAAGTGTGTCCAGGATTTTTTTCTTTTCTTTCTCTCTTTTTTTATTTATTTATTTTTAATTTTTTTTTTAATGAGACTGAACTGGTCTATCCACATACCACTTAATCCAAGCTCAGTTAACAGTACATGTACAACAAAGACAATGGCGATTTATATTTATTTGTATTTGTATTTCTTTTTATCACAACAGATTTCTCTGTGTGAAATTCGGGCTGCTCTCCCCAGGGAGAGCGCGTCGCTACACTACAGCGCCACCCTTTTTTTTTTTTTTTTTTTGTATTTTTTCCTGCGTGCAGTTTTATTTGTTTTTTTCCTATCGCAGTGGATTTTTCTACAGAATTTTGCCAGGAACAACCCTTTTGTTGCCGTGGGTTCTTTTACGTGCGCTAAGTGCATGCTGCACACGGGACCTCGGTTTATCGTCTCATCCGAATGACTAGCGTCCAGACCACCACTCAAGCTCAAGTGGAGGGGGAGAAATATCGGCGGCTTAGCCGTGATTCGAACAAGCGCGCTCAGATTCTCTCGCTTCCTAGGCGGATGCGTCACCTCTAGGCCATCACTCCACTGTCATCATTGATACAGGACTACGGAGGGAGGTGGCAGAATGGTTAAGACGCTCAGCTACCACTACAGAGAGCCCATGAGAGTGTGGGTTCGAATCCCGCTCTCGCCCTTCCACCCAAGTTCGACTGGAAAATCAAACTGAGCGTCTTGTCTTTCGGATGAGACGATAAACCGAGGTCCCGTTTGCAGCACGCAACTGGCGCACTGAAAAAGAACCCATGGCAACGAGAGTGTTGTCCTCTGGCAAAATTATGTAAAAAGAAATCTACTCTGATAGGTACACAAATATAAATAAAGCATGCACTCTACGCCTGACAAGCTCGTTGGGTTATGCTGCTGGTCAGGCATCTGCCTAGCAGATGTGGTGTAGCGTATATGGATTTGTCCGAACGCAGTGACGCCTCCTTCAGAAAGTAAAAGCCTGAAAAGTGATACATAATTAATGCAGGAATCTGTTTACAGAGCTCTGAAGCTTCGGGTTTGTCGCCGGTTAACATTCTCAAACTGGAATCTATACGTTGTACCTCTTGCTTTATCCCCAAGGGGGAGTTATCCAGTTTCTCCATACACAGTACGCGAAGGCGTAAAGCGTTATTTTGTTGTTGTTGTTGTATTTTTAATGATCCATACAGAAAGCACGGATAGCATAATGCATACTTACCCAAAATAACTCACGATTTCATTTACTATAACTGCTTTTCCCCATGACAGAAAAACATGTTTCCAAACTGATATCATTAGTGAAAGAAAGAATGGAAAGACAGTGAGAAAGAAAGAAAGAAAGAAAGAAAGACAAGTTTGGTATATAAAGAAAATGAAGCAAAAGGAAAAGAAAGGTAGGGGGAACATACATATAGATGAACACACACACACACACACACACACGCGTGTGGAGAAATGGCACTTCCTGTTTTTCATACAAGTCAGGCCAAGCATATCACAGCAGTTTGCTCGCATCCACACACATTTAGGAAATTATAGGCATCTCAAAGATTAGAACTACAGCAGAGGCTGGTTTGAGATTTGAGTCTCTGAAGAAAGCATGAATTTGTTTATATTTTGAAAATAAAAGAGAACGACAATTTTTTTTTTTTTTTTTTTTTTTTTTTAGAAAAGGGTATATCATTTTACGTCTGGCGATATTGAACACGGGTTTCAAAAATGGCGGTGATGGACGGAGACAGACAGTCATAATTATAGCTAAGATATTATTTTAGAAATTTATTATTCAAAATGTGCTAGTGTTTCAGTGACATTTACCAGATCGTTGTTGTTATTTTGTGTTGTTTTTGTTGTTTGTTTGTTGTTTTTTGGGGGGAGGGGGGGGTGTTATTTTGTTGCTGTTGTTGTTGTTGTTGTTCGTTTATCCTTTGTTATGTTTTCGTTTGAATATTTCAGTCATGTTTATCATGCCGTTAATATTAGTCGTTGTTTTGTTTGTGTTGTTGTTGTTGTTTTAACTGTGTTATATTACTTTTTGTCACAACAGATTTCTCTGTGTGAATTTCGGATTACTTTTCCCGGCAAGAGTGCTCCGGCATAGTGCAGTGCCAAACCTTTTTCTTTCTTTTTTTCTTCTTTTTTTTCAAATATTTTTTTTGGTCTTTTTTTGTTTGCTAGCCTGTCTGATTTTACCAACAAAGTGCATTTTTCTACAGCAGAAAACAACAACAACAACAAAACATAACAATAACAAACGATCGATCATTATGGCTTTGATTGAGTATCACAACATCAAGAAAACGGTTTCCTCAACCACTGACTTTATTTCGCAAAACTCAGCTGAATGTTTTTTTGTTTTTTTTTAACTGGACATAGAAATACATAACTTGGACTTGAACTCTCAACACAAAACTTTTCAAGTGATCTCGATGCTCAATCTCAAGCGGTCTGAAGCAAGGGGGGGGGCGAGGAGTGGAGGGGTCGGGGGGGGCGGGGGGGGGGGTACGGGGGGGTGGAGGTGGGGGCGAAGGCTGCCATTTTTCAAATTCAGAGCTTTCCAAGCGATCATGACACATTCTCGAGGTCAGTGCGGAGGGATCGGGGGCGGGGGGTGGTGGTGGTGGGGGAGGGGGGGGGGGTGAGTCAGGAAACTGAGGGGAAGGGGGCCAGGAGAGGTGTGCGCGGGGGGGGTTGGGGATGGAGGGGGGGGAGGGGAGGGGGGGGGAGACAAACATGTCTACCGATGCCTGCGGTGTAGCAATTCCTCGCCAAATATTTGTTGCAGAGTCGAATTTGATGTATGGTTTAAATAAAGATGCGTGTGTGTGTGTGTGTGTGTGTGTGTGTGTGTGTGTGTGCAGATTTTCCTAAAACAGTGTAACACCCACCCCCCTTTCTCCCCCCCCCACCCCCCGCTCCGCCCCCTCCACACACCCCCACAATACCGTCCCCCTCCCCCCTACCTTTCTCCGCGTGATTGGACATTAACTCATTCGGGCCGCCTGGTCTTTTCTTCCTCCCCACTTACATCCTATCTGATGACCACTGGGTCTCTGAATGGCACAGGCTGTAGCTTTCATCCTTCGGTATTATCTGTCCTCACCCACCCCTTAAATGTAAGAACCTTTCGTTTGTAACATTTTAATTATGCACGCAGCGGTGAGGTGCCGTCATCGTCGGCTCTTGTGTTCTTCGTTCGGAAAGAGTTAATGACGAACAGCCTTTTTAAAGCTTGCTCGGAAGGTCAAGTTGTCCTCCTGCGGCATGGAGGGGGGGGCAGTGTCCATATATCGTGTCGCCGTTGGGTGTGTTCAGTGGACCCTGTCTGCGGCTCATGTCCACCCCCCCGCCCCACCCACTACCCCCACCCCCTACCCCCACCCTCTTGCGGAGGTCAAGAAAGAAAGAGGTGTGTGTGTTTGTGTGTGTGTGTGCGTGTGTGTGTTTGTGTGTGTGTGTGTTTGGTTGTGTGTGTGTGTGTTTGTGTGTGTGTGTGTGTGTGTGTGTGTGTGTGTGTGTGTGTTTTCACAAGACTATAAGAAACGATTCAATAGTTTAACCTTGATCTTCGTCACAGGGTCAATGAAAAAAAAAAAACTCAGTAAAATGTTGTGTAGGACAACTACTGAACTCGGTAGTTTTATTCATTTTTCTGAACCAATTTGAGCGACTCAGTGTAACAGTCTGAGCGAGTTTGAGCGACTCAGGGTAACAGTTTGAGCGACTCAGGGGGTAACATTCACTATGTTCTAACACAAAGAATTCCCCCATCAATGCTTACTGCGGTTTTCAGCGATCCAGGCAGTTTGAGCGACTCAAGGTAACAGTTTGAGCGACTCAGGGGGGTAACAGTCACTCTGTTTTAACACACAAAGAATTCATTAATGCTTACTGCTGACTTTTTACGATAAGGCTTCCCCGTTTATCAGTTATGATCATTCGATATAGATATCAGAATTTATTCTTATAAACTGTTCGGTAGGTTATACACTTTGAACATGCTCAGAAGTTTTTCGTTTTCCGTTGGAACGATAGCCATAGTATTGGCTCCTGCGGCGAATCTATGTATACTGTACTGATTTAAATTTCATAATCTGTTCATTTCTGTACTGTTTGCATGCATTTATTTGTGTATTTATTTATCTATTTGATATGTGGTCATTTCGTAGGGATTTGAGTCAATAGAATTCGGCATTATGGATAGAACATAGTACAGTTAACGATGTTTTCATTTTGAGTAGCCTAGCTCATTACTGGCTCATCAAGCCCTGACTAAGCGTGTTGGGTTACGTTGCTGGTCAGGCATCTGCTTAGCAGATGTGGTGTAGCGCATATGGGTTTGTCCGAACGTAGTTACGCCTCCTTCAGTAACTGAACTGAACTCATTACTGGAAATATTTGATTTTTACTGCGCTCAGTATATATATATATATATATATATATATATATATATGTGTGTGTGTGTGTGTGTGTGTGTGTGTGTATGTATGTATGTATGTGTGTGTGTGTGTGTGTGTGTGTGTGTGTGTGTGTGTGTGATACTACAGGATTGTTCTACCCCCACCCCCCGCTCCCTCTCACTCTCTCTTTCTCTGTTAAAAAATAAATCATACATATCTCATGGATAAGTTTGACAAGTTTGCAAACATTGTCACTTCGTAACGTTTACACTACTTTACAAACGACGGGCGTTATAGCCGAGTGGTTAAAGCGTTGAACTTTCAATCTGAGGGTCCCGGTCTCGAATCTCGGTGACGGCGCCTGGTGGGTAAAGGGTGGAGATTTTTCCGACCTCCCAGGTCAACATGTGTGCAGACCTGCTTAGTGCCTGAACCCCCTTCGTGTGTATACGCAGGCTGAAGATGAAATACGCACGTTAAAGATCATGTAATCCATGTCGGCGTTCGGTGGGTTATGGAAACAAGAACATACCCAGCATGCACACCGCCGAAAACGGAGTATGGGTGCCTACATGGCGGGGTAAATAAACAAAACGGTCATACACGTAAAATGTTAAATGTCTGACTGAGTGTATATGTGTGCGTGTCTTAAATCTGATTAAATGACACAGGAAACGAATGATGAGCCCAGTTAGGCAGTCTGTTGTGCAAATGACCCCGTGTTTGTAAAGCGCTTAGAGCTGGGTCTCCGACCGATGATAGGCGCTGTATAAGTATCCATATCAATCAATCAGTCAATCAAAAATTGTAGGTCCGATGGTTCTCACCATTCATTTATGTATGTAGGTATGCCTCCTATATTTGTTCGTTGATTGTGTAACGTTTTATGTTTGAAAACTGAAACTCTCTTGTTTATGTACGTTTCAGTGTTAATTTACACACCACTAAGCTTTTGTTATGACATTTATTCTTTCTCTCATTGTCTGTCTGTCTCTGTCTCTGTCTGTCTGCCTGTTTGTGTGTGTGTGTGTGTGTGTGTGTGTGTGTGTCTGTCTGTCTGTCTCTGTCTCTCTCTCTGTGCGCTTGTGTCGGCTATTTGCTCGCGCATGTGTGTATACTTGTATAGATTGTGTGTGTGTGTGTGTGTGTGTGTTTATTGCATCAATAAAATGTGATCCTAATTTCTCTGTTCTTGTTTCTTTTCCAGGTCTTTCGCTTCCTTAAAATGACATCACATTCTACTGACGTCAGTTGGTACCGCGTCCCAAACAGCTGGAGCCCTCGCTGACATGGTGGCTTCAGACTGTCCTCATCACTAAACGCTGAATTCCAGATCTCCAGCACTGTCCCTCCTGACTAACGAGAAGAACAGGTCTCCGGCACCATGGATAAGCAAAACCTTTTTTTTGTGCGTGTCAACATGACGTCAGTCCCGGCCCCTGCTCATGGATGATTATTATTATTCGTACACTGGAGTCTGTGTTAACCTTTTACTTGTGTGAGAAGACCAAAAGATCACCGCTTGCTCCGAGTGAAATTCTTTTTTCTGTCAGTGGGGGTCTGCTGTCTTCTGGACATGTGAAACAGTTGCAAGGTGGTGTGTGTGTGTGTCTTCAGTCGATGGTTGGCTTAGTTTCGTTCTTCATTATTTTTATTATCATTATTGTTATCATCATTATTATCATTATAATTCGAAGCATGATGTGTCCGTCTCGATCATTGAGATGACGACATTCACTGATGCTATTCCCCCTGAGTCCATAGACAGGCTATAGGGATCTATGAAACTACAACACGATTTGAGCTGACTCTGTGACGGTCCTCATCCACTCCCCACGCCCACCCCCACCCCCATCCCTCCTGCCCCTCTCCCACCCCTCACTCCCCCCGGCACCCAACCTTTTATTTATTTATTTATATCGTATTTTTATTTTTTGTGGGATGGTGGTGGCCTGTGGTTAAAGGAACATTGTGGGGATGATGGGGGGAAACAGCAGGCCAGTCGTTTAATTAGCACCGAGGGACGTTTCTCCTTTCGCGATAAACTCTCACTGTTGTACTGTTACTATGATGTTTTATGTAGACGATGGACAGACTGGATTCGGCCGGAATCGATCCTATTATTGCTTGCACATGTGGTACTGACACCTATCAGCTGGTGTGCTGTGGCTGTAAGGTTATGGTTACAAAAAAAGGTGTCCTGCCAATGCTAACAAGTCGTTTATCTCCCATTGTAAGGGTGATTGTATGCCACCTGTGCACAACCCTGACTCCAGCTCGTCAACAGCTTCGTTCACATAATGAGCAGAAAGTAACAGCTCGTCCATCTCAGTCTTAATTCCCCCGGTCGTGCAGACGTTGGCAGGGACATTTCATTTCTTTCTTTCTTTCTTTCTTTCTTTCTTTCTTTCTTTCGTCTTCTTCTTCTACAACTACTACTCCTACTTCTTCTCCTTTTTCTTCTTTTAATTATATTTTATTTTCAGCGATCTTTAATTCTCACCTCAACGGTAACCCATGACTTTTTTTCAGGACAGTTTCAGTTTCAGTTTCAGTAGCTCAAGGAGGCGTCACTGCGTTCGGACAAATACATATACGCTACACCACATCTGCCAAGCAGATGCCTGACCAGCAGCGTAACCCAACGCGCTTAGTCAGGCCTTGAGGAGAAAAAAAAGGGAAAAAAAAGGTGAATCAATGATAGATAAGCTTACACAAATAAATGAATAAATAATAAATAATAACTATAATGTAAAAAAAAAAAAAAAAAAAAAAAAAAAGCAAATAGATGTAAAACATTAAGACACACATTCACATATACACCCACACATGCATAACAGATATGCACCGAACACGCAGTTTCACAGATATGAAAGCACAGTCAAATACATATAAACGTACATGAGCTCCAACACACACACACACACACACACACACACACACACACACACACACACATTACCCTGCATCTCCTCTACCCCCCTCCTCCACACACTCATTTCTAGTCTACGTATCACAGCTTCCACAAAAAACGTAGATCACTTCATGAACGTTAGAAGAAGTGGTATGCGTCGGAAAGACGAATTGTGTGTGTGTGTGTGTGTGTGTGTGTGTGAGGAGGGATGAGTTGGGGGTCATGGTTGGAAGGGGTGGGGGTGGGGGATCGAGAGCTAGAGGTGAGAGAATGGAAGTGGAGGGGGGGATGGTGGCGTGAGGGAAATATCATTTTAAGTTCTGCATAGTGGGTGGACTACACATTATCAGTGTGTGGAGGCATCATCATGTCACGATTAAAGGAAGACTAAAGAAGAGGACCTGGGGGAAATGTTTGATTCTCTGGCGGGTTTTTGATTCGGGTTTTTAGTCATTGTAATATATGATCTGTAAGAAATTGTGTGTTGTTTTAACTTAACTTGAGGTCTTTTAATTCATGTTCCATGCAGTTGATACCGTGTCATATTTATTTATGGAATGAGTGTTTCAGTTGAGTGATTTATCTCCCCTGTTGTTAATGAGCGAGTCAAGGGCATTAGCTAATTGCGACAGTGCGACACACAGTAAAATAAAGAAAATTTTTAAAAAGGAATTTCATATTTTAGTATCCGCTAAATTCAGCGACCTGTTTTAATAGTAATGTTCCTGCATAGTTGAAGCGATATAATCATCACCATCGGTATATTTAAGGAACTGTTTTCAGTGGTCGGTGTTTTCGATTCTACTTTTAGGGATATATTACTTAATCTAGAGGCAGATTTAGACGCTATACCCAAATGTGCAGGCATCGTGCCAGGTACATAAAACCGTCTGCAACGCAATGACGTGTTCATTCTGTCTGTGCCAATCAGAGAACCGCTCATTCCATGGCGGCTATGAGGACATAATTCAATGTTCATGATGTGGGTTTCACGTCGCCGGTTGATGATAATCCTACAAATGCTTGATTAGAAGAGTGGATTACATGCTGCATGTCATTTTTCACATGTTAGCACTGCAAAGCCCACCTGGTTTTTTTTTTTGTTTTTTGTTGGTTTTTTTTCGGTTTGAACTGGTACCAGAATTTCGGGTACTAAAATGGGAAGTTACCACACACACACACACACATATATATATATATATATATATGTGTGTGTGTGTGTAGTGATAAGAAACTCTAGGGAGAGCTGGACAGCACAAGGTCTTCAGAGCAGAAGCCCCCCTCAGTCAAGTGTTTCGGCCCTGAACTCCTTACACTCTAAGGGGGCCGGGCCGCACCCAGGTCATGACTCCTGGATGCCCTTGTATTGCCGCCTTTTTATTATTTTTTTTTCCTGGTCCTCAGCAGGTTCGATCACGCGCCTCCAGGGTGGTCGCCACTTTAGGACTGAGTCACCTTTTCTTGCAGACGTTTTAACTACTGAACCGTCGTACGCTGAGTTTGAGTTGGGAAATTATTTAATCCTCGTGAAGTTTACTTTCTTGATTCTTTCATTCCATAGGTTTCCCGACTGACAGGCTGCGTACACGATATCTCCGTAGGTGGCTAACTTGTGTGTGCGTGTGTGTGTGTGTGTGTGTAACATGGCCTCCTGTGCAGTTGCATTGTTCTCGATTCTTGCCGTAGATCTAGGCCTACACGTGGGACAACATCACGTGATGAATAGATCTGCTTCAAATCTTATGACTCGTCACTCGAGTCGACCAAACCAGGCTGCCATTACTGCAGAACAGAATGACTGGGGGAAGGTGTTACCCTCCTGTCGTATTATTGTTTGTCAGTGTCCGGCGATAGAAGAAGGGGGTCTGTTGAAGTGAAGTGAAGATTGTGTGTGTGTGTGTGTGTGGTGTGGTGTGGTTTGGGTGTGTGTGTGGTGTGGTTTGGGTATGTGTGTGTGTGGTGTGGTGTGGTTTGGGTGTGTGTGTGGTGTGGTTTGGGTGTGTGTGTGTGTGGTGTGGTTTGGGTGTGGGTGGGAGGAGGGTGAATGGTTTTCGCGATAGTTTCTATTGTGTCGCCAATCTGTAGCTATTGAGGGTCATTTAAGTTATTCAGTTACAAATGTATTTATTTATTTATTTATTTCTATGAGTTTGCTTGAATATAAAATTTCCCGACGGATGAATCTTCACTGATGTTGTGTGTGTGTGTGTGTGTGTGTGTGTGTGTGTGTGCGCGCGTGCACTGCATGGGTGTGTGTGTGTGCACGTGCGCGCGCGTGTGGAAATTTGTCTGAAATTGATGTCCACAACACCATTGAGCGTGGAATTACTTCCTTTGAAGCAGTTTTGAAGCGGTTGAAACGCTCACTGATGTTCATGAAAAATAACCGGAGTAAAAAAATAAAAATAAAAAAAAAGTCTCATACGGCCAAAGCATTCTTGCCACATCTGTGTCATTTCGTAGACAAGTGCTTAAATCAAGTGTATAAACATGCGTGAAATGGAAAAGATCTCACATTATGTTGAAAATAACGAACCGTGATCAATGAACACTAAAGAGTGGTAACTCTCTCCATGCACTAACAAGGGACACAACTTCAGGCCAATGCTGCTTAGCAACCAGCTAGCATACAGGTAAACGAAAGGTACATTAACTCACTCAGTACGGCCAGTCCTCTCTTCTCCTCAACACAGACCCCTCGGATGTCCAGTGGGTGTCTGAATGACCCAACCTTTAGCTTCCGTCGTCAGAACTGTGGTATTCTTTGTCAACATTCACCTCTTCAGTATAAGAGCCTTCCTCTTGCAATATTTTGATGGTGGTAATTGGGGTGAAACGCAGTTAACGTCGTCTCTTTCGCCGTTCGTATGGAGAGAGTTAACAGCCTACTGATCAGTCACGAAGAATGTTTCTCTCCTTAAAAACCTGCGGTGTGGTGAAAGAGTGAATGGCTTTGATCAGCACCATCACTGCCGATGACCAGCATGTTTGTCAGTGAAGGGTTAATTCAGTGTCACCTTGCTGGGGGAAAAAATAAACTAAAATGTCAGTGTTGTCAGTCACAGTTCTTTGAACTGGCTTTTTCCTTCTAGGGACTGCATTACTTCTTCTCCTGCTTGTTTCTTTTCCTTTTTTTTTTGTTTTTCAAGTAAGATTTTCTTCTTCTTCTTAGTTTCTGGGCTGTAACTCCCACACTCACTCGTATAAACTCACGAGTGGGCTTTTACGTGTATGACCGTTTTAACCCAGCCATTTGGCAGCCATACTCCGTTTTCGGGCGTGAGCATGCTGGGTATGTTCTTGTTTCCAATTCTACCCACCGAACGCTGACGTGAATTACAGGATCTTTAACGTGCGAATTTGATCTGCATGCTTGCGTATACACACGAAGGGGGTTTAGTCACACTAGCAGGTCTGCACGTATGTTGAGCTGGGAGATCGGAAAAATCTCCACCCTTTACCCACCAGGCGCCGAAATTTTCTACCCAGGACCGTCAGACTGAAAGTCCAACGCTTTAACCACTCGGCTATAGCGCCCGTCAAAGTAAGATCAATTGTACAACTGAAAAGTACACGAGAAATTGCAAATACGCCTCAAAGCGTATGGATGTGTCGGTCCAGAAAGGTGGCATCCCAGGAGTTCCTGGCTGTGTAGAACATGCCACAATGATTTGGGATGTGTGTGTGTAGTAGTAGTAGTAGTAATAGTAGTAGTAGTAGTCTTCAGTTTAACGTCTTCCTCTTTAAGTGATATTAGACGGGGGGGGGGGGGAAAGGGGGGGGGGTGGGGTGGAGGGCGGAGCGTGGTGGTGGGAACGGTATTGGGCAGAGGGTGATGAATGATGTGTGTGTACGTGTGTGTGCGCGTATGTGTGTGTGTGTGTGTGTGGTGGGGAAAGATACAGAGCATTGGAAAAAAATAAGACATTAAAAGGGGAGACATAGGCACAATATAGAAGGAAACGCTGACATCAAATAACTGTAACAACTATAACAAATGTGTGTGTGTGTGTGTGTGTGTGTGTGGATGGGTGTGCCGGCGCACGCACATGCGCCTCAGTGTTTGTCAGTGCTGCACCGTGCTGACAGGGCCAACACTGACACTGGACCAATGTGGTGCGCGCAGCAGCGTCAGTGCATCAGTGAGAGAGCATCAGTCAGTATTGTTTGCCTGGATTTCGCACACCGTGCAAACTGCACAAGTGAATGCACTGGTCCTTATCTTCGTCTGTTGTACAACTCCCCATCTCTCACTCACCCTGTTTTTTTTTCCTCCGTCTGTTTCTTAGCGCTAGACTGCTCTCAAATTTTTTTTTTTTTTCCACAACACATTTATCTGTGTGAAATTCGGGCTGCTCTTCCCAGGGAGAGCGCGTCGCTACACAGAGAGCCCCTCCCTTTTTTTTTCTTTTTTTTTTTGTTTTTTTTCCTGCTTGCAGTTTTATTTCTTTTTCCTATCGAAGTGGATTTTTCTACAGAATTTTGCCAGAAACAACCCTTTTGTTGCCATGGGTTCATTTACGTGCGATAAGTGCATGCTGCACACGGGACCTCGGTTTATCATCTCATCTGAATGACTAGCGTCCAAGACCACCACTCAAGGTCTAGTGGAGGGGGACTGAGAAAATATTCGCGGCTGAGCCGTGATTCGAACCAGCGCGCTCAAATTCTCTCGCTTCCTAGGTGGACGCGTTACCTCCAAGCCATCACGTACTCCATAATAAAGACTGGAAAGGAAAGTAATCCCTCAAAAGTGATGAAACAAAATTTTAGAGAAAAAAAAAACCTGAAAAAAAAAATATATATATATATATATAGAGAGAGAGAGAGAGCAACAACTGACTTTTCTTTTCTCGTGTTGTAACGGGGAAGTGAGGGGGAGGTGCGAGGGGGGGTAGGGGGGGGGGGACGGTCGTGGGGAGTGAGGGCCGGCTACAAAGGCAGCCGGCTTGACTTGACGACAGACCGCGACTGCACTGCTGCTGCTGCCGGCTTTTCACCTACCCCCCCCCCCCCCAACCCCCCACCCCCACCCCCCCCCCCCCCCCCACTCCCCCTTGTGACACAGTTCCCCCGGAACAATCAATACCTCCACCACCAGCACCACAATGGGACGAGGCAATGCAGGCTTTGCAGCAGCAGCGGTGGTGACCTGACTGACTGAGATCAGCAAAACTTGCCTGCCGTCCCGCCAGCGGCTGTCTCAGTGTCCCACGCCGCCACTCCGTTGCCATGGAAATTGGGGAGGGGGCGGGGGGGGGGGAGTTGCTGGGATGGTGAGTGAGGTGGGAATGGCGAGGTGGTAGTTTAGAAAAATGAAATTAAAAAAAAAAATTTAAAAAAAAAAAAAAACACGCGATCTTCTCACACGTTCGTGCAGTTTATTTCGCCAATCTGGATTCTGGGAACTGTCTTTACAGTTAAAAAAAAAAAAAAAAAAAAAAAAATATATATATATATATATATATATATATATATGGTATTCGGATAGCGCCATTGTTTTTCTTTACCTCTCACTGATGTCTTGACGCCGGCGGAATTATAATCGCAGAAAGGAAAGAAAGCATAATGACAACAGTAATGATAATGATGATATCTATATGGCGCTGAATCTTGTGCAGAGATAAAATCAAAGAGCTCAGAGTGAAGCCTTCTATCACTGAGACAATCTCAAACCTGACTATTCGAATGAGTCTCTAGAACAAGTGACATCGTCATCATCATCAGTGGAGTGATGGCCTAGAGGTAACGCGTCCGCCTAGGAAGCGGGAGAATCTGAGCGGCCTGGTTCGAATCACGACTCAGCCGCCGATATTTTCTCCCCCCTCCACTAGACCTTGAGTGGTGGTCTGGACGCTAGTCATTCGGATGAGACGATAAACCGAGGTCCCGTGTGCAGCATGCACTTAGCGCACGTAAAAGAACCCACGACAACAAAAGGGTTGTTCCTGGCAAAATTATGTAGAAAAATCCACTTCGATAGGAAAAATAAAACTGCACGCAGGAAAGAAAAAAAAAAAAGAAAAAAAAAGGGGGGTGGCGGGGGGGTGGTGGCGCTGAAGTGTAGTGACGCGCTCTCCCTGGGGGAGAGCAGCCCGAATTTCACACAAAGAAATCTGTTGTGATAAAAAGAGAAATACAAATACATATATGGCGCTGAATCTTGTGCTGAGACAAAATCAAAGAGCACAGAGTGAAGCCTTCTATCAGTGAGGCAATTTCAAACCTGACTGAATGGGTCTCCAGAACAAGTGACAACGTCATCATCATCACCATCATCATCACCATCATCATCATCGTCATCACCATGATAAAAGTAGATAACAACACACTGTCTTAAACCAGACTGGATCTCCATATCAACTGACATCGTCGTGCTTCATCACCGTAATCATCATCATCATGATAAAAGTAGAGAACAGCATACTGTCTCAAACCTGAATAGATCTCCATATCAACTTACATCGTCATCTTCATCATGATAAAAGTAGAGAAGAGCATACTGTCTCGAACCTGAATAGATCTCCATATCAACTTACATCGTCATCTTCATCATGATAAAAGTAGAGAAGAGCATACTGTCTCAAACCTGAATAGATCTCCTTATCAACTTACATCGTCATCTTCATCATGATAAAAGTAGAGAAGAGCATACTGTCTCGAACCTGAATAGATCTCCTTATCAACTTACATCGTCATCTTCATCATGATAAAAGTTGAGAACATCACACTATTTCAAATCTGAGTAGATCTCCATATCAACTTACATCGTCATTATCAGCCTCATCATCATCATCATCATCATCATCATCAACATCATGATAAAAGCCGTCGAGAACATCACACTGTCTCAAACATGAATGGGTCTCCATATCAACTGACATCGTCATCATCATCATCATCACCATCATCATCATCGTCATCACCATGATAAAAGTAGAGAACAGCACACTGTCTCAAACCTGAATGGGTCTCCATATCAACTGACATCATCAGCATCAGCATCAGCATCAACACCATGATAAAAGCCGTAGAGAAGAGCACACTATCTCAAACCTGAATGGGTCTCTATATCAGCCGACATCGTCATCGTCATCATCATCATCATCATGATAAAATCAGAGAGCAGCACTACATTGAAGGTAACTAGCTGCCACTGAGTTAATTTCAAGATATAAAACGCAGTTAGTGGCGCGCCATGCTTTAGCTGACAGCTAACTACCTGTCAGTTTACGATTCACCTCGCACTGGGCTGTGTTATCTGACTGTTTTTTTGTGCAGCCAGGCCCATTACACTGTTACATAACCTTTCACGGCCCTTCTCTCAGTTTCCATTTGCTGTGCACTGGCCACGATTGTGGTGAGTGTATTACCTGCATCGCAGATTCACAGGGACTGGAGTGGTGGCTGTCCCACTGACTGACCTGCCTTTGGTCAACACACACACATATATATATATATATACATCTCAATGGGCGGTCCCCACACCATGGGATATCAGCCTGACTCCATGCGTGACTAAGTGATTATTGTCTTTAGCCAGGGCCTTAATTAATACGTTGGCTGTGTTCTGTCCAAGTTACTCCACTGACTGCAGCGCAGGGTATTCTCTGGTGTGTGGTCTCACAGCGACCTAACATTGATACTGAGCTTGATGGACGCAATAGCCGAATGGTTAAAGCGTTGGACTTTCAATCTGAGGGGCCCGGGTTCGAATCTTGGTAACAGCACATGGTGGGTAAAGGGTGGAGATTTTTCCGATCTCCCAGGTCAACATATGTGCAGACCTGCTAGTGCCTGAACCCCCTTCGTGTGTATACGCAAGCAGAAGATCAGATACGCACGTTAAAGATCCTGTAATTCATGTCAGCATTCGGTGGGTTATGGAAACAAGAACATACCCAGCATGCTCCCCCCGAAAACGGAGTATGGCTGCCTACATGGCGGGGTAAAAACGGTCATACACGTAAAAGCCCACTCGTGTGCATACGAGCGAACATGGGAGTTGCAGCTCACGAAAGAAGAAGAAGAAGAAGAGATGCTGAGCTCGCCGAGGAGTGCTGGCAGAGGGTCTGACAGAACGAGTGCAGGAGTGGTGGTGTATATAGAGGGGAACTCGGGACTTCTTCTTCTTAGTTTAACCATTTCACTACCAGTCAGTTTAGAGTACAGAATTCCCTTGTGGCACAAACACAGAAAAGACAATGGCTAAGAATAGCTGGGGATTCCCCCTACGATGTATAGAAAATATGGCCTATCCTACCACCGAACATTAAGAGCAGTAGGTTCATGGATAACAGACCAGTGAATGGTCACCTTTCAGTGACATGGGTCCTCTACCACGCCTGTGCATAAATGCGAGCTTGGCGGTGAAAGGGTTAAATAATCTTTCATTGTTCAACAGTACACATGACTGATGGTCATAGTCGGACACGACTGACTATCATATATGCACATGATTACAATGCAATCAAAGACAAAAGAGCATACTGTGCTTACAACGTTGCACTTCAATTTTAACACGACGGCTGATGAACCATATTATCAATTGTATCAAATGACATCCATAAACCGTAAGTAATGAAATAATGAAATAAAACAAGTAAACAAATTATACATAATATAGTAAAATAATGCTAATATCAATATTAACATGAGATTAAGACTTCTTCTTCTTCGTTCGTGGGCTGCAACTCCCACCGTTCACTCGAATGTACACGAGCGGGCTTTTACCGTGTATGACTGTTTCTTACCCCCCCCCCGCCATGTAGGCAGCCGTACTCCGTTTTCGGGGGATGGACTCGGGGACAATACAAGCCGAGTGAGAGCCGACATCACCAGGTTAGTGTGGAAGACAAGACAGAGAAAACAACAACAATAATAAAGAACTAAACAAGCACACCGAAATGAAAACAATCACCAACAAATAATGAATCATGCGGCCTGTCATGCTCTACACTCTGTCACAGTGATCACAGTTCTTATTTCACTTCCACACACATGCTTGTGGAAAGATGGATACTGAGGAGAAAAAACAAAACGTGTGTGTGTGTTTGTGTGTGTGTGTGTGAATTCAGTGCAAGATTTATCAACTTCTCTCTCTCTCTCTCCACACACACACACACACACACACACACACACACACACACACACGACACATACACATGAATATACAGATAATGCTTTCAAAACGGACAGAACTGACTCTGCCTAACC
>NC_134896.1:48384283-48411783 GCF_041734735.1 Babylonia areolata
TATATCTATGAAAACGTGCAGCAGCAGCCGGGATTAACCGAATGAAAATAACTGAGAAAACTGACATACACACACATATACATACACACAACAGCAAAAAATATCCGGCAGCAAACCAGTAGCACTGAGCAGCAGCAACAACAACAAAACTCGCAATACAAAACCGTTAGTAAATCATTGGATTTCATCAGTCACACTCATCAACACGTCAGTTAACGCTGTATCATGTGGCATCCCATGTTTTTTTCATGCCGGGAGAGAATAGTGAACTGACGCGGAATGGATGAGACATATGAGGCGACCCAAAACACATACATTGGGATTAGTTTCAGTTTCAGTTTCAGTAGCTCAAGGAGGCGTCACTGCGTTCGGACAAAACCATATACGCTGCACCACATCTGCCAAGCAGATGCCTGACCAGCAGCGTAACCCAACGCGCTTTGTCAGGCCTTGAGAGAAAAAACAACAAAAAACCCCCAAAAAACCCAAAAAAAACCGGGGGAATAAATAATAGATAAGCTTGCATAAATAAATAAATAAATAAATAATTATAATATAGAAAAAGGTAGTAGTTATAATATTAGTAATACTAATAAAACGATAATAATAAAACATAAATAAATAAATAAGACAACAATGGTGATAAATAAGCGAATAAATGTAAAATATGAATACACACATTCACACATTAAAACTCACGGGAAGAACAATACACCATACATGCATCAGTTATGGCAGTAGCCTATGTATAATCACACACACACACGCGCGCGCACACACACACACACACACACACACACTGACAATTTGTTCATTTTAGGCCGCAAAATATGTCATTAATTAATTTTTAATTCTATAGCCATGAAAACTGATAAAATAAGACTAGTATAATAAAGTTAAACAACCGCCAGAGCTGACAGTCTAATTAGCCACGGTGGCAATGATCACAAATAATACAGGGTCATAAGCTGCCGGAACTGATGCGTAGCATATACTAATAACTTGACTATAACTTGACGACTGAAGAACAAATCATCAATTGCCGGTGCACGTGGCGCGGATCAGTGTCACTGAGGTAAAAAGAACATATCCACGCAGCACTCCAACACATCTCACTTGACTTCGGATGCTTTTTATTGTACTAGTCACACTATCGCCTGCGAGTTGAGTCTGAATCTAACTTACTCATAGTACACGGAAACTTGATGCGCTTTGCAACTGCGATTCATTCATTCATCGCGATTCTTCTTTTTATTTCAGTTTTTGTTTAAATCAGTTAGTTAATTGATGATAATAATAAATAATAATGATGATAATAATAATATTGTTATCATCTACACCGCTGATTTCAGTATCTATTTATTCATTTATTTATTCATGTATTCTGTCTGAGTGAGCGCTGTTAGAAAAACAGCAACTACCTTGACCAAAGTCCTTACTTGTCGGTAAAAGAAATGGAGAAAAAAAGAAATTTAAAAAAAGAAGCTTTCTCTTCTTTTATTAAAACGAGACGAAACTGCCAGGAGAGCATAATTATGGCCCTTCCCTTTTCACACATTTTTGCGTGTTCTTCCAAAACGGCGCAGACAACAAAATCGCCGGCACCAATGCAGCACATTCACTTCAATCAAACTGTGAGAGAGCACAGAGAGAGAAGGGAGAGGCCGGGGGGCGGGGGGGGATGCAGCAGGGTAAGGGGGAGGGGGGGGGGAGGATGGGAATACAGACGGCGCCAGACAGTAGGCAGACTCTAGAACGTCTGGCTACACAACTCGGCAGCCCGGAACAAGCCAGACGCATTGGCAGAGTGGAAAGCAAGACGCCTGCCAAGTGCAAGACAGTGAATTGCACAGGCTGTGGTGTGTGTGTGCGGTGGCAGGGGAAGGGGGGGGGATTGAGGCGCTGAGAACCCAGGCCCACACAAAATGTAAGTGGAAACACGGCTGGCCGCGTGTCTTGTGTTAAGTGTTGGCCTTGCGGAACTGTGACGAAGACAAGTTTTCAGTGAGTTGTTCATGGTGATTCAGTGATACGTCCCGGTCTCTCGTTCCGACTGCCTCTCCCTTCCCCCCACCCCCTCCCTCCGTCACTCCTTTGTATCGACTTGAGTCAGTGCTGGCTTGCCACGGACAGACCCGTTTCGTGTCAATCAATAATATTTCATCGATTTTTGTTTCCCTCACTCTCGCTTTCTCTTAACAACTGTTTCAGTTTTCTGTGTGTGGGTGGGTGTCTGTACAACAATAAACCCGCTGTCGATGCAAGCTGTTAATGAAAATCAAAGTGATGGCGCAGCGCTGAGAGCCAGCTAGTGATCCGTCGACACGCAGCTCCAGTTCATGACTGTGTCTGGAATCTCCGGGACAGGCTGGGGGAGTAGGTCACAGCATCCTTGCGGTCATCACAATGGAGCAGCAGCAGCAGCAGCACAGCAGCAACAGCAGGAGTCGCCAGTGTCTGCCTTCTCCAACACCCAGCTGGTTACTTTCCTCACCAACCTGGGCATCACGCGAGCAGGGCTGGACTCCGTCTGGGGTAGGCCTGTATTTCAACACTGTGCTCTTCGTTTCACATGATTGTCGTAGTGATGGTGATGATGGTGTTTGTTGTTACAAGATCGCCATTCAGTATCGTGAATGCGCTTGAAGCGTGTGTGTGTGTGTGTGTGGGGGGGGGGGGGGAGGCGGGGGGGCGGGGGGGGGGGAGAGAGGGGGGGAGGGGAAGGGAATGTGTGGTTTCATCTTGACAGCAGCCGCTAGATATTGAACATACATTTGATGTCAGTGTGACTGCTTTGTGCCATAACAATGTGGTTGTCTGAGTTTGTGCTTTCTTAATATGGTTAAGGGGAAAAAAAGTAAGCTGTGTCTGTTTTGAGGGGTTGTGGGGGCGGTGTGTGTGTGTGTGTGTGTGTGTGTGTGTGTATGTGTGTGTGTGTGTGTGTGTGATGACTGAGGAGGATGGGGGTGGGAAGAAGGTTGTCACTTTAATTAAATAAGTTTAGTAGTGTGACTTTATCGTTGTTTGTGGACAGGGTTTTGTTACAAACAAACTGATGACAGTGTGATGTGAATAGATGGATATCGCTTGAACATCTGTTGAAAATATTGATCATAATGATCTTGACTCACACTTATGGAAATAATTTCAACATCTGTGCTTTGCCCACAAAATGCCCATTGGAGAAATTTAGAGTCCGGGGCCAATTCATGCACAGATTTTTTTTTTTTACTTCTTGCCTCCAGTTATAGTGGTGGTCTGACTGCTAGTATTTTAGAGGAGACAAACTGAGGGACCCTATGCAGCATGCACTCACTGCGTGTAAAAGAACCCACAGCAAGAAGATAGTTGTCCCTGGGGAAATTCTGCATAATTCCAAGTTGATTACTGAATATTTACACTCGCACAAGGTGCAAGTACAAAGTGCATTGTGATGATACTGTCTCTTTAGGGAGAGTATCTTGAGGAATCTGTTTTGACAACAAAATAATTCTTCTTCTTCTTCTTCTTTTGCGT
Source organism: Babylonia areolata (assembly GCF_041734735.1). NCBI lineage: Eukaryota > Metazoa > Mollusca > Gastropoda > Neogastropoda > Buccinidae > Babylonia > Babylonia areolata. Next base: position 48,387,800 of record NC_134896.1, read on the forward strand.
TCGTGGGCTGCAACTCCCACGTTCACTCGTATGCACACGAATGGGCTTTTTATGTGTATGACCATTTTTACCCCGCCATGAATAAAATAATTCAGCACAATATAATTGAAGACAATAATAATAAATATATTTGTTTAGAAATTAAATTGACAGAACTTACAGATGGTTTTAATTGATTGTTCTCAAGTTTTCTTACCTTTCCTTCTGACCTTGACTTATGGTCATAATTTTCAAGGGCATTTTCTTTCCTTTACGCTTTTGTAAACTTCGATTTAGATTTTTTTTTTTTTTTATTCAAATTTCTTTATAATTGTTATGACAAAATATAAAAAAAACAACTTTCATTAAAAAAAAAAATTTCTTTATCATCATCATCAGAAAAATGCTGCTCTGCAGTGTTTTGTGAATACTGAATAACAAAAAAAAAAAAAAAAAAAAAAAAAAAATCTAAAAGATAAGTTTTATTTGCTTATTGGGACCGAAAGAATGGAAAAAGTGTGACCAAAGTAAACTACCCCATCTTCTGCCTGCCTCAGTCACAACTGCAAATAACATGCACATTGAATAAGAGAATAAGAGATTTAAATGGAGATGGTTTAAACTGAATTAAATTTAAATTGAAGGAAGATTAATGGCAACATCTTCCAGTTGTGATAATTCAACACCATTCGGCGTGAAGGTAAAACTACAGGTATAGCATCTATATTTTTACATTTTTAAAACCGGAACAAAACTCTAACAATAATTCAGAAGAAAAATAATCATTTAGCTTTTCTGTTGACTTTAGAGTCTTAGTTGTTTAACAGCAGGAGCCATAGTTAAAGTGCTGATGATTACATACATATTCATTCCATGATCATATGATTTTTGACTGTGAGTTAAGGAAACTTTACCTGCCTGAAAGTGTGTCATCTATTGACACTGGGAATGTTGATTACAAAAACAACTACACTTTACATTAACACTTATTTCTGTTGTTGAATCAATGACTTCACTTTTATGAAATCCATTAAGTAACTTTCTTTAACTATATTATGTATTTTGAATACTGACCTTTGATTCCACGCTCCATATGTGGAGTGATGGCCAAGAGGTAACACGTCCGCCAAGGAAGCAAGAGAAACTGAGCACACTGGTTCGAATCACACCGGCAGTTGCCAGTATTTTCTCCTCCTCCTCCACTAGACCGTGAGTGGTGGTCTGGACGCTAGTCATTCGGATGAGATGATAAACCAAGATCCCATGTGCAGCATGCATTTAGCACACGTAAAAGAACCCATGGCAACAAAAGAGTTGTGTCTGTCAAAATTCTGTAGAAAAATCCACTTCAATAGGAAAACATATTAAATCGCAGGCAGATAAAAACAAAAGAAAAAATGGTGGCGCTGTCAGTGTAGCGACATGCTCTCCCTGGGGAGAGCAACCCGAATTTCACACAGAGAAATCTGTTGTGACAAAAATGAGTAATACAAATCTGTTTCCCCCACTCACCATACAAGCACACCCCATCCTCTCCTACCTTTTTTTGTGTGTGTGTGTGTGTGTGTCTATTTATTCTTAAATGATGACATTCAAATGTGAAAATTAATGCTCTGAGTAAATGTCTTCACCACTATGTGTGACAGGACATCAAACAAAATTCTTCCCTCTCTTCCATCAATGATTCTAGAGTGAGCCATGGAGAAAAAAAAAAAAAAAGTATTGGCATCAATACACCAACATAGCAAACCATTGTACTGAACTCAGAATCTAAGCCCTACCCTAACTGCAGGCTTTACAGTATTAATCAAATGATCATCACTACTCATTCAGTTGAACACTTCCATTTTCCACTTCTTTTTCTTTCTTTTTTTTTTTTAACTTCTGCAACTCTACCCTACACTCATCCTTTTGACATGCACAGCATTCAAGCCTCATATGTATTTAAATACACCAAGTATATTGCAAATATTACAAGTGATATGCTCCTAGAATTCAGACTTAAAATGCAGGGTTCAGTGTTAACCTTGTTGACAAAGCACCTCACTATGAAGCAAGAGTGCACGGTTCAGTTCCTGTTCAGACCTTATAATAATAATAATAATAACAAGAGAGGCAAGGCCTTCAAGACTCACTTGTGATAAATTAAGTCCCCTAGCATTAATTACAGAGTAATTTCCCTTTTTTAACTATCTGCACCAAAACGTTTGCAAAATAAATAAAAATTCCATGCTTAGTAAAAGAAGTTCCTGTTTGAACAAAAAATGATAATAATGACTGCTCTTGTTGTTGGGTCAGAATATCAGATCAAAGTGCCAAGTTTAGAGAATACAAAAAATATACATATAACAGTAAATGCAGTTTGCATATAATTAGGCTTCATTTTTTTGTGTGTGTGTGCCCATCCCAGAGGTGCAATATTGTTTTAAACAAGATGACTAGAAAGAACTGAATTTTACCTATTTTTATGCCTAATTTGGTGTCAACTGACAAAGTATTTGCAGAGAAAATGTCAATGTTAAAGTTTACCACGGGCACACAGACACACGGACACACACACACACACACACACACAGACAACCGAACACCGGGTTAAAACATAGACTCACTTTGTTTACACAAGTGAGTCAAAAATAATTTTACTTATATAGCACTGAATCTTGTGCAGAGACAAATCAAAGCGCTTTCGCACCAGTCATTCACACGCATGCATAATTAAAACTGGAGAAACACAAGACAAGGAAGAGACAGGGAAGGGAGGCTATTGGAAGAGGTGGGTTTTAAGGCAAGACTTGAAAGATCTGAGTGTCAAGACTTGATGAAGCGAAAGAGGAAGTTCATTCCAACTGCAAGGTCCATAGACAGAGAAAGAACTGCAGCTAACAGTCGAGTGTTTGAATTTGGATATGCGTAAACAGAGAGGATCCGAAGCCGATCGTAGTGAGCAAGATGGAGTGTAGAGGTGAAGGCAGCCACAGAGATAGGAAAGCGCAGATTTGTGAATACATTTATAACGTAAGAGTGCTGATCTTGTACTTTATTCTGTGTGAGACAGGGAGCCAGTGGAGATGTTGCAAAAGAGGAGTGATGTGCTCAGATCCTTTCTTTCTGAGGACAAGTTGGGCAGCAGATTTTTGTATGCGCTGAAGGGACTGAATGGATGAAGCAGGCAAACCAGACAATAGAGAGTTACAGTAGTCAAGGCGAGAGAGAATGAGAGAAACGACAAGCCTTGATGTTTATTCCAGCCTTCCTTTTGGAACTTGATTGGTGGACTAGGTGCTAGTCTTTCAGATGAGACAATAAATCAAGGCAGTGATCATAGTGCACATGTCAAAGAACTCACTGTAACAAGAGAGTTGCCCATGGCAAAATCCTTTTGGCAGAGTGAGATGCCCACTTTGATAAAAGTAAAGAAATATCCATGCAGACATGAAAAAAGAAAATAGGGGGCACTGAATTGTGGTGAAAACACTCTCCCTCAGGAGTGCAGCTCAAATTTCACTGAGATTTTTTTTTTCTGTCATGAGAAGTAGTGCTGCATTATGAAATATCATCGTTCAATTTTCCTTCTAATCAAATCATCAAAACTTTTTTTCATTTAAAAGATACATTTGTTTAAATATTATTTCCTCTTTATGTGTGTGTGTGTGTGTGTGTGCAGAAAAAGAAGTGACAGGCATGATGCTGTGCGAATTCTGCGAAGAGGACATAAAAGATGTCTTCACAGAGTTCAAGGACAGGTTTCGAATCCGGAAGCTTCTCCGTGACATTGCAGACAAGGTGCGCCATAAACCGGCCACCACTGCCCACCCCCATGAGCACAGTCAGCATCAGAAGGACATGTCGAGAAGTGGTGTTGATGATTCACCCGCACATAAGGTCTCGCTCAAAGTGGAAGTGGCGTCATCTGCTCTGCTCAATTTGGCGGCTTCTGACCACAAATTCAAAAGTGCATCAAGAAGCCAGTCTAACAGTGCTGATGACTGCCTGCCTTCAAATCCTGTTTACAGCCCACAGACATTTGAATCCTCTGAAGACAGCAGTGTGAAGGAAGAGAGAGGTTCCTTCACTGTGAAGCGGCAGCGTGTGGAGAGTGCGCCTTGCGCAAACAGGATTCCTGAGGCCCACACAAGCTCCTACACTGGCAGGCAGTCCACATCTCATTCGTCGGTGGACAGTTTTGTGTCTCGCCCTTCCATGTCGCTGTTCCTGAACAAACCAGATTTTCTGTCCTGCTTTATGAGCTCCCACCCTATGCTGAATGCCGGTTATTCACACAGTCAGGAACCCAGAAAGACAGCATGGCCGTCATCAGAAAGTGAAGAGCAGGCGCTGTGTCTGAAGAAGTCTCCCCAAAGAATCGTCTCCCCCCCAGAGACGAGAAGTGAGGCGGCCTCCCCAGCTACCCAGCCCTCCTCCACCACACCTGACTATGTGTATGGGCTAGACCCTTCCCACGTGGACCTGACCTCTGTCATGTCCATGGGCAGCCTGGCCTCGAAGTTCACTGCTCAGGACATCCTGTCCAAGAAGGGCCAGCGGTCGAGGCCCAACAGTGCGCAGAAGCTGGGCTCCATTTTGATCCGCAGTGCCTGCCCAGCAAGCCAACCTGTGGTCCTCCCCGCCCCACCTCCGCAACATATCCCAGCCCCAAAAGCAACAGTTCCTCAACACCATTTACCAAGTCGCTCCCCACATTCGTGAGTACGAACACCTCCTGTGGCAGCGGCTGAGCGAGACTCTGCAGAACCGACGCAAATATCTCCTGGACAAAAAGCTGGGTAAACGAGGTCTTTCCAGTTCTGGCCCGTCTTCCGCAGCATCGTCCTCATCGATTAACGACCTGCCGGACATTTCGGAGTGGCAGGTTACTTCCATGCAGAGTCACCTGAGTAATCTGAAAGAAGACGGTCATGAGGATGTCAACATTCTGAAAGAAGTTGTGGCCTCGGATGGCTGTCTGGATGCCAAGCATATCAAAACAGAGCCTGTGTCATAAACGGGAAAGTTTTAGTTTATATTAACAGTACAGTCTTAGTTTATATGAGCAGTATATTCTTCTTAAATAAACAACATAAGCTTAATTAACAAAGGAAAATATTTTGTGTTATTTGTTAATATCATAACACTAAATTCCTCAAGCTGAATTGACTGGCTTAAACCAAGTAATAAGTTTTTGTTTTACTTTAGAACACAAGGTGTGTCAATACAGATTCTGTTGTGAGAAATGAGACTGAGGGAAAACATTTGCTGCAACAACCCTCTTGTTCATTTACATGAACAGGGGTTTGTGCATGTTTGTTTTTAGGTATAATTCTAAAGTTGTCACTTATCAGAGTTTTTACAGGAGACAAATCCTGAGTGTGCGCTGTGTGCTTGTGTCTCTGTGAATGTATGAGTGAGTGCTTGTAAGAAGTGCGAGTTCATAGCCGTACTCTTGGTAACTCCACAGTTCTCAAAGGTCTGCCATATTTTGGAAGACAGATTCTAGCAAAGCAGCATGAATATTATTTGTTTCTCCTTCAAGGAAACTGAGATAAGTTTTTAAAAGGTCTAAAGAAGACAAATGACCACTAGTCAAATATGTTTTGAAGTGAAAAATTTGTGTTTTGACCAGTACCATGAGTATGTGTTGTGTGCAGCCCGCAGTGATCACAAAGTGAAAGCGTTTGGGTCAGTGAGTTTGTTGATACTTCGTGGGTATATTATCATACACCCAAGGCTAGTCAAAGAATAATACATTACAGTTTGAAGCTTTTTGAAAGTTCAAGTTACTGGGTTAGGTGCTTATCACTTTCTTCATGGTTATAACAGTGAAAATAATCACAACTGCTGATTAGTAACTCCCTTCAAAACCATTGACAGACAGTGGATAACTATACATTTGCTTTTCAAATGGTTACCCCATACAAATTTATACAAGAACTGCTGATTGGTGACTGTTTCCTTTGTCTTTGCTTTGCCTTTTTTTAAATTGTAATTTCTGACAGACTGCTGAATGCTATATTTAACCAACTGGTAGTTGACAACATCAATAAAAAAAAAAAATAACATGTTGGTACTCCACAGAATGTTCATCATCAAAAGTTGCTTGTATTTATTCACTTTGTTCAGTTATTTCAGGACACCTGACACCAAACTGCTGATCTAATTGCTTTGAAACCATTTATGGCCGCTTGAATACACATTAGCGTAAATGGTTGGTTGGGTTTGCAAAAATCAACCAGTTCTACTCATTATGTTAAATGCTGTAATATTCACCCGTCATAACTGATTTACTGGGGAAAAGGTACAATGTATCCAGGCTAGTGATGGAAAGTAAATGGAAGAATGAATAGTCTAGTTTGCATGAAGTCACTCACCAAAGAGTGTTTTTTTCAGACTGAATTAACTGTGAATACTGAAGGTTTTTTGTATGTTAACATGCGGATTATTCCCCTTTTTTGTTTTGTTTTGGTATAAACAAAAAGTGAGCAGGAAAGGAAGAAAAACTCATATACCACAGAGTATGTAGCAATAATTCTAAGAGGACATACATGTTAATTCTTTGCATAAACCAACAAAAGAAAGGGGGGGAACGTTAATAATCACTCCATTTTTGTTTTTTGTTGTTTTTTCAATGACGTAGATTTAATTTTTCTTTTCTTCAACAATGATATACAGTGCCATATATATACATACATTGATTTCATGCAATATGCAGACAAAGAGACATTCTGGTGAGAAGGCAGTGGTAGCGTTTATACAACACTGCACATAATATGTGACGAAATCTGCCTGTTACATTTGGTACAACTGCAGTTTCACACAATGTTAATTTTAATGACAACTGATGAGCAAGACACAGTTGCGTTATGGACGTACAGATGGGAGTATTAAAAGAAAAGCAAATGGTTGAGTTGCTTAAAGTGGTTGCGTGTATTCTGTGATTGAGCATGTGTGTATACATATTTTTAATCAAGTGTGAACGAGACAAAATGAAACAGTGACTGTACATTAAAAAAATTTAAAAACCAGATCAGACAAAAGTAACAGTGATAGAAAATACATTAAAAGAAAGGAAAATGGACAACAGCCATTCGTATGCCAAAACATAACATAACCACATGCGCATGCACTGCAACAAAGCTCAACAAAAAGTAAGACAAAGGAAAGCTCAACAAAAAGTGAGACAAGGGATATCAGGATATACTACAGTATCAGACTAAAAGGTCTTCCTTCCTACTGATTCTCACAATCCTAGCACAAGCTTACATCATAAGGCTGGGGATTCTCTATTCCCAGGGTTAGCCATCCCATATACAGAAATTTTTATTATTTTTTTTAAAAAAGTTTTCCTGATATTCATACCACACCATACCAAGACATTTTGTACAGTTTTTGTCACAAGGCATCTCACCTCACTCCATGTTCAACCCATTTTCCCCAACATCAGGAACATTTTTTTTTTTTCATGTATAAAACAATATGCAAAGAAAAAAAGGATAAGAAATACACACACTTATTTCTTCTCTAAATAAACTCATTTCAAGCGTACTCAAGCTAAGACTGGGATTGGGAAAGCAGTACTGAATGCGTATCAACTGAATAGAACGACAAGAGCAGACTTCTCGCAATTTTTCTTTTTAAGATAAGAAAGGTTAAATGAAAAATGAAACAGGCTCACATTTAAGTAACCCCCCCCCCACACACACACACACACACACACCACACAAAAAAACCCACTGTACCTTCGGAGCAAATCTTGTCATCAACCCAAAACATTTAAAATGATGAGAAAAAAGACAGGACTTTATTAGTCTCTTGTCAAGCTCATGATTTAAGTAAGGCATACAAAATACTGCTTAATTATAACGAGAAGGCACAATTTTTACAAAATTATTATAAAAAAAAAAAAACCTTTTTTCCTTATATATATATATATATATATATATAACACAAAGTTGAAAACCAACACCTATTTTGTTAAACAAAAAAATAAAAATCTGAATTTTCACTGCCACCCGGCAGCTTGGTCACAAACTACACTTGTAACAGGTGACGTAATGCTATTTTTTTACGTCATCTGTCTGACCTTACATGTCGTCTTCTACTACATAACGTAAAGCCATCATGTTCTAAATATTCCTTCAATTTTCTATGTACACATCACTCTCTTTCACTCTCACTCTCTCTCTCTGTATCTCAGTGATTGTGTGTAACCACCACCACGACAAACCAGACTGGGAACTCCACAAATTAAGAGTTCACAATGAAAACCCATGGATATATACACATGACTGGCCTTCAAGAGAGTGTCAAAGAACAGGAGCACATGCTGACTCAATCTTACGTCATTCTCTCACTTAACGTGGCAGTGACACTAAAATTTTTTGCCTCCCTGAACAGGCATTCCAAAATCAAGTCCAGTGTCGCGCACACCATTGTCATTCAGTCTCCAGATCATACATGTATACATGAGACAATCAAATGTCACAACAACACACTTTCCTTTGTGTCTAGAATAAGTGTGTGTGTGTGTTTGTGTGTGTGTGTGTGTGTGTGTGTGTGTGTCACAAGAAACTTTCCTCTGTCTCTAGAATATGTGTGTGTGTGTGTGTGTGTAGGCACGTGATCAGGATGTAATAGCCCATTTCAGCATGGAGCTGCAACCCAAGGAAAAGCACATTACTCACTCCACCCAGGAATGAATGGGTGGGGACCTGACTTTAGTCGGGTAAGGTTAAAATGGCAGAACGAGCCCCTCTGCCTACTTTGCTGAACCCTACACACAGTGGACATGAATTCACTGCCTCAATGGTCGTACAAGGCAAAGGGACCATGAAACTTAACATATATATAGATATATATATTTATGTCAATATAATCACATGACAGACAAATCTATGTTTCTGGTCTTTTACTCTATTTCTTTCTCTCTAAAACAATGAGTGACAATTTTTCGAAAGAATCATACAAACTTATCAGGGATACACAAATCTTTGTTGGATCATGTGACAATAATCTGACTTCACTGTCCAAGGTTTTACCAACTTAAAATGTACGTCCCATTTGATTTGGAAAATTTTTTTTTTTCCATTATCAGTTCAAAAGATATGTGTGTGAAGGTATATTGGCTTCCAAAGTCTATTTCACAAAGAAGCATATTTGCATATTATATTTTCATGATCATTTATGTATTTAATACACAAAGTATTTCTAATGATTGTATAAATATTTATGCTAATCTTTGTTCTGTGCTTGTACAGGCAGTTTTGCTGAAGATCTGCACCTGTCTAATTCATTTTTAAAAGCACATTCTCTATTTACTTTATTGTTTTACTTGGTTCTGGTCTTACTACTGGGTTAGTACCAGTACATACTGCGAACTTTGCCACAACATAAGACAAAAAAAAAGATAGATTATGCTTATGTTTGTAATCAAACTGTTCCAACCTGGAAAGCAGAGCCTTATATTTTGAAACAGAATGAAATGACAGCGTTGTTGTGGAAAATCATATTACCACAGCCCTAACATGCAATAATCACCGAAGATTTTTCAACTTGAAAAGTTATGCACATTCTGTATGGAAAGCAAATCATCTGAAATGAGATACAATTCGAAAAGACAGAGCCAAAGGATGCAGTGCACACATCTGTCAATCAAAATTCTTTTGTCCAACAATCAACTGAAAGTGAAATAACAGCAGTCAGCAGTCAATGTAACTGACAAATCTTCATGCATCAAAGGATATAATTCAGTGAACAAGCTACAACAGTCATCAGGAAATACAAAATACTATATGTTTTCTTCCCACGTTCAACATGTGGAGTGATGGCCCAGAGATAAGGTGTCCACCTAGGAAGCGAGAGAATCTGAGCGTGCTGGTTTGGATCATAGCTCAGCCGCCGATATTTTCTCCCCTTCCACAAGACATTGAGTGGTGGTCTGGACGCTAGTCATTCGGATGAGGTGATAAACCTAGGTCCCGTGTGCAGCATGCACTTAGCGCATGTAAAAGAACCCACAGCAACAAAAGGGTTGTTTCCTGGCAAAATTATGTAGAAAAATCCACTTCGATAGGAATAACAAATAAAACTGCACACAGGAAAAATTTTTTTTAAATGGGTGGCGCTATAGTATAGCAACACGCTCTCCCTGGGGAGAACAGCCCGAATTTCACACAGAGAAATCTGTTGTGATAAAAAGAAATACAAATACAAACAGAACAAATACAATATGCTCTCATTTTGCCGTTCTTCCTCCCCTCCCCTCTCAGCTTGCTTTCAGTGCCATTTTGGAAAAAAAAAAAGAAGAGTGTTTCCCCATGTTTATTTTTACCCATTATCTTGTTAAACATATCAGGAAAAAAATCATGCAAATTAGTTCCAGTAGTGTCCATTTAAAAGTTCTACATCCTAATTTGTGTGGCAGCACGTCTACAAAGCTATAACTTGTAGTTGCCATAAAGCTACAATTTGTATAAGGACACAAAAGGTTCATAACTCAGATTTTTTTTTATAAAGTTCACCAGTATGCAAGGACCATAAATAAACATGTGAATCTAATACATTTATTGAGACCCATGATTTATATGCCTGTTTTTGTTACCTTTGATTTGCAATAGATAATTTTTATACATATGAGTGCATCTCTACACTCCAGCATAATCATGCAATAGCTTCTTAAAATCATAGATTTTAAATGTACAATAATTTGGACCTATGCTTAATTAATACACAAATATATTTACCACCTCGGATACACATGTAAGGACCAGTGCAGGTCAGACAAGTGCTCATGCACCAAGACATTTTAAAAAGACTACAAGGTAACAGACAAGACATAAGTTCTTTGGCCTTAGTTTATATCTTATCCCTTGGGTTGCTTTGTTTGCCACACGTCAGGGAAAACGGCTCACAAAATGTTACTCTCAAATGGAACAGCTTCTCCGGCTACAGCAAGAAGTTTGGTCAATTTCCCTGAAGCTTTGTAAATTTACCATAGTTTACAGTGATGTTTTTGTCGTTTTGGTTTTTTTTATCCCAAAGTTCCTGCATTATCCCTTCTTTTGCACAAAATGAAAAGTTTCAGATGATGAAAATGAAAAGGATGAGCAAGATTAAAATCAACAAAGAATAATCCACATAACAAACGTATAAAATAAAAAAGAAAGAAAGAAAAAAACACACAAAATAAAAAAACATCCTTAAATCTGACATGAAGGATAAAACACGCACAATATCACAGCCTTTGGCTTATAAAATGATACACACAATCAAAGAGATACATACATTATTACATACCATGAGCAGAATACTATCTGTGCCAGAAGCAGGACAGTTCACATACATGTACAATTTCAGTCTTGTTTAACAAGGTTCAAGTCATCAGATCCCTCACTTGCCTTGTCTAATCTTCCCACCCCAACACCACTAGCTGCAGTACATCAGCAGTATACATTTATCATTTACATACTTTTGATCTCAAAAACTAGAAAACCTCTGCATCAGACACTACTTTTTGTAAAGCTCTTGGTTTAGCATGACTGCAAGCCAAGAATCTCCACTTAATCCAATTGTAAAACAGCCAAGTATCCGCATTTAATCTGATAATTAAAACAGCCAAGCATTGCACTTAATCTGACAATAACAGTGAGGCATCTCTGTTTAACCAAGCAAAGTAAACGGCAGTAAACGAGATAAAAAAAAAAAAAAAAAAGGATAATGTTGAAAAACTTTGAAGGCAGGAGAGTAACCACATTTCATCGGTCAGGGAATAACTATTCCGTTTGATTGTTTGTTAGTTTTTACAATGTCATTGTGTAGTAATATGAAATGTGTGTTTTCTTTTTCTTCATTTTGTTTTCTTCTTTATATCATTATTATTACTATTATTATCATCATTGTCACAGTTCTAGTACCTAAAATTGCCAGATTTTTTTTTTCACGTTCAGGAAGCCAAATAATCCCAAAAAGACAAACTTGTGATTTAAGGTTAACACAGCACCCTGAAATAATTTGTGTGGTTGGAAGATGCTGCCAGTTTTGATAGTTTTCATACTATTGGCCTGCCTGAAAGATATGTTAGTGATATTTTTTCATGACTGGTGGAGGTGCTCCACATCATCTATGCATTAATACAATGAGACAGTCTCATAAAAAAAAAATGTAGACTAAAACTGAATGTGTTTGCAAATTACGTAAGTAAAATTTTCTTTATTTCAACACCACTGTGAACGGCAACCTGAGTTGTATGAGAAATATGAGCAATTCTGAAAGACTATAGGATCAAATCCCCTTTATATCTTCATCATTGTTTTAAGTCAGATCAGCAAAATATCCAATGATGTAAAATTTGGTAAGTGTGTATGTTTGTTTGCATTTATCATATTTTATGTCAAATAAAATCCTATCTTCATCCATTAATTCTGCACACATTAAAAAATAACAACAAGACTTCTGCACTCTCCTCAATACCCTCACCCAAGACTACACACTAAAGTAAAAAACAAAACAAAAAAGCACAAAAAAAGCTTTACAAGTTCTACCCTGTCCTGAAAACCCTCACCCACTTTCAAATGCTCAAAGGCTGCACAGTAGTAAAGTCTCTGGCCAGCATGCCACTCAGTCTGGGCATCTTAGCGCTGGTAGGATTGTCGTCGAATGCTCTAGAGTCCAACCTCCTTTTGCCTCGACACAGATCACACACATGGTGGCAACCGTTGTCCACCAAGGGGGTGTGACCATACAGCACCTTGGCTGTCTGAGAATCTCTGTTGGCGACCTCAATCTCCACGGCCTTGTTCAGGTGGCCTGCACGCTGGCGGTCTTTGGACGCCATCTGGAACCAAGCAGTGACAGGAGGTGTGGTAACCATAAAAGGTAACGGTTAACCATACACATCTGAAGTGTCTTAATTTGTTATCTACTGCCTGTTTTGAGAATGCATGTCATCGCCAGACTAACCCCTGGTTAGTCTGTATCTCTGTTATCAAGATTTCTTTTTTCTGTATCTTTGTTGCATGGGCTTTTGGGGTTTTGTTTGTTTGTTTGTTTGTTTTAATTTAACCCATTATGTGCCAAGCATTTTTACTGGCTTGGGCTTTCTGTTTGCCAGACGGTTTTTGGTTGCAGATGGTTTTTGGTTGCAGAGAGTAATAATCAACAAAAAATTCTAGCATGCAAACAACTGCAAGAGTGTATACATAACCCATACTTATCTGAAAGGAAAATGAACAGACTATGAATTTCTGATAGCATGAACTTTAATCAATTCTTTCATTTCTATTTTTTGAACCATTACTTCCCCTTGTTCCCAGATTTCTATGACTAGCAAGTTTCCTTCATTCCTGGATTTACAGAAGAGAAATAATGTACAAACAGGGCACTTAGTTCAGAGACTTACGGCAACACAGCTCGTGTTAAACAGAATGGAGATTGTCATATGCTCAGAGATGCCAACCCCTGTCAAGCGTTTGTAGGAACAATCAGGAAATTTGAGTGCTTTTAGTATTCATGCAGGCAGTGTGTTTCAGATTAAACTTTTAAAAATGTTTTACACTTTGTCAGAAAGGCTGTTACTTTGAAAATCAAATGAAAATCAGTGGTACTGGCAAGATGGCCAACTCACCTTTGTCACACGACAGAGATCGGCACTGGGGTGGTGCAGACGCTGGCAGTCAATGAAACTCATCACATCTTTTGAATCACTGATCAAGCTTTCCATGTCCATGTCCTGGGCTCTTGGCTTCACTTTCGACTGGAAATACATGCAAAAATACACACGTATAAAATAGTCTTATATGTCCATGTGGACACACATACACGTATATATGCCACATGGTGCATATGTGCAACTTTACAAAATTTTCAACCATTTCTGTACCCCACTGGTCAACCTCTTTTCCTTATTTTACAAAGTTAGCGCGTATCCTCCACTTCTGTCACTAAATTTCCACATTTCATGCTGGCAACAAACACTGACAGTGTATTTCAGATTTATTTTCTCTCTATATCTAATACATCAAACTGAACATGCCTTTTTCTAAGGCTACCGGTAACATCCATCCTTCACCCTTTCAGACCTTACCATGTAGGCTGCCTGGTGGTTAGAGAAATCAGTGACAGCACTGATGCACACACGAGGCAGTCGCTTCCTCTGTTTGGCCACTCTGACCACACAGTCATCCAGACGTGGCTGCAGCTCCTCGCTGATGTGAGCTGCTTTCTGCCTGTCCACTGGCTCATACTCTACACAGTCAACCACAACAACAACTTAAAAACAAGAGAGAGGCAAAGCCTTCAAGACTCACTTGTGATACACTTTAAAAAAAAAAAATCCAAGCTTTTTAAGTATTGAGTGTATTTTCAAAATGTAATGTTTAAGATGAGAAAGATCAGTTTAAAGCAAATTAAGTCCCCTAGCATTAATTACAGAGTAATTTCCCTTTTTTATTATCTGCACCAAAACGTTTGCAAAATAAATAAAACGTCCATACTCCATGCTTAGCAAAAGAAATTCCTGTTTGAACAAAAAATGAAAATGATGACTGCTCTCGTTGTTGGGTCAGAATATCAGATCAAAGTGCCAAGTTTAGAGAATACAAAAAATATAAATATAACAGTAAATGCAGTTTGCATATAATTTGGCTTCATTTTTTAATTTTTTGTGCCCATCCCAGAGGTGCAATATTGTTTTAAACAAGATGACTGGAAAGAACTTAATTTTTCCTATTTTTATGCCTAATTTGGTGTCAACTGACAAAGTATTTGCAGAGAAAATGTCAATGTTAAAGTTTACCACAGACACACACACACAGACAACCGAACACCGGGTTAAAACATAGACTCACTTTGTTTACACAAGTGAGTCAAAAAACAACAGAGGAAAACACAAATATGAGCACACAAAAAATCATATATACACAAAAAGAACAAAACTAAAATTATTAATTCAGACTCAGAATGTTCATTTCAACTTGACTCTTCTTTCTTCATCTACTTAAATCCTTTCCTCATCTATTTATCCAGGTTGCATATGTGTGACAGTCAGTACTGTGCAGTGTGTTCTTGATTCATTTTTATGACATTATGATTATCATCATGTGCATTCAAACAATCATGGATTTTGTTTTTTGCTCCTTTTATTAGGCTGCCAGGAATCCCACCATGAATTCATACTCTGAGTCTTTGAATATATCCAAGGCAATTCAAAATAGTCAACATTAATATGGGAAAAAAAAGCAAAACTATATCAATAATATACTTCAAAGAAAACCCAGTTACCTGGATTAGTCACAGTGGTAATGTTTCACATGTTCAGCCACTGAGATCAAGTGCTAAGGATATTGCACGTGTGCATTGGAAATTTAAATCATGCACAAGTCAATAACGTGACAATTTCATCATCCAAATGTGTATTTCATCAACAAAATTATATCATAAAAAAGAGGATAAATATAAAATATAATTATAAATATATACATTTATGTAACACACACACACACACACATATATATATAATATGTGTGAGACACACATATACATTACATATCCTTTGTTATCATAATCATAAAAAATATGTATGTATAAAGATATATATATATAAATCTTCTTCTTTATTGGTGGGCTCAAGTGGGGTTTTACATGTATGACCATTTTTACCCAGTTATGTAGACAGCCATACCCCATTTTCGGAGTGTGCATACTGGGTATTTTCATACTACATATTGGGTACACATATTATAAATTACAAATAAAATTACTTTTCATGACAAATTACCTGGTGTTGTGTTGGCTTCTTCATGTTCGACACCAGTTTCACCATTCACTAAGATGTTCTGTTGAGACACCTTTTCAAATACCTGAAAAAATTTTTTTTAAATAAAAAGTCAAATACACAACATTTAGATCTTAAGACATCAATTTCAGGATCAACTGTGCAGCTATTACACTGTGCATTCAACTACCTTGCACTGTGTTCTTTGGAACTGATGAATGACAATACTCGTCAACAGTATTTTAAATAAATATCACTATGTTACATATGTAAGTATTTTATAATTTGTTTAATTTTAATTCAACCATTTGCCTTGTAGTAGTTCTCTCCATCTTTCATTTTTGCTGTAACTTATATATTTAAATGTACTGACCGACTTGTTCAATTCAATTTCATTTTTGAGTTAAAGTTTTGTCATGATGTTCACCTCATCACGGAATGAGTAGTATTCACAAGGCATGAACACTCCACCAGTCACACAGAGGAGAGGAGAGGAAGAAATATGGATATTGTCAGCCAAACCTGTAAAATTTACTCATGGTTTACTACTTACATTCTCATTGCCATGGGTTCTTTTCCAGTGTGATAAGTGTGTACTGCACATGGGACCTACTGTTTATCATCTCATCCGTACAACTAGACACTCAGTTCGATTTTCCAGTCAAACATGGGAGAAAGGGCAAGAGCGGGATTTGAACCCAGACACTCATGAACTCTGTATTGGCAGAGCAGTATCTTAACCATTCTGCCACTTTTCTCTTTTAAATGGAAACTGAAGGTACTGGTAAAAATAGTTGATGAACAGTTGACAACGGTTGGACATCATTTTTCATGAGTCAAACAGAGTGACTGGGATTTGTTGAACCACCAGATTTGTGATATGTTCATTCTTTTTCTAATGAGTTTTTTGTGGGAGGTGGAGGGGGTGGGGTTATACAAATTTTATTTGACAGATTTTCTTTCCTTTGAACTGAAACTAATGAAAAGGGCATACACGAAAGAGTTTGGCAGTGTTAAAAGTGTTAGTGACATGACCAATATTCAACTTTGGTTGATTTTACATTAAAAAAAATTCAATTCAAGTTCCACTCAGTACTTAAAGAACTCAGTTGGATTTAAAGGTTATCATTCATTAATCAAAACTATTGCAAAACACCTGTTCTTAACTCACTCGCTGCCATTGTCCGCATATGCGGACATCGTCGGAGAAAGCGTTGGATGCCAATGTCCGCATATGCGGACTTGGATTTTAAAAAGTCATGCTGTCGGAGTGACGCGTCGGATGCGAAAATCAAAAGCAGATGTGATATCTTACGTCACCTCTGGTCAGCTTTTCATTCACACACGCTGCGTGTGTGTCGCGATAAGCTCAACCGCAGTTGATAACATAGCGTGCCCCCTGTCAGCTTTGTAAGTTGTTTGACAAGATGGCGTCACGGCGAAGTGTTCGACACGGTCGGAGAGGTGAAATGTTACTCAGCGTCGAAGATGCTTTGGAAATGATCCAAACTGAAGGCTCTGATGTCGAAGGAGATAATGTTGATTCTTCGGACAGTGAATTTGAACCAGATCCCGATGAACTAGAAATAGATTCGGCCGCTGAAGAGAGTGTTTACAATGGAGAGGAAAGTGAGGAACATGTGCCAGCAGATGAGACACAGACGACAAAACCACTGAGGAAACGGACGATTTTGCAAGTGTTTTCACCAGTGATTGGACTGACAATTTTTTCCTTTTTCCCTCTTGCACATCCCTTCACTGGCATACCAGGTTTGTCAGCTGACTGGCCAGTCAACACCCAGCTGGTTCAGTTTTTTTCTTTGTTTTTTGATTTTCATTATGTAGAGACAATTTTTTTTTTTTGTATGTGTGAATTTCAACTTTCTTCACCACCTGTTCATACTTCATTGCATGCACTAGGTCTTCAGTTCCTCAAATAGTGTTAGAATGTGATGTGGAACATGTTGGTGTACATTTCTGATGGGTGCAAAAATGCTCAAAAATACACAAAACATGGATACCGCGATCAACATCAAGATGGTGAGTAAATACTTTGATTTTTTGCACACATATGGAACAACATTCCTTGCATACATATACTAAATATCAATTGTCTGGGTGTTTATTTGTTTTTTTTACAATTTTTTTCCCCATCCTATACAAACCCTGGGTTTTCAGGGATTGGCAAGGGCAAAAACTCGTGGCATGGAGTGAGTTAATCTCTGAGAGAGAGAGAGAGAGAGAGAGAGAGAGAGAGAGAGAGAGAGGACAAGACAAAATTCTTATAACTTATAAGTTAATATAAATTTATTTCATAGATAATACACATTAATAGACAAGCACTGGTATGTTTTGTTGTTTTTTTGTTTTTTTTTTTACATCCAGTCCCCGCCCTGAATTGGATCTAGACTACACAATACTAAATAAAAATCAAATTCAAAGCATGGTGTTAATAGAAAATACACACACACACTCACACACACACACACGCACACACACTGATACAGGCACAAGCATCGCAAGTCGATGTTGGTCGTGTAACGGAAAGAAGAAGCAGCAGCATGGTGTTAGTAAACTAAAATGTATGGGGAAAAAAATAAACAGTGAAACACATACAACACACCACTAACCAGAATGGAGGCTAGGTGGGTGGGGGCTGGGGTGTGGGGGGTGTGAAGGGTGTGGGAGGTTCTCTCAACCCTACACAAGTGACAAACAGTATCAATAAAATGAGTAGTTTAGTACTGTTTACATAACATATTGTGGCATCAGGTGGGAAAGATTATGTTTTTGGAAAGTGGTTGACAAAGGTGTCGTCTAATTGCTTCCCCGAAGAGAGAAAGAGAGAGAGGGGGGGGGAGAGAGAGAGAGAGGCAAGACAAAATAAATTATTTTCGATAAAAATATTTATCATATAACATTATAAGCACTGGTGTGCTTTTTACATCCAGTCCCTGCCATGAACAGGGTATACACAACACGATACTAGACCGTCATAAACGTGGTAATAACTAAATAAGATACATAGAAAAAAAAACAATTAAAGCACGCACGCACGCACGCACACACACACAGACACACAGAGATGAGAGAAACAGAGCAAGCGAGAGAGAAAGAGAGTACCTCTTTGAATCTTTTAATGTATCGACTCCGCTCTTCTGGTGTTCTCGTTCCATCCTTTTGTAAAGTTGTGTCAAGACTGTCATACAAGGTTTTGTTTATAAAAGTCACAGCATTTCTGCTTCTACAAGCTATTTTATTCGAATTATCAGACGTTTCCGCCATTTTGAAATTTGGCGGTGCCTCCAGCGCATGCGCATTGTTGGCACTGACAGTGTGGCTATTTGGGATGCAGCCGTGCTTTTCGTCACCAACCTGAAACACCACTTTCTGTCACGGCCATGTTCAACCATAGACACTAATATCTCAGGGGAATTCTAGTGTCTATGATTCAACTTACCCCGTTCTTTATCGCAATTGTTTTGTTTCATAATAATAATAGGAACAGAAGACATGGGCAAACAGTTTGAATCATAGCCGACACCATAGACGACACCATGCCAGTTCGCTCTAGCAAGAGGCCGTGTTCTGAAAGCACTGAACATACACCCAAACGGACATATACGCCAAAGCTGCACCTTCCTACTGTTGGCAATCCTATTCTCAAGAGATGTCCATAGCAACCCTGGCCATCACCCCGGCAAAAAATACCTTCCCTTGTAGACTGTGTGAGGGAAATGTCTCCTGGACGGACGCAGGGGTAGCCTGTGACGGACTCGGGACTGCCGTGCAACATTTGGAACCATAAGTCATGCATTGAGCTTTGTCAGTACAGCTGACTATGACTTATAAGCCCGTTCCAGCATTCAGTGGATTTGCCACAAATGTGACAGTATTAACTGTAATCAGTTCATCATGTTCACTTTCCCGGCGCAGCTGAGCATCAGTCTTGCTGCCGTGCAGTCCGGGACTGTACAAACTTTTACTCAGTCAGTCACCCTTAGCTTAGTGGATCACGGGGAAGATAGCATTGACTCTTTCACTTTACCCCATCACAGATTTAGTCCACTTAAAGTAAGCAGCCTTAAAGGCTACACAACCGAAATCAAGGCCAGTGAAACCGATCCCTTAATCCGCCGAGTCACTGAGGCCTCGTCATGTCAAGAAAGGCCGAATAACACAACTGAGTCGGTCCGCTGGAGTCACTCACGGTACTCAGAACCCAACAGAATATTCACCCCAAAGAGAAAACGATAGTACCAGGGACTCCGGGCCAAACCAAAATCTACGTATCTTAAACATTAACCGCTGCCAAAGCATAGGCAAAAAGCCGAGAGCAGAACCAGTGCCGGATTGATCAGTGGCATTGATCAAGTTAAGTATGTCACGGAGTCAAACCGGCAGACGTCCGTCATATTCGGAACAGAATCACTGATGGTTACAGCCAACTGGTCGTGCTGTTCACTGATTCAAGTCATGAGGTCTTTCCTGATGCATAGACACTAATGATCTCTATTCTAGTGTCCGTACGGTATGCCCGATGACTGAGTGTGATTACGCAGCACAAACTCTTCAGAAAATGGCAGAACAAAAGACACCAACACGCTACAGGGAAGGAGAGAAAGCCAACGTGCTTGACCTGGTTCTCACAAACAGAGAAGACATGATCAATGAGATCAGAGTAGAGGCAGGACTTGGCCCGAAAAGCGACCATTTCTCACTTGTCATTAGTCTCTCATGTACATGCGGGAACCCACCCAAAGTGACACGCTTCAACTACAAGAAAACCGATGTTGATGTACTGAAAGAGGAACTGGGAAAAATCGACTGGATAGAGAAACTGAGGGACCTGCAACCAGATGCAGCTTGGAAAAACATTAAAGAGCACGTTAACGCTGCTATCTCTAAGTCAACTCCAAAGACCAGAACCAGTTGTAGAAGAGGAAAGAACTGGATGGATCAGGGTACACTGGCGTCAGTCAGAAAGAAGCACAAACTCTTCAGAAAATGGCAGAACACAAGAGATGGCAAGGACTATGATAAGTACATAAAAGCGAGGAATCAGTCAAGGAAGGCCTGCAGAAAGGCGCAGAGAAAATTGGAAGCACAGGTGGCATCAGTAGCGAAAACCAATCCAAAAGCATTCTGGAATTATGTCAAAGGAAAAACCAAAACAAGGACTGGAATAGTGGACCCCAAGAAAGAAGATGGTTCAAAGACAAAGACAGATAGTGAAAAGGCAGAATTGCTGAACCAGTTTTTCAAGAGTGTCTTTATAGTTGAGGACACAGGCCCACTCCCAGACCCACCAGACTACAGTTTCACAGAAGCCTTGGAAGATTTTGAAGTCACTGAGGAAGTTGTACGGAAGCATTTAGTCAACCTACATACAGACAAGGCAGCAGGACCCGATGGATTGACACCATTGATACTCGCCAAAGCAGCTGATCAGTTGGTGAAGCCTCTGGCCCATCTCTTTAGATTGACACTGGACAGCGGAACAATCCCGGAAGACTGGAGGAAAGCCTACGTCACACCTATATTCAAGAAGGGGAGCAGAATGGTGCCCAGCAACTATAGACCGGTCAGCCTAACCTGTATAACCTGCAAGGTTATGGAGAAGATCGTGCGCGACCACGTTATGAAACACCTGCTGAAGAACTCCTTGATCGCTGAAGAACAACATGGCTTTGTACCTGGACGATCATGTGTTACCCAGCTGTTAGAGGTCATGGATATCTGGACGAGCATTGTAGATGATGGAGGCAGTGTGGATGTGGTGTACACTGACTTTCAGAAGGCATTCGACACAGTGCCCCATCGTAGACTTCTGTTAAAGGTCGCAGCCCATGGTGTCACGGGGAAAGTGCTGGGATGGATCAAGGACTTTCTGACCAACAGGAAGCAGCATGTTATAGTCAACGGTACGCAGTCTCAGGAAGCTAGTGTGAGCAGTGGCATCCCCCAGGGGAGCATGCTCGGGCCAGTCTTGTTCGTTGTTTTCATCAACGACCTCCCAGCCAGAGTAAAGAGCACAGTAAAAATGTTTGCGGATGACACCAAAGTGTTCAACAGAAGTGACACAGAGACGGGACCAAAAGATCTTCAGGACGACCTTGACCAACTTCAGCACTGGTCTGACACGTGGCTGCTTAAGTTCCATCCACAGAAATGTAGCGTAATGAAACTGGGGGGGCAGAAGTCAGAGGCAACATACTACATGACGAGCAAAAATGAAGAGGACAACAGTAAAAGGGTGACATTGAAAGAGACTGCAAGCGAAAAGGACCTGGGAGTGCTCATTGATGACAAACTGAGTTTCAAAGAGCATGTTGCGCAGTTGACATCTAAAGCAAACAGAATGGTTGGACTTATAAGGCGATCATTTGATTTCCTGACTGAGACAACTTTTGTTCAGTTGTACAAGAGCATCGTCCGACCACTGTTGGAATATGGCCACTGTGTCTGGCAACCGTTTCACAAAACGCTATGTAGTGACATCGAGGATGTCCAGAGGCGAGCAACAAAACTCCTGGGCTCACTGAAAGAGAAGCCTTACCCCGAGAGACTGAGACTGCTGGGGCTGCCTAGTCTGGAACACCGGAGGCTGCGAGGGGACATGATAGAAGTATTTAAATACCTTCATGGTCATTATGATGCACAGAGGCCAGTGTTCCAGTCGTCACTCAGTGGAAACCTCAGAGGCAACACTTTAAAGCTCCAGAAACAACGCTTTCGCCTTGATGTCAGGGGGAACTATTCAGTTCTCTAATAGAGTAGTGACACAGTGGAACGGTCTCCCAGACTCCGTGGTCCTGGCGCCGTCAGTCAACGCCTTCAAGAGCCGCCTAGATAAACACTGGAGGGGCCTACCTGGTCTGTACAACCCATCTTGTCAGAGCAACTGATTTGGTCTAGCCGCGCTCGCCACGCATGCAACCAATTCAGTGATAGTTCTTTTAGGATCACGAACAGGCCTCGGGAGAGGCCTAAACCGTTGTCAGTCAAGTCAAGTCAAGTCAACCGTAAAGATCGAGGCTCGCGGGGCTCGGGGGAGGAGAGTGTCATTCATCCTTGTACACAAACACCTCGCGTCAACCGTTGCCGAGTTACATGAAATGGACGCAGACTGCGAAACGGCCGGGGCATCCAAACCGACGGCGGACAGACACTACTTGGAAATTATTTTTGATATAAAAGGAAATTTTACCCGGCTCAGTCGTTGCTGAAGACCACTTAGCCAAACAAGAGAACAACGCAACACATGTAAACGCAGTGCACGAAGGAAAGAAGCTGTAGTAACTGAAGATAGATGTGATAACTGTTTGCAGTGTACGGGGTCAAGAATTAAGGATGGATGTAACGAAGCAACTGTTTGACACTCTGGTCACCCTGATTCTCAGTAAGTTCCGGCGCCGCGGGCTGAAGTTGATTTCCACGACAAACTCCTCCACACCCTTCATGCTGTTTAACAGTGAACAATTTTTTGCCTTTCTCTCTACTGTACGAAATGCCCGTAAGAAAATAATTCAGTGAATTAGTGGCAGTGTCGGCAGGTGGAGCTTACGTGCACCGAAATGATTTTCAGTTAAAAAAAAAAAAAAAAAAAAAAAGAAGAGAAAATTTTAGTTATCATTTTTTTAATGATTTAATTCCAGGTTAAAGTAAAACGGATCTTACAGGCCTTAGGCCTTACTGACACGTTTTTATTAAGCGGGCTGTTATCGGACGGATGTGTAGCCTTTTTCCAGGGTTGTCACGTTTATGTGGGTGGGACTGCTGATTCTGCTCTGTGTGTGCGTGTGTGTGTGTGTTCTAGTGTGTATGTGTGTGTGTGCCGGCCGGGTGTGTGTGACTGGGTTCGTCCGTCCGTCTCTCTGTGTGTGTGTGTGTGTGTGTGTGTGTGTGTGTGCTGTTCATGATGCGAGGATAGTGATTGTTTCTTCGTGGCTGATTCTCTTTCTTGATGATGGTTGCTTTTTTTCTTTCTTTTTTCAGTTGTAACATGTAAATGATGAATTATGTCATGGAGCGCCATGAGTTGTTATTTGAATTTTCTTGGTTATTGTTAGATGTTCTTGTTACATGTAATGTGTGATGCGCCGTGAGCCTCTCTGTGAGGGAAGAGCGCTGTAGAAGAGCAATTCGATCATTATTATCATAACCATTGTTATTGCTGACGACTGCAGAGAAAACCAACAGCACTGATTCTGTCGACCGGAAAAACAAAAGAGGAAAGTAA
>NC_134896.1:48416783-48476783 GCF_041734735.1 Babylonia areolata
CCTATCTCTGCAGCTGCCTTCAACTCTACACTCCATCTCGCTCACTACGATCGGCTTCGGATCCACTTTGTTTACACATACCCAGATTCAAACGCTCGACTGTTGGCCGCCGTTCTTTCTCTTGTCTCTGGACCTTGCAATTGGAATGAACTTCCTCTTTCGCTTCGTCAGGTCTCCACACTCAGCTCTTTCAAGTATGGCCTTAAAACCCGCCTCTTCCCAAAACAGCCTTCCATCCCTGCCTCTTCCTTGTCTTCAGTTTCTCCAGTTTTAGAGTTATGCGTGCGTGAGAATGACTGGTGCGAAAGCGCTTTGATTTGTCTCTGCACAAGATTCAGCGCTGTATAAATACCATTATTATTATTATTATTTATTATTATTTTGACATGGTGTTTTGAGTGGGGAAAGACACCTCACTCCAATTTCCTCAGGTGTGAAGGAGTACTTGACTTTGATTGTGGAAGGGTTAAAACGGTAGAAAGAGAGGATTGGGCCCTGCATTCCTGTGCTGAGCCCTAGACACGGTGGATATGAGTTCACTGCCCCAATGGCTGTGAAAGGCTATTGAACCTTTAACTCACTTGGGACGACAAGTTTTCTCCCTTGCTTTTCCCCACAGATGGCCCATTTGTAAAGGTTTGGAAAAAAAATTACAAAAAATACAGGGTAGGAAAATGAAACTTTCAGAACTGGTTTATTACGTGTTGGGCTGTTACATATATATATATATATAAAAAAAAAAAAAAAATTCTCATCTTATTTTTACAGTTTTGCCATTATGTAGAAAATACCAATTTTTCACCCCAAATCACCATACCGATGCTCACTTTCTGCACTTAATTCACTTTCTTCTTCATCATCATCCACCTCTTCAATGCCTGACCCTTCAGTTTGTAGCATTTCAAGTACTTCGGCAACACTAAAACTTTGCCGTCACTGCCTTGTTCGCTCCACAACATTTTGAGAAGAACCCCCTTTGCTAACAGGCTGGCACGCGAGCAGATGACCGGTCAGTGACTTTGTCAGCGTGTGTGTGAGACGGGCCACACATGACAGGCTGGCCAATCATACCATTCGGTTGTGGAGTGACCCAGAATAGCGCACATTGTCTGGAGAGAGTTAACGCTTTAAACTTGTATTAAAATCCCACTTCTTCCAATCTCTCTTACAGCTGGGGTGACTTCCAGAGATTGTTTGTTTGTCTTCTGGTAACATGTTTTCCATGGTTCCAGTAGTGACACTTTTTTGTTTTTTGTTTTGTTTATCAACAGACAAGCTCTGAAGGAGTGGAGGACCCTATTCAGAGGAGTGTGACCATCAAGGTCGGTATGCAAATGGTGTGTGTGTGTGTGTGTGTGTGTTTGTGTATGTGATTACTTATTCTAAACGTGTATAAATGTTTTACGTTTTACATGCAGTTGAAAGAAACTTTTCCATGTTTCATGGACAATTTAAAACTGTATCTTGTATCTTGTCACATCGTAGAAACAAGATGATTATTGTCTGGGCAGGACCTTGAGGAGGCGGAAGCTTTACTGGAGGAGCATTGCCACAGACTGGCTGCTGTCGGAGAGGTGAGTGTAAAGTAGGTCACGGATGCGCATGCGCGCATACACACACACACACACACACACACACCCACACACACACAAATCCGAACATATAAGCACTGAATATGTAACATATGGAGGGTAAAGGTGAAACTTCTTCAGTTCACCGTTCTATTTCACAGTTCACATGTTGTTGTTTTTTTAATCCTTTGACAACCACGGCTGTTGTACGAAATGGTCATTGTGACATCACTGATGACATCATCAAAAGAAGGGAAATAACTCTGGAAGGCTGAAAATTCACACATTTGATCTAGAGTGGCATATCTCAAGACTATTTTCTCAGTTTCAGGCTGATTATTCTGAATATTTGATTTATGACTGAAACAGCATGCATGAACTTTTTATCATATAAGTGAAAGACACTTGTAAAAAATGTAACTTAAAACCTGTTGAGTATACTTCTGTTAGTCTGCTGTTTTTGTATTATGTGTGTGTGAGTGTATGTGCACACACACACGTGACTGAGCGAATAAAATTTCAGTGATAAGTGTGTGCCAAAGAATGATATCCTTGTGTCGTTCAGGTTGGACTAGATTTTACCCCAAGATGGTGCAAGACACCGGAGGAAAAAGCCGGACAACGAGAAGTTTTAGCAAGACAGGTGAGTGTGAAGACATGCCAATCAGACTCAGAACAGTTGAAGTTTGGGTGAGTTTTCTTTATATATATATATATATATATATAGAGAGAGAGAGAGAGAGAGAGAGAGAGAGTTTATATATGTGTGTGTGTGTGTGTGTGTGTGTGTGTGTGTGGATTCATCCAAGTGTCCGATGTCAGATGCTGGACTGAAAGCTGATGAAAATGATCAAAATGTTTTCAGTCAAATCGGCACCTCATCTAGACGATTTTATTTTATTTTAATTTTAATTTTTTTTTTTTGGCCAAGTCAGACACAACAGTCCTTGTTTATTTGTAGGATGAAGCGAGCCAATATGTAGTACAGCTTACGGCTGACAGTGTTTACTTAGGCACTGTGACAGTGACTTCCCATTCAAGGGAACCAAAGAAAATGTATTCAGAAGGGAACTAACTCTGATGGTCTGTTCCATGCCACCAGAGATCAAGCCAATAAAATGATGTTCCCGAAGTTTAAAAATCTGACTTGGAAGTTACACAAAATAACCTTTAAAAACTGTATTTGATTAATTATAAAGTTCTGTAAAACTTGCAAGTAACACTCCATATTGTTGTCGGTTTTTGTTGTTTTCCAAATCAAAGTGCAACTGAAAAGGAAGAACACCATTTAAAAAAAAAAAAAAGACATAATTTGACAAAAAACAAGAACGCCAGAGAATCGACAGACAGACAGAAAATACGAAAAAAAACTTAGCCGTATGAAGAGCACAGGAACAGGAGTCATGATGGCTGTCGGAAAAAGAGGGCGTTAGCCAGCGGGACAAATGGGAGGTTACCTACTTCCAGTAGGTTATCGGCCGTAGTTGCTTTCGTTTTCTCCGCATAGGTGGATAGTAGTTTGCACAGGACAGGAATGTCGGACCCCTGCCGGAGTCTGCACTAGTTGGGTCACGGTAAGTATGTTATTTAAACGTAGTTTTAGATAGAAAACTTCCTGTTGGGTCGCTTTGTCCCATATATTTTCCTTTAAGCTAGGACATATTTCCTATGTGAAATTTCTTTGTCTCACATTCATGGTTCACTCATTGCTACCCAGTGTGTTAATTAAACGTGAATCTATCTGAAATGGGTAGTCTGTTCATTTTCATTTCAGGAAAGCATTGGTTATGCTTATTGTCTCACAGTAGTTTACTTACCATGATTTTGTGTTAATTATTACCCTTCACAACCAAAAACTACCTGGCAAATAAGAAGCACAAGCCAGAATAAATGCCCAGCACTGGAAAGATTAGCAGAACTATAAGCTTTCATGTGAAGATATGTGGGTTTCTTTTTTTCATTTTTTTCAAGACATTTTTTTTTTCAAGTGAATTTATGTTTATGAATTTAAGAGGCCAGAACCATGTGCTGCAGAACTGAGATATTGGTTCTGAGTCATTTGTTAAGCATTGGTATTACATCTGATCAAGCTCAAAGTATATAAGTATTTCAGCTGTCTTTTTGTTTGTTTGTTATGAAAAAGGGGGTAATAGAGCTCATTTGATAATCTAAAGTCATTTATGTTTATCAGTCTTCCATATTCATGCTGTTGAAGTCTACTGTGGTGGATTTGTAGTTAATTGTCCTTTGTTTGGTATTCCAGGTGCACCTGGCAATGAAACATGATCTGCCTGTGTAAGTACTTATTCTGATCAGCGGCCATTATTTTTATGTCAGAGTATTTGTACTGCAGTTCACAGCTACAGCATAATTCATGTCAGAATATTTGTACTACAATTGACAGCAGCAGCTTCATAATTCATGTGTGAGTTAAAGCAAAAACAAAAAAAAGTAAACCCAACAACAACAACAAAAAGACCCACCCTCCACACCTCACACCTCAAAAAAAGAGAAAAAAAAAACTTTCCAAAAACGGAAATGGCATTATGTGAATTCTTAGTAAGGGTTTGGAAAAAAATTACAAAAAATACAAAATACTGTGTAAGAAAATGAAACTTTCAGAACTGGTTTATTATGTGTTGAGCTATTACAAATAAAAAAAATCAAATTTCTCATCTTATTTTTACAGTTTTGCCATTGTAGAAAATACTGCCAATTTTTCACCCCGAATCACCATACCCATGCTCGCTTTCTGCATTAAATTCGCTTTCTTCTTCGTCATCATCCACCTCTTCAATGTCCGACCCTTCAGTTTGTAGCATTTCAAGTATTTCGGCAACCCAAAAACATCGCCGTCACTTCCTTGTTCGCATCACAACATTTTGAGAAGAGCCCGCTTTGCTGACAGGCTGGCATGCGAGCAGACGACCGGTCAGTGACTTTGTCAGCATGTGTGCGAGACAGGCCACACATCATAGACTAACCAATCATACTGTTTGATTGTGGAGTGACCCAGAATAGTGCACTCTGCTTGGCTAATCACAAAATCACTTGTACAGCACACACACACATCAGACCATCATGCCCATGAATCACAGAAAATCTGTTTGATGAGATACTTGATGTTTACTTACAGAATACACCGGGTCATTAAGGTTACAAGTTAAAGAGAGAAATAACTTACAAAAATTTTCAGACACACAAATATTTCACTGGATGTGGCTGAAAATGTATGTGTTGTGAATGTGCGTTGTGTGCGGGTGTTATCGTGCCTGTTCGTTCTTTAGTTTAACGTCTTTTCACTGTAAGTGATATTTGACAAGAGCAGGAAAAAAATCGAGGGGGGAAAAGAAATTACTGTGCACGTACGTGAGTAAGTGAAAGTGTGTGTGCGGTGCGTGCTTGCACGTGTGTGCGTGTGTGCGTGTGTGTGTTACATATAGAAAATGATCGATTAAGTTTTGTTTAAAAAATTAAAAAAAACAAAAAAAGCATAACAATATAACATCTTTCTAATGAAAAACTAACAAGTATAACAGCGAACCAACAGGACTATTTAACAAGGAGTTGAAAAAGTCATACATTAGCAATGGACTGCTAAAGATTGTCAACTCTGAAGATGATTTCAGTTCAGGGATGTGAGACTTGAACATATCGCAAGTTGATATATGATCAGCTGTTATTCGAGCACCAAAGATGCAAGGAACATTACTGACATACTTGGTCTTAAAACAATTCATTTTCCATCTGCAGATTAGAGAAATGATTTGCCTCTTATGAAAATCATTTTGGTAATGTTTTCCCATGAAACCATACATTTTCTGTACATTTTTATGTAACTCCGAGTTACCAGTGTGTTTTTCTTCAGCTGAAATTTTGACCATTGGACCTTTTCTACCATGGTGTAACATTCCTGTGACTTATTCCTCTTGATTCCTTGGGGAACATAGGGCCGCAACAACACTCCTCCAACGCACCCGGCTCTGGCTGGTCTTCTTCAGTTCGGCCCACGTCATTCCGGCCGCCCTTGTCTCTGCCTCAATGCTTCTCTGCCAGGTCTGCTTCGGACGGCCAACTTTCCTTCTCATGACAGACTTGAGCTGTTTTGCCTGTCTCGTATAGGGTTCTGATGTTCCAGGTCCCTATCCTGGTTTTGGCCTTGGTCGTCAGAAGAGTTGTCGGCGCACTGGCTTCCCAAGGGCTTTCACCAGCTCGCGTCATGGGCTCTACCAGAGAGTACCCCTCCTGGACCAAGCAGTTCTCAGAGTTTGTTGTTGCAGTTTCTGTAACAGTCTTCTTTTTACAGAACCGGGTTGTTAGCCTAATTCAAACCCCCAACCTGGAGGACCAGTGGGTACTATTCGTCTGGTCTCTACCCTTTGACCTGTCTGACTTGGGTGGCCCTACCAGGAGACGAATCTCCCGCCATGTAGTGAAAGCGAAATATTTATATCTCCTTCATGGTTCTTCTAGCTCCTTTTTTTTTAGCCAAAATGTCAAGTTTTTCATTATAGCAAAAACCGCAATGAGAAGGAATCCAGCAAAAGATTATGTAAAAGCCTCTTAGTAAGAGTTCGTGAATCAAATGGTTGATTTCAATAATGATTTCAATAATAACAGTGCCTGTGTCCGTGCATTTGTGCATGTTATTGTGCATGTGTCTATGTGTGCTTGTGTTGTAGATCTCTGCATGTGTATTGGTGTATGTGGGTGTTTGTAGTTTTCTTCTTCCACTGTGCCGCTGCTTTGAATGGTAAAGTAAAGGGACACGTGAAAAAGTAGTTGTTTGATTGTTGCAGGAATGTTCACTCAAGATCTGCAGGCCAGCCAGCCATTAACCTCTTAAAAGAACACGGTGAGTCAGACAGGCATTATAAAGATAGGTAGAAGATATGGTACATCATATTGTGGGTACTTGATTTTTTTTTTTTTTTTTTTTTTGCTGCCCCATCATCTGCACCGTTTCAGTGGCATTACTCCCACACTGCTCATTTAGATTCCCCCATACACGGCCACACCTGTATTCGTCCGTCCGTCACAGTTCCAGCGTTGGCAGTCCGCAGGGAACCATCGATGTTAGGTCGCCAGGAGGCCACACACCAGAGGAGACCCTGTACTGCTGCTGAGAGTCACTTTGGTGGTGTTCAGTGGTGCCTGTTCTGATTCAGATGGGTACTTGATTTTAGAGTTAATCTTTCTTAATGATTTGTTTTTGCTTGACGGGCGCAATAGCCGAGTGGTTAAAGCGTTGGACTGTCAATCTGAGGGTCCCGGGTTCGAATCACGGTGGCGGCGCCTGGTGGGTAAAGGGTGGAGATTTTTACGATCTCCCAGGTCAACATATGTGCAGACCTGCTAGTGCCTGGACCCCCTTCGTGTGTATATGCAAGCAGAAGATCAAATACGC
Organism: Babylonia areolata; assembly: GCF_041734735.1. Classification (NCBI taxonomy): domain Eukaryota; kingdom Metazoa; phylum Mollusca; class Gastropoda; order Neogastropoda; family Buccinidae; genus Babylonia; species Babylonia areolata. The sequence continues at coordinate 48,423,762 of NC_134896.1, forward strand.
ACGTTAAAGATCCTGTAATCCATGTCAGCGTTCGGTGGGTTATGGGAACAAGAACATACCCAGCATGCACACCCCCGAAAACGGAGTATGGCTGCCTACATGGCGGGGTAAAGAACGGTCATACACGTAAAAGCCCACTCGTGTGCATACGAGTGAACGCAGAAGAAGAAGTTTTTGCTAGTTTTTATTGGGATGGGAGCTTGGTGCAGTGAGGGGGATGGGCGGAGGGGATTATGGAGGCAGATGGGGAAGGGTAAGAGGGTTCTGAGGGAGGTGGGGGATGAAACGAAACGAAACGATTTTTTATTTCACGAGGGTAGTGGAGTAAGCACAGCTGCTTTTTTTACATCCTGCCCTCAAGGGCAAAAATGAAAGAAAAACGGAAAAAAAGACAACAAAAAAAAAAAAAAGAAGAAGAAGAAGAAGAAAAAAGACAAAGCAATGGCAAAACACACACACACACACACACACACACACACACACACACACACACACACACACAAGCATGCATGCACACACACACACACACACACACACACACACACACACACACACAAATTACACATGAAAATAAAGCGCATAAATGAAAACATGTACACGACCCAACTAAGTACGACACAACGACACATTCAAAAGATCAAATCATTATAAAATGAAATGATTATTAGGAAAAAAAAAAAAAAAAAAAGAAGAAGAAGAAACACACAGTTTGTGGGTTAGAGATAGGAGGAGAATACTCTGTGTGTGTGTGTGTGTGTGTGTGTGTGTGTGTGTGTGTGTGTGAGTGATTGTATTTTACTGTACATACTTTCATAATCCACTCTTAACATACTCAGCTTTTGCTTATTTGTGTCTTATCTAAAAGGTCCAAACATGTTGGACAGTGAATTTCTATACCTGTATGTAGACAATCTATTATTCAACATGCTTACAGGAAGGTTTAGTAGCAGCATCTCTTCTGGTTTTGACTGTACTGGCTAAATCTTCAGAGATACCCTCAGCTATTCAGTTCTACCTTACTGTGTTGTCGTATTATGACTGATCGTCTCTCTCTCTCTCTCTTTTGTATTCCTTCGGGAATCTGCATCAGGAGAATTACTTCTTACTGGGTTTTATTTTTTAAACCTTCTCTGTATTCACTGGTAAAACTTACAACACCGGAATACAAACAATCAGAAATGGATGGGTGTTTGGGATAGGTCAGAGGAACAAGAAATGGAAATAAATTGAGTGAGAGTATCATGGTGATTGTTGTATAAAATCAAAACCAAATTGTCGTCTGATGACCGGATAAAATAACTAAAAACAAACAAACGTGACACTGAATGTTTGCCAAATGCATCTCTCTTATAGTCCTTTACTTCATCTCTTCATAGATCTAGAATGTAGGCATGTATTGTATTGTATTGTATTGTATTGTATTACTTTTTTTTGTCACAACAGATTTCTGTGTGAAATTTGGGCTGCTCTCCCCAGGGAGAGCGTGTCGCTACACTGAGAGCGTCACCCATTTCAAGAAAAAATTTTTCCTGCCTGCAGTTTAAATTTTTTTGTTGTTGTTGTTGTTCTCCTATCGAAGTGGATAGTGTACATACATTTTTTTTTTTTTTTTTTTTTTTTTTGTGGACAGGGGTCACCAAAGCAGTACTCCATGCATTTGATGGCCGGGCGTCTGCCGCTCTGTCAGGAGTGCAGTGCGGCTACTACTTTTCTGTCCCACCATCCATCAGCCGTAGTCCTCAGGTAAGTTGATCTGTATTCCTTTCTCTACACCCTCTCTCTCTCTCTCTCTGTCTCTGTCTCTGTCTCTGTCTCTCTCTCTCTCTCTTCCTTTGTATGTTGCTCAGGTAAAATGATCTGTATTCCTTTCTCTACCCCCCCCCCCCCCTCTCTCTCTCTCTTCTTTTGTATGTTGCTCAGGTAAAATGATCTGTATTCCTTTCTCAACTCCCTCTCTCTCTCTCTCTCTCTCTCTCTCTCTCTCTCCTCTCTCTCTATGTCTTGAAGGAGAAAAATGAAAATTTAGAATGTCAGAAATAATGTTATTATGCTGTTGGCTATTATGATTTTTTTTTTTCACTTCACCGTAACTATGGTTTGATGTTCCCTGGCTCATGGTGAAAGACATCGTATTGTGATAAGATTACTTTAGTGTTATTTGTCATTTGACAGCTTTAGTCCATCTCGTTGTTTTACGTATTGCCCAGTGTATAACTTTGTATGTCAACGTCTCAAAATGCAGGGTGTGCGTGATTAACTTTTTTGTTTTGACCCCTTACCAACCCCATTCCTTTTGTATTGTGGCCCGAGGCGGATGTACATTAAAACAGTTCTGAGTTCTGAGTCCTCTCTCTGTCTTCTTTTGTATGTTGCTCAGGTAAAATGATATGTATTCTTTTCTCTGCTCCCTCTCTGTCTTATTTTTTTATATGTTGTTATTGTGTTTTAATTGTGGATAGACAGTTAAGTGTGTAACGACAACGTTTAGACTCTAACAGAGATAGGAGGAGAATATAATGTGTGTGTGTGTGTTTATGTCTGAGTGTATGTGAGTGATTGTATTTCAGTGTACATACTTTCTTGACTCACTCTTAATGAACTTAACCCTTTGAGTCCTGACCACCGCTTTACCAGTGGTAGAGAAAAATGACATAATGCCTAGCCACCGGTTGAGCGGTGCGTAAACACTTGTGTCAACCAATAGCAAAACACGACACAAGTGTTTACGCACCGCTCAACCGGTGGCTAGGCATTATGTCATTTTTCTCTACCACCGGTAAAGCGGTGGTCAGGGCACTCTTTTTATATCTGACATGACACATTAAATACCAATTATTTGCAAATTTTGGCTCACAAGCTCAGGCAGAAGGGTTAAAATTGCTCAGGAACTCAGGGCTCAAAGGGTTAAGATTAACAAAGATTGGAAATGAATTGAGAAGAGTCTAAACGACAAAGTTTTAGACTCTAGCAGGCATCTCTGATTTGACTGTACATCAGTTTAGGTCCGCAAAGAAGTCAAGGTTTCTCACTTTAATGTGTCCAATGTGTAAGCAGTTGAAGGGAGGTGAGGTACAGTTTGTTGCGAAAGAATAAAGATGTGTATTCAGCCCACCTTTCTTCAGTTTGATCCCTTTACCTTGCGACCATACCACTATACAACAAACATGTAAAATGCATATGTACACTTTTTGAAGTAGTACAAATTCTTATGCTATTATTATTATTTTTACTTTTTTTATTTATTTATTCATTTATTTTTGCTTTCTATCATGTCTTCAGGTTGTTGTTTTTAGACTAGAAATCAATATTCAGAGTTGTTGGTTATTTGGGTTTTTTTTTTTTTTTGTTTTTTTTTTTTGCGCTTAGAGTTAACTTCATCAAGATTTTGCGCCTTAGAAATATTATTATTAGTAGTAGTATTTTTATGTATTTATCTATTATTTTTTATTCATTTATTTTACTTATTTATTAATTTATTTTTTATTTTCGTTATTTTATTTTATTTTATTTTTTTAATTTTTTAATTTTTTTTTTTTTTTCTCAAAGCCTGACTAAGCATGTTGGGTTATGCTGCTGGTCAGGCATCTGCTTGGCAGATGTGGTGTAGTGTATATGGATTTGACCGAACGCAGTGACGCGTCCTTGAGCTACTGATACTGATACTGGTTTGTTTTTTTCTTCTTCTAAAATCCTTTCAGAACGCATCAGTTGTCATTTAATTGTTTAAATGCATGTCTAACACATGGGCTTTTGCATTGTTTTGGGCAGCTGAGCATGTTTTACATGGAAAGGTGCTACATAAATCAAATCATTATTATTATCATTGCGTGCTGTTGTGTTTTTTTTTGTTTTTTTTTTTAAATGTTCAATAGAAGCAGAAGCTTGTATCAGCAGTACCACTGAGTCACCTTCTACTGGAGACAGACTCGCCTGCTTTGGGACCAGAGAAAATGGTGAGTTCATTCATGGACAGGCACATTATTTGTATTTGTATTTGTGTTTCTTTTTATCACAACAGATTTCTCTGTGTGAAATTCAGGCTGCTCTCCCCAGGGAGAGCGCTTCGCTACACTACAGCGCCACCCATTTAAAAAAATTTTTTTCCTGCGTGCAGTTTTATTTGTTTTTCCTATCAAAGTGGATTTTTCTACACAATTTTGCCAGGAACAACCTTTTTGTTGCCGTGGGTTCTTTTACGTGTGCTAAATGCATGCTGCACACGGGACCTCGGTTTATCGTCTCATCCGAATGACTAGCGTCCAGACCACCACTCAAGGCCTAGTGGAGGGGGAGAAAATATCGGCGGCTGAGCTGTGATTCGAACCAGCGCGCTCAGATTCTCTCGCTTCCGAAGCGGACACGTTACCTCTAGGCCATCACTCCACATTATAGTGCAGTGTTTTGTGCTGTAACTCTTTAATTTTCATTTGTCATGTGTGATTTAAATGAAAGGACAGGACAATAAAAATGCATGCATTTGAAAAAAAAAAAAAAAATGTAGCCTTGCATTTGTTGAGGTTTTTTTTTTCTCATGTTTTTCTGGTCTTGTCTTGAGTGCTGTTCTGTGAGACTGGTTCCATGTTTTGGTGCAGCTTTGTGGCTGAGATCATGAGGTGAAAGTGCCTCACTGGTCATATATTATGTGTGTTAGTTATGTGATCATTTTTTTTTTCTTGTTCACAGGTTTCTTTGTATTAATCTTCTCATTTGCACATTTCAATATGATTTTGACATGCGTGTATTGTTGGAGAGAAGATTTTGTTTTGTGATGAACTTGGTGTCATTTATAAAAGAAAAAAACTATGAGATTTAATATGAGAACTGAAAAAGGGGAAAAGGAGATGCTTTTAATTAGCACACGAACTGCAGCAAACATTCAGTCACCCACCAATGATGCATGTCCAGTGTATGCCCATGTGGTTTCAGGTGCGGAATGTGCCGGCAAACATCAGCATCAGCTGTGAATGGATTGCGCAGATCAAGAAAATTTCTGTGGAAGAAGTTCGAGAAGTCACAACACAGAATGCTATCAAGCTCTTTCCAGTGCTGGCAAAACTCATTAGGATTTGATAAGCAGGAAGTATTTTGCTTGTCTGCATGCTTTGAAGAACTAAATTTTCAAAGAATCATGACAGCATGTACTGTCAGAGAGAAAGAAATACTAGCATGACTGCTTATTTATATGTGGCTGTGTGTGTGTGTGTGTGTATGTGTGTGTGTGTGTTCGTTCTTTAGTTTAACGTCTTTTCACTGTAAGTGATATTAGACGAGGGAAGGAAAAAAATCGAGTGGGAGGAGGCGGAGTGGGGAGGGGGGGTGGGGGGAGGGGGATTACTGTGTACGCATACGAGTAAGTGAAAGTGTGTGTGTGTGTGTGTGTGTGTGTGTGTGTGTGTGTGTGTGTGTGTGTGTGAAAATTATTGATTTCTGTTTAAAAAATAAACAAAAAACATAACAATATAACATATTTCTAATGAAAAACTAACAACTATAACAGTGAACCAACTGGACTATTTAACAAGGAGTTGTAAAAGTCATACATTAGCAATGGACTGCTGAAGATCTTCAACACTGAAGATGATTTCAGTTCAGGGATTTGAGACTTTAACATATCGCAAGTTGGAATATGATCGGCTGTTATGTGAGCACCACAGATGCAAGAAACATTACTGTCCTAAAACAATTCATTTTCCATCTGCAGATTAGAGAAATGATTTGCTTCTTATGAAAATCATTATGGTAATGTTTTCCCATGAAACCATACATTTTCTTTATGTTCTTATGTAACTCCGAGTTACCGGTGTGTTTTTCTTCAAACTGAAATTTTGACCATTGGACTTTTTCTACCATGGTGTAACATTCCTGTAGTGAAAGCGAAATATTTAAATCTAACTCCTTCGTGGAGCTTCTAGCTCCTTTTTTAGCCAAAAAAGGATGTGTGTGTGAGAGAGAGAGAGAGAGAGAGAGAGAGAGAGAGAGAGAGTACATTATTTTGGAGTTTTCCAAACAAGAGATGTTCATTGGTTTCATGTTAAATTTTATGCCCCTGAGCTTTTCTTCTTTAATTCTCCATCAAAACAGTGAGGGACGTCTTCTCAAATAAACAATATGTTTGTTGAAAAAAAACTGGTGTGATGTATTAGAAATACTTGATAAAATGAGACTCTTCCTGGTTGTGCCTATAATGAGATTTGTATTTGCGTTAATGTGTATAACACACAAACTCGGATTCAGTGATGCACAAGTTCACTCACATGGCATGCTTATGCACACACACCACAGAATTCTGATGTGCATACATTCACAGACTTAGTATTCTCTAAACTTGGTGGCTGTTATGCTATTGAGTCCGGATATCTCTGTCTATACAAACAGCCGATACTCTGATGAATGAAAACCAGGACACTTGAAATGGTGAGATTAATAAATGATGTCAGTGGGCCTCAACTCCCACGTTCACCCGTATATACGCGAGTGGACTTTTTACGTGTATGACCGTTTTTACCCCGCCATGTAGGCAGCCATACTCCGCTTTCGGGGGTGTGCATGCTGGGTATGTTCTTGTTTCCATAACCCACCAAACGCTGACATGGATTACAGGATCTTTAACGTGCATATTTGATCTTATGCTTGCATATACACACAAAGAGGGTTCAGGCACTGGCAGGTCTGCAGATATGTTGACCTGGGAGATCGTAAAAATCTCCACCCTTTACCCACCAGGTGCCGTCACCGTGATTCGAACCTGGGACCCTCAGATCGAAAGTCCAACGCTTTAACCATTCGGCTATGGCGCCCGTCATCAGTAAGAGACACATGTTAAAACACAAACATACACAAACAACGTTTCTTGTTAGTGGAATATTTGCTGTGTGTGTGGTTCGTCTGTCGGGATCAAGGAGGACCATCTAGTCATCCTGGGGCTGGGTGGGTTGGGCTCTGTGGGTGCACAGATGACTGGTCAGGCCAATCCGCGCCAGAAGGTTCTGACGCAGTGTGGACAGGGGATGGTGGTGGCTGTAGGGGACTTGCTGGCACTGCTTTTCCTGGCCTGTCTGCGTTGCTCTGCTGCAGCGATTCTGTTGGCCTCACAGGATTTGGCGCCTTTGTGGACAGCTGAACGCCTCTTTGGTCTGTCCATTGCATTCAGCTCCCATGTGTCGTGGCTGATGTTGAAGGCCTTCAGAGAAGCTTTCAGAGTGTCTTTGAAGCGCTTCTTTTGGCCTCCATGGGAGCGCTTGCCATGTTGGAGTTCGCCGTACAGCAGTTAATATTTGCTGTAACTGTGAAGCAAAAGTAGGACACTTGAAATTGTGAGTTTACAAAATAATCACAGTAAGAAAACAAAAGTAAAAACACAAACACATACACACAGTTTCCTTCTTGTTGGAATATATGCTTTTATTATGAAATAAATATAACATTTGTAATGTTAATATTGTAAATTTAAAGAAAAAAATGCAAAGGCACATGAGAATGGGTTTGCTGCAATCAACACAAATGCACGCATAGATTTTCATTCTTAAACATACTCTTGCGACAGAAATACGTGATTTAAGAATGGAACAAAAGAGACAAACATTTGCAATAATTTTTTTTTAAGATTTAAAAAAAGAAAGAAAAATAGACATTTTATGTCCTAACCTTGAGTACTTGTCACCATAACAAACACATCAAATATGGCACTGACCATAGCATAAGTATAATACATTAAAAGGAGGTTGTGTGTATGCAAGAAAATGGACCTATTACATCAAGAGTCGTGCACAAATATGAACAAAAATGCTTATTTGTTCATCTCTTCAACAGTCAGTCTATCTGCATTTAGAAACCAATGTTTCCTTCATTACAAACAAAATGTCAAAACAGCCCGGTCACCTTTCATACCAACTTTAGCCTCACAGTGTATTTTGATCTGGATGGATATGTACTTGACGAAGGTCCAGGCACGAACAGATAGTAACATATACAGAGCTGGTTGATTGGATGAATTACTTCCCTTCCACTGGCCAGGGCTGCTGTAATTCAAACCCAAATGTCGAAGTCCAGTGCTTTGACCACTTGGCCATTGTGCCTCACCACCTCACCATAAAGAGTGTTATTACGACTGGAAGCATCTGTTTTACACCTTTACCTCTACAACGCTATGTTTATTATACTCACACAAAGAACTACATCTAGGCAGCCCTAGAAGAAAAGGTTTTGATGACAAAGAATTACCTTCTTAGAAAAATTGTCATCAGTGATTTAAAAAAAAAAATTTTTTTTAATCAGAAAAAAGCATATTCAGGCAAAACACGTTTTTTCTTTGACTGCATCAGAGTTGTTTCTTTTTCGCCCTCAGCCACAATGCAATGTTTATTATACTCACACAAAGAACTACATCTAGGCAGTCCTAGAAGAAAAGGTTGTGATGACAAAGAATTACCTTCTTAGAAAAATTCTGTCATCGGTGATTTAAAAAAAAAAAAAAATTTAATCAGAAAAAAGCATATTCAGGCAAAACACATTTTTCTCTTTGACTGCATCAGAGTTGTTTCTTTTTCGCCCTCAGCCACAGAATCAAATACTCTAATGTCCAGCATATTTTTCATTAGTACAGGCGATAAAAGTTTGATCTCATATGCCATCTTTGATTCAGTAGCAATGCTGACAGACTTGTTTCAGCCAGAAACAGACTGTGCACAATATATGGTGGTTGTTAATTTGCAGAATGTAATTTGACTGACAGTCTGTGTTGATTTCACCAATGGACTTCAACACCAAACTCAACACTTACCAGTATTGTCAAGGATCCAGATACTGCAAACAATACTGATTATCACACAGTTACAAGTCATGAATTCATTATGGTAATACCTATGGTGACATAATGCACAGGACACCAGAATATCAAAGAGTGTGGTGGAAAACATGAACTTGCAGTTACAAAAAGAAATGCAGATCCCGAAAGAATGACTGGTCAACAATCTACATCTGTGTACACAGTAACATAATAAACAGCAGACTGAATAATTCATAACTCTGAACATATTCTGGTATTGCCCAGAATAAAAAAAAGATTTTGGGTACAGAGAAGTAAACACTGACTGAATACTGTTTGGAAAGGATTTGTAAAACTTTAAAAGACCATTAATCTGTACTTTGCAGAAAGAAGCAGTAAACGAAGTAAATGCTGATTTAGAACAGACACACAAAAGACAGATAAATTCATTTTTAACAGAACTGCGGCAGACAGAAATAAACATGCATTAATACTGTTTAGGAAAATGAAAGACAAGAAATGTCACATATAAAACAACAGCTTTCTAAATTGTAGTGTTGAAAACAGTGACAGGGCAAAGTATCAAGAAAAGCACAATGCAAAAGGGTTTACACAAGAACTGATTTACAGACACCAGTATAAAAATGATTTTGTATAAGCTACATCCAAGTAAAGAAAACATAATACTGATTAAAAAAAAAAAAAAAATCCATGACAGGTGATAGATTTAACCTTTTTATCAGGGAAACACAAGTTGAAGCAAATGTTGTTTTACGCGGTTATACATGACAAAAAACCGCAGACTTCAGTTTGTTGTAAGCTGGCTGCAGACCCATGCTGATGCTGTCACAGCATGAACTTTGTTGAGAGAGAGGATACATCTGCTTGAATGATGTAGAAAGACTGGGGATGAGTTCACAGAGTGTTGTCAGCTTACAATACTGTCCACTTTGAAACCACTGCAAACAGAGCAAAAGAAAATTATGTAAGCAGTTTCCACTCTTATATTTGAGTGTGTGCTTACATGTGTGCGTGCGAGTGTGTGTGCATGTGTAACGAAATCAAGGTCCAAATCTTATTTCATGATGATGAATAAGCGAAACTGTTTTTTTCGTTCAAGCCATAAATGAAAAAATACAACAACAACCCACCAACGAAAAGTAAACAAACAAACAAAAAAAAAAAAAAAAACCCCAACATATATGTACAAGAATAGTGTGAGAGTGAAATGCACAACTACATTTCTGTTTCACACACACACACACACACACACACACAAATAAACATGCTCGAACATGTATACACCATGCCCATCCCATTCACATACGCATATTCCCTCATAAAAATTCACATACAAAACATTTCACATTTGATAAAAGAAGCATTAGACTAATAAATCAAGACTTGGATTACCATTAATCTTTTGGACAGTCAATGAGATGATTCTCCAGATTTTTCTAAATAAATTTTCATCAATACATTTTAAAGTGAGAGTATCATCAGTCAAAGATAGATCTACGTCAATGAAAACACCCAGAATTGTATGTTAATCGACCTCTTCAATTATATCGATGCCTAGGAATATTGGTTTGAAGTTATGATTCATTCTTTGTCTTTTTTGTCATGCATATACATACATCCACCTAATATTCTGTGCATTTAAAGAAGCCTGACAGAATGACAAAGGAAATGAATGATAAGCACATGAAGGCAGCTATATGTTAGCACTACCAAGTTGGGCAGCCTGTTGTGCAAATGACTGTGTTTTTAAAGCACTTAGAGCTTAAGTCTCTGATCAAGGACTGGCACTATATAAGTGTCCATTTCAACATTTCAAAAAATGACATTCATAGTATCAACTGTGGGCTTGAACTTTCCATTCTGTTGTAAAATGCAGAAACTGCTTTTAGGGGAACTGATCTGCAGCTGTTGGTTTTTCATCATATTTATCAGTTCATGTAAAACACAAATCAAACCATGAAATAATCATCAGGAAAGAAAACATACAGAACACAGCCTCGTCACAGAGTCACATGGATGGTCTCCACAGAAAATGTCAACATCCTTCTTATTTGTAACCATCATCACAAGACACGGAAAACTGTGTGTCAAACTCTGTACTGATCCCCTGCGGTCATGGGGATCTTGAGTCTCCCATTTCCATGACATCTGTGAGAACAGTGTGTCAAAGTCTTCAGTGTCAGCAAGTTCACTGGCACTGTCACTGGAGGGATGCCTGTCACTGGATGGACACTGGTTTTCACTTTTTTTTGTTTTTGACTCACTTGTGTAAACAAAGTGAGTCTATGTTTTAACCCGGTGTTCGGTTGTCTCTGTGTGTGTGTGTGTGTGTGTGTGTCTGTGGTAAACTTTAACATTGACATTTTCTCTGCAAATACTTTGTCAGTTGACACCAAATTAGGCATAAAAATAGGAAAAATTCAGTTCTTTCCAGTTATCTTGTTTAAAACAATATTGCACCTCTGGGATGGGCACAAAAAAACAAATAATGAAGCCTAATTATATGCAAACTGCATTTACTGTTATATTTATATTTTTTGTATTCTCAAAACTTGGCACTTTGATCTGATATTCTGACACAACAACAAGAGCAGTCATTATTATTATTTTTGTTCAAACAGGAACTTCTTTTGCTAAGCATGGAAGTTTTATTTATTTTGCAAACGTTTTTGGTGCAGATAGTAAAAAAGGGAAATTACTCTGTAATTAATGCTAGGGGAGTTAATTTGCTTTAAACTGATCTTTCTCATCTTAAACATTACATTTTGAAATTATACTCAATACATAAAAAGCTTGTGTGTTTTACTCTCAGTCACAAGTGAGTCTTGAAGGCCTTGCCTCTCTTGTTGGTGTTTGTTTTTGTCTTGCTGGTGATGCTCACTCACAGACTAGTTCCATGACCAGTCAGTTACTGTTGTCTCTAAGCTGCGCATGAGGCGCTGTCCTGCACTTGCAGAATCAGAACAGACACCAGACACCACCCAAATTACTGCAGCAGTGCATGCAGGATCTTCTCCTCTGATGGTCCCCAATGACTGCAGGCAGCAGGATGGCAAGAGATGTGGATGTGTGCATGGAGGATTTGGGATAAGCACTATCAGAGATATGCTGATGAGAAGACACAGACACTTGAGACAGGGAATAAAAAGAAGAAATAAACACTGAGAGGTGTTTAAAAAAAACACAAAAAAACAAACAAACACAACAACAACAAATCCTACTCACAATGCTTTGGTGGAAAGTGTCGTCTTTGAAGGTGCAATGCTTCATCAATTCCAAATGGAACTCGAGGCTCGGGCTCCTCTTCCTTGTTCAGCATGTGGTCAAATACATGGCTCACTAAATGCCGCTTGTAATGCTTCCGGCGTTTACGGCACCAGGCTTCTTCCTTCGTTCTCTCAACTTCACACCAGGTTTCATGCTTCTCAAACAGGGCTCTGGATTCTTCAGGTGTCAGTTTCCTCCCTGCCATTTTCTTGATAGATTTGTGAGTAGCTGTGCTTCCTGGACAGACATTAAGTCTCCCAAGTTACTTCAGTCATCCACCAATGTTTTTAATAGAAAAGAAACTGTCACTGTATTACTGATAATAATAATTCATTATGAATCAATCAATAATAATCTGGCAATTGTGCAAGCAGTAATTTGAAATAAATAAATCTTAGAGTATTCTGTGTGAAACACACACACACACACACACAGATATATATATATATATACACATACAGGAGCTAATTCCCAAAGACCTGTCATGAAATACATACACATATTAAATACTGACAATGCCATTTACCAATGCTTTTCATCTTCAAACTTGTCAAGTGTCCAGATACTGAAACCACACTGACGGGCGGAATAGCCGAGTGGTTAAAGCGTTGGACTGTCAATCTGAGGGTCCCGGGTTCGAATCACGGTGACGGTGCCTGGTGGGTGAAGGGTGGAGATTTTTACGATCTCCCAGGTCAACATATGTGCAGACCTGCTAGTGCCTGAACCCCCTTCGTGTGTATACGCAAGCAGAAGATCAAATACGCACGTTAAAGATCCTGTAATCCATGTCAGCATTCGGTGGGTTATGGAAACAAGAACATACCCAGCATGCACACCCCCGAAAACGGAGTATGGCTGCCTACATGGTGGGGTAAAAACGGTCATACACGTAAAAGCCCACTCGTATGCATACGAGTGAACGTGGGAGTTGCAGCCCACGAACGCAGAAGAAGAAGAAGAAACCACACAAAGTTGCTAGTAAACAAAATGACACGTAAAGGCCTGATCAGTTTACTCAGATTTCAAATGCATATTCTAGCTTTCTCCAACCAAGCATTCCAAAATGAGAGTGTCAAGTTTTCTGCACCTATTTCACCCGAACATTACAAATCCAGAATAGGAGATTTATAAGTGTGTGTATAAGTGGTACTGAAATCATGATAGAAGCAGCACTGACCTCTCCACTGTCAAAAGCAACCAATCAATAAAGATTTATTTGATCTGTGTGTGAAGGACAAGCCCATATTTCGCCCAACTGCCTTCATTTTATTTACATCCATGATGAAATCTCAAAAGCATTTCATGTAAGTACTTCACAACCACAACACCTGGAAGGTTTTTGCTTCGTCAACGACAAAAGCAATAAAGGTTTCAACCACCTTTTACAAATTTCTTTATCTAACTTTGAATACCCTTTTTCAGGATTTTATCCTCAACCAGTAGTAATAAAATGCCCTTTGGAGGTGAAAAGTAGGGGAGAAAACTCACTGAACCATGCAGTGAGCTGAATGCACAAATGCAAATGAGCGAGAGAGAGAGAGAGAGAGAGAGAGAGAGTTTTAATGAGAAATATCCATTATAACAAACTGTAAAATGATCCATGTGGCCCAAACTTCATAATCATGAATGCTGTGAATAAGTTTGTGTTGCTTTAAAATAGTAATATTTACATTTGTTCTTGGATTAAAGTTATAGTTCTGAAATTCACATGCAATTTTTTTTTTAATTCAGTGAAACAGACACAAACACACACACACACACACTCTCTCTCTCTCTCTCTCTCTCTCTCACACACACACATGATCCCAGGTGTAAATGCTATGCATGTAGAGTCAATGTCTTATGTCATATAGTTTGGATAGAGAGCGAAGGTGAAAAATCGTACAGGAAATAAATTTGTGTTAGTATGTGGTACATGGTACATGCTTGGATGTCATGACTGTAGCATTAGTAGTCTTAGAGTTAGAGCTGAGGCCTAATCAGCAACACCCCTCTCGGCAATCTTGCGACCATTGTGGAGGAGAATGGCAGAACACAGGTGGAAGAAAAACAGCTGTCCTGCGTTCAAACAGCAGTCCCCAGCATGTGGCAAGATGAATCAATTTTTGTGACGGCACCTGGTGGGTAAAGGGTGGAGATTTTTATGATCTCCCAGGTCAACATATGTGCAGATCTGCCAGTGCCTGAACCCCCTTCATGTGTATGCGCAAGCATAAGATCAAATACGCATGTTAAAGATCCTGTAATCCGTGTCAGTGTTCGGTGGGTTATGGAAACAAGAACATATCCAGCATGCACACCCCCGAAAGCGGAGTATGGCTGCCTACATGGCGGGGTAAAAACGGTCATACACGTAAAAAGCCCAGTCGCGTATATACGAGTGAATGTGGGAGTTGAAGCCCACGAACGCAGAAGAAGAAGAAGAAGAAGAAGAAGAATCAATTTTGCCTCAGTTTGTCATTCCAGCTGGTGGCCACAGGCCCTATATGTCCCAGCAGTGACCTGTCAACCAGCCATGTCCCGCTTCACATGCCAAAACAGTCAACAGGAACATAGGTCATACAGCCAAGCCCAGCGCTGCCACTGACTCTGCTTGTGTCTTTGCTGTTTTGGTGCCAGCTTGCCTCCACTGCCAGTTACTGTCAATGGCAAATGTTTTTTTCTTTCTTGGCAGACTTTGGTGGTGGCGACTCTGTGAATTTTTCTGTCACAAAATGACTTTGATGCGCTCGTCTCACAATGCAGGCCCCAGCACTTGTCCAAGCAGATCACCACCTGCAGCAGTTAGTCAGTCCCCAAATTCCAAAGCTGGGAACAATTGAAGGGAAGCATGCTTACTGCTTTGAAGGCGAGACACCGAGACAGAGCTGAAGCAGCAAGGAACCAACTGGACTGGAATGGCCAGAACAGCCCAGAACAGAGTGCGATGGTGAGGGGTCGTCGATGGCCTATGCTCCACGAGGAGCGATGGGCACAAGTAAGTAAGTAAGTAATGCTTACTGCTTAGCAAGGCCTCCAGGGCATTACCAGAAACAGCAGTTTCTTCAAGAAATCTCCCCATCACCCAACGTTGTTGGTTGAGACTTGAGGCAGACCAGGCCGAGCATGCTTATCCCCCAAGAATCAGCACTATCAGACACGTGGTATACCCCATGCACACACCACACCACACACCACCCCACACCTCAGACACACTTCTGACCCTCTGACACTGCACCGCTCTGGCCGGAAGATCCAGAGTGGATGTCATCTTGATAACTTTCTCCTTGATCTTCTCCAGTGTTGCTTTGCTCTGTGCTCATTTTCCCCTGTGTAATGGGAAAACATAAAGCAAAATCTTTGACACTTTAAGATAGTCTGGGTTTTTTGTTGTTGTTTTTTTTGTGTGCTCTTGTGCTTTTAAACATTTTTTTAATTCAGGTACCTGTTCCAATTTCTATCTACAACTGCACTACACTATTTTGTCTATGTAGCATTTTGTTTTGCTATGGTGAATTCTTTTTCAAAGAGTACTATCATTGGTTATGTTACATTTCATTGTGCATTAATTCTTTTTTTTGACTCACTTGTGTAAACAAAGTGAGTCTATGTTTTAACCCGGTGTTCGGTTGTCTCTCTCTCTGTGTGTGTGTGTGTGTGTGTGTGTGTGTGTGTCCGTGGTAAACTTTAACATTGACATTTTCTCTGCAACTACTTTGTCAGTTGACACCAAATTTGGCATAAAAATAGAAAAAATTCAGTTCTTTCCAGTTATCTTGTTTAAAACAATATTGCACCTCTGGGATGGGCACACAAAAAATAAAGAATGAAGCCTAATTATATGCAAACTGCATTTACTGTTATATTTATATTTTTTGCATTCTCTAAACTTGGCACTTTGATCTGATATTCTGACCCAACAGCTAGAGCAGTCATTATTATCATTTTTTGTTCAAACAGGAACTTCTTTTGCTAAGCATGGAAGTTTTATTTATTTTGCAAAGGTTTTGGTGCAGGTAGTAAAAAAGGGAAATTTCTCTGTAATTAATGCTAGGGGACCTAATTTATCACAAGTGAGTCTTGAAGGCCTTGCCTCTCTTGTTTCTTCTTGCAGGACGCATTGACCAGACATGTCGCCCAGTGGGGCTCTCTGCACTGTTCCTTGTTTGTTTTGGGATTAGTTCTTTTGGAGGGAAAGAAGGTGAAGAGGCATACAACTGACTGAATATTCACTTTCAATAGTATCATGAAGTACCATTGTCATTCGTTTCTGTGCAACAGATTAGAGAACTAAGGCATTTACATAGTTGTTAAAAAAAATCTTGTTTGTTTAACATTTATTGGATTCATTTCCAATATTTTCATTACGTCATGTTTCCTTGCCATTTTTGTGTATTCCACCCAAGAAAAGGGATGATGGAGTGTTTGTAGTTTTAGAGCTGAGGATCTCATTAAAGGGAAATAACCCATAGTTAAAAAGTCAGGAGAGTTAGTTCCCCATTGATCTTTGGGTTGCAATATGGCAGTGGTACATATGATAGTAGTAGTAACAGTATCAGAAGTAGTAATAGCAGTAGTAGTGGGGACTGGCTTCATAATTGCCTTGGCCTGTGGCCTAATAAACGTCCCCTCACTGACATGCTTTGCATTGGTCAGGTTTTGCATGCTTACAGGATTCTCTATTTTCCAGATAACTCAAATTCATAGAACAATTCTATGAATTTGGGGAAGTTCTCTAGAAGGTTTTTGAAACCATAAGTATTCTTAGCAAAATTTAATATGGTGATGTTATGAATTCCATGGGTTAACAACTCTGTAGTAAAAGAGAATATTCCATGGGTTGGCCACTTCATAGGATAAAGAGAATTTTCTTTCTTTTTTTTTTCTTTTTTTGTTTTTTTTTGGTTTTGGAATGTTTGATAAATATCCTTCCTGCTGAGTTTCAAGTAAAATCAACATGTGCAATAGAAAACAAATCATACAGATCAATGTCAACAAGACCATGCAATATTTTATGTTTGGA
This sequence comes from Babylonia areolata, assembly GCF_041734735.1. Lineage (NCBI taxonomy): Eukaryota > Metazoa > Mollusca > Gastropoda > Neogastropoda > Buccinidae > Babylonia > Babylonia areolata. Next base: position 48,440,819 of record NC_134896.1, read on the forward strand.
TCAAATTCCCTTTCAAACGTCTTCCTTTTAAAGAATGAAAATGCAAGTAGAGTAGCCTTTCACCAAACAGTAATCTTGTTGCTTGAAATTGGACATTTTTTTTTAATCAAAACAGATTGCGGCTTTAAATGAAGAGACCATATCACATTGACATATTCCAGATGTGGTCGGCAAATGCTTTATATAATTGTAGAAAAGCCTCTTATTTTAAAAAATGTACGTGAATGCCCTTTTTTCATACCAAGTATGTGATTTGTCTTCCCAAACACTCTCTGAATGTAAGGATCAAAGGACAGGCTACTGTCAAATGTGACTCCTAAGTCTTTTTCTTGATGCTTTCATTGCTAGTGGAGTGATGGCCTGGAGGTAACGCGTCCGCCTAGGAAGCGAGAGAATCTGAGCGCGCTGGTTCGAATCACAGCTCAGCTGCTGATATTTTCTCCCCCTCCACTAGACCTTGAGTGGTGGTCTGGACGCTAGTCGTTCGGATGAGACAATAAACTGAGGTCCCGTGTGCAGCATGCACTTGGCGCATGTAAAAGAACCCATGGCAACAAAAGGGTTGTTCCTGCCAAAATTCTGTAGAAAAATCCACTTTGATACAAAAAAAACAAATAAAACTGCACGCAGGAATAAATACAAAAAATGGGTGGTGCTGTAGTGTAGTGAGGCACTCTCCCTGGGGACAGCAGCCTGAATTTCACACAGAGAAATCTGCTGTGACAAAAAGAAATACAAATACAAATAACTAGCACCCAATCATCATTTGTTGGCTGCTGGCCTTGCCTTCTGAGAGTCAGATTCCTTATCTTTTCAGTGAGGAAAGCATCCTGCACATGTTGATGTATTTTGTTTCCTTTTTTCCCAAGAAAAGGAATCATCCCTTTTCACAAACGGAAAATCAAACTCACACATGACACAACTTTTATTATATTTAGCTGCTATATAAGATTTCAACAAGTCAAACAGTTTGTTGTCGTTCTCTTCTGTGCTTGTCATTCTCTTCTGTGTTTGTAATTGGAGTTCAATAAATGCAGCCCACTAAAACTTTACCATCTTGCTTGGTGTCAAAAGTGCACAAGACACACTCCTGGAATCCAACAAAGCTCAAATCTTCACATTCTTGTGCATTCAGACTCTTATCTACATACAGGGCAACACCTCTCTGAGACTTCTTACGAATTAACATATAACTGGGGATACTATGTTCTGATTCCACAAAACAACATGTATTCTTTGGTCTGATTTCAGACAGAACAATAATACTAGGAGAAATATATGAAACTCTGCTTAAAAATTCATCTTTTTTGTGAAAACAAAACTGCCTAGTAGATACCAGCTGCCGTGGCAAAGTGATTAGTGTTGTGGACTGACAGCTGGGAGGACATGGGTTCAAATCCCAGCGGAGGTGGGTTTTTTGGCCTACGACCAGCTCCTACCCGGAGCTGAGTGTGTTATGGACTTAAATGGGAAGACTGAGACCACAAAGTCGAGTATCATCCACTTCACGGATGCGTCTTTGGGTGTGTTGCTCTGATTTCCTGACTAACACTGCAAGTGTCTGTATCTCTCAAGCCTGGTTGATGCTGGGATATGATTATGACAGGAAGCGTAGAGTACAGCCTTGTCAAGTAGACCAAAATCTAAATGGACCTCCATAGCAGCAGCATTATCACCATCGTTATCCTCCTCCTCCTCCATCCATCAATTTAAAAATGCCCAAATTATGTGGCCTTTCAATTTCATGCTCAGTTTCAATGCCCCTCCACTTCCGTGCCTGGGGTGAGTCTTGTGAAGTTCTTCAGTGTTGGCGGATTCATGGGGAACTGCTGTTGGAGGGATGTGGTGGAAGTCTCAAGTCTAGGGGAGACACTCACTCAGTCTGGCTCCTCAACAAAGCCATTATTGTCATCAGCAGGGGTCTTAGTAGATGGTATCCTCTGTATGTTAAATCAGAACAGGCACTACTGGACACCATTGAAATGACTCAGCAGCAGTGCAGGGTCTCCTCTGGTGTGTGGCCTCCTGGCGACCTAACACTGATGGTTCCCTGTGGACTGCCGGCGCAGGGGCTGTTACAGACGAACCAGGGTGTGGCTGTGTATGTGGGACTTGGAATGAGTGGCGTGGGAATAATGCCAGTGAAATGGTATAGATGATGGGGCAGCAAAAAACAAAACAAAACAAAAAAACAAAGCAAAACAAAAAAACAACAACAACAATTACAAAAAACAACAACAGCAACAACAACAACAACAAAACACCAACAACACCCCCCCAAAAAAAAACAAACAAACAAACAAACAAACAAACAACAACAACAAAAACCAAAAAAAACAACAAAAAACCCCCACCAAAAACAAAAACAACAAAAAACAAACAAACTATCAAGTTGATTACTTTATATTAATTTCCGTAGTTACACTATGTACAATCTTATGTCGCGAAAAATGAAAATGCTGTGAAGTGTGATGTTAAGATTAATTAATCCCTCATCCATCAGGTGGGAATGTCCTATTTTAGCATCCTGTTATTGCACCTATTGGTTACATTTTCGTGGTTCGTGGGACCAAAAACGGGAAAAAGCAAGATGGTGGCACGGTAGTTTTGTGACTGAATCCCCATCAAAATTTAGTAAAATAACGTGCAAAATTAGAGACGAAATCCACTGAAAATGGGTTTCAGCATCTTTTATGGCAATATCGTTTCACACATGCACACACACACACACACACACAATTCAGGTAAAATGGGTTCCTGAATTAAGTGTATGCGCCAGACAAACTGCAGTTATAATTTCTAATGAATGCAGAAATATAATGAGTAAAAGGCACAGTTTTAAAGTAAACTTACCAACTGCAGCAGCAGCAGATCGAGCCGTTCTCGAAAACGCACCGCTTCACACCTCTTGGACGCTTTGTGTTGCTATGACTTTACACAAAATAGTTCTGATATGCAGGCAAACATTTTATTATCTTCGACCCAAATTAGTTCTGCAGCCTCGAAAAAGATACTCGTATGGAATGGACAGGACCCTTAAAAAAAAAGAAGAAGTTATCAGTACTTCCTTGGAAATGCAAAGAACGTATTTTTGGATTGTTACGCTGGAAACATTTTGAAAGGGAGGTTACTTTTATTCACGGCAGATTCTATCGTCTGCAAGGCGAACCATTGATATTCAATTGTTGAACGCATCTTCGCCTTTCTTCTTCATTTCATTGGTTTTATGTCCATTCACAAACACATTCACTCATTTCAGCACACCCCCTGGTGTGCGCGCTTGCACACACACGCACGCACACACGCACGCACACACACACACACACACACTGCACACAGACACACACACACACACACACACCCGGTAATGACTGATCGTGCAGCACACCGGTACACACACATACTGACACACGGGCACAGTGCCAGACACACACTGACACACCGGCACACACACTGACACACACACTGACACACTGTGACACACACACACACACACACACACACTGGCAAGACACTGACTGACGTGACTACTGACACACGCGCGCACGCACCGGCACGCGCGCGCACGCACACACGCATGGCGGCGTACACAGTAATACCCCACCCCCTTCCACCCACTCGATTTTTTTCCTACCCTCGTCTAATATCACTTACAGTGAAAAGACGTTAAACTAAAGAACGAACACACACACACACACACACACACACACACACACACACACACACACACACACACACACACACACACACACACACACACACACACACACACACACACACACACACACACACACACACACACACCCAGGCACACCGTGACACGAGTCAGCGGACACACACACACACACACACACACACACACACACACACACACACACACGGCGGGAGGAAAAGTGTGGGTGTGGGTGGAATCTGAGAGAAAAAACGAAAGGACTGAAGCTGATAGTAGTGTGGTAGGACGTGGGTGGTGTAGGCACTGGTTATATAAGTAATAAAAGGAACTGCAACAAATTACTGCTGCAGAACTGATATCACCAAGCGATGTCACAAATTTCTGGTCGGACTCATTTCAAGCTCCTTTACTTTCAATTCTGCAAGGCATCTTATTTGTGCTCGAATATATCATTCCCCCGGCCGCTGTTTTATTTATTTATTTATTTGGATTCAAACTGAACTGAGTCAGATAACAAACGGTGTGTAGAAAAGGTTCTGAAGCAATCATTGAAAGGTTGCATTGTTGAACACTTTGTTGCATGAATCCAAGCGTTCACTTCACAGATAATATATACGCACATACTGACACACCGGGCATGATTCGACTCTCTCTCTCTCTCTCTCTCTCTCTCTCTCCGTACGCTGTGTGACTGTCTGTCCGCTGTGGTCTTGTCATCTCTCTCTCTCTCTCTCTCTCTCTCTCTGTAGGTAGTATCTCTCCGGCTGTGTCTATTTATCTATCTTTCTAGGCAATCTGTCTTCAGTGCAAAATTTCGCTGTCTTTCCAACACTGTGCTTAGATCTCTACAGATGTTTACCTACATTAACTGATTTTCTGTCTCCTTTACGTTTTTTTTTTGTTCCTTTAGTGCCGGACAGTTTTAGTCGGTTATAACAGAGTAATGATTTTTCACTTCCGTCGCTATTTTACAAATTTCAACTTCTACAGCTGCCGTGACCAGCCGCGAATGCAAATAGAGCGGCGACGGACGGATCGACTGAATATTGAGGATGCAGGGTGCTTGAGTAACCCGGTTTTCAAACTGACCTGCAAATTTGAATCGGCGGAAAGTCGTGACCGGCAAGCAGTACTTTCGCTGTGATCGATCACAGGCACTAATATTTCGTGTCTATGGATCGCCGGATGCAATGTTCATCAGTAACATGTGAAGTCACGGCAATGGAAAATCATAACTGACAAAATATGTTCCGTGATACCCATGCATCTTAGAATCCCTCAGAGTACGCAGCATATAACTTATAAACCTCAGTGACCCGGTTCCCAATTTTAAATAAGTTTGAAGGTGATTCACCAATCTTTTTTCACTGTGAGAGAAAGATGGAATGTTTATTTTCCCCTTTAATCCTGTTGTAACATTTGCTTTAACAAAGAGATAGTAATTTCACGTTGTATATTGTGATAATGATGTGATGATCTGCAACAAAAAGAGAGTTTCAGTTTCAGTATCAGTAGCTCAAGGAGGCGTCACTGCGTTCGGACAAATCCATATACGCTACACCACATCTGCCTGACCAGCAGCGTAACCCAACGCGCTTAGTTAGGCTTTGAGAAACAAAAAGAGACCGAGTGATTATATGTTTATGTTGTAAAATAATAAGGAAAAAAAGAAAGAAAGAAAGAAAGAAAAAAAAAAAGAAAGAAAGAAAAAAAGAGAGAAAAAAAAAAAGAAAAAAAAAAGAAAAAAGAAAAAGAAGAAACAACAACAACAAACAACAAAGAAAAAATGAACACAGGTAAATAACATCGTATGATTTACCAGTATTGATGACAAAATTAGTATAGGTTGTATAAACTACTTTTCTTAAGGACAATACAACATAAAAAAAGGTAGTTAGTTACTGGTATATTGATGTCGGAAACAATGAATGCACCGCCAATGTATGATATATATATATATATATATATACATATAATATCTCTCTGTATATCAAATCTAGACTGACCTAATGCGGTGTTTCAAATTTACTGTATAGAAATGTTACGGTACGTTATTTTGAATTAAAAAAAAATTTAGTTCTGTAATCCTAGTCGGTCTGGCACTGACTTGAGGTGTGTATTGTTATCATGTTACGAGTCTGTTTTGTATGCTTCTTCATCCTTTCACCAATCGAGAGACAGCAATGCTTTTTTTTTTCCCTCGGTTCGTGGGTGTTTTTGTTCCTAAAATGCTTTCGCCTTAGTATCCAACCAAAACCAAAACAAACATTGACAGAACTACACATGAATCAATGGTATATATCAGTGTTGTATATGTGTTGTAATTCAAAAAGTGTTAGATCACGTGGAAGAGGAAGAAGAACGGTAGGTACACGCCCCCTTCGTTTAGACAACTGCAGAAACTACTTAACTCCTGCGCCTATGGCTGAGCGAGGCTTGTAACCACAAAGCCAGCGTGAATGGTGAGATATACATGACGTCATATCCTACAACCAGAAGCATGCGCACTTCGCCATTATAGGCATCAACGATCGAGCAGTCTGCTTCTGCCTCCTCAGAGGCAGGTTCTGTGAGTCTGTGTTTCTGCTTCAAGTGAAAAAAAAAAATCATTCGTGCGTTCTATATTTTGGATTTATTTGCCAAGCAGAATGAATCAACGGGACATCTGAAGGTGAGTGAAATGTTTTGATCTCTGCTGGAACTGAATGCCGGGGTCGCTTTGCTTGACCCTCCCTCGTCAAACCAGTCTCAGCCCCCCAGTCGCAGTCACAATCTCAGTGTCAACTGTCTCAGTCAGAAGCCAGTTCTTCTGGATATGAATGGGAGACAGCGCTGATCATTTTGACACTTACTGTAAGGATCAGACCTTGATACCTTTGATAAACGTGTGTCATGTTTATGATATTCAAAGGGGTCCGTGTTGATTATCAGTACGTAGTTGATGGTGCATTGCACATGTAATGATGTACATACGATATAGATGAAATGATGTTTCAGTCGAGTCGAGATTACATTTCAGTGAATCATTTATTGTCAGCGTTTGTCAAGATCCATTAATTTAGGTGCGACTGAGAGCAGTTTACGTCTTACATTGTTTCACACTGCCGTGTATGTTAGCCGACCTCTTAGTCACGGCACTTGACGTTACGTGGGTGGGAAGTGGGATGGTTTTTACTTTTACTTCAGTTTGACAGCATGGAGAAAGAAATCTGACAGTGTTATTCGTTAGTATGTAGTCTTTTTCAGTACGTTTGAAAAATCTATTCATCGGGTTTTTTAATTTTTTCTGGGGAAACTATTTCAGGAAGGTGAAACACACCCAAAGAATCCAGAAGTGGTATATGGATCCAGATGTTGACTGTTGCCAAAAGTTGATGCCATAGGTTGATGTTGCCAAAGATCCGCTTTTGCCTCTGGCAGAGGGGGGAGTCAAGCCATATGTCATGTGATTTGTACTTACCTAACAGATTAGACAAAGACTGTAAGAGGGTCCTGAAGGCACTTTGAATGCTTTTGTCCTCATTAAACTCCAAAAGATGATTTCAGTTTCAGTTTCAAGGAGGTGTGAAAGCAAATCCATTATAGTGAATATATACACTAAACCACATCAGTAGAAAAAAAGGCAGATGCCTGATCTTCATGAACACAGTGATCAAGCCTGGAGTGCTTTTGATAGGTTTGTGTAAAACTAAAACATGAAGTGATTAACATAAAAAAAAAGTTACAGTACTAATTTGTATTTGTATTTCTCTTTTTATCACAACAGATTTCTCTGTGTGAAATTCGGGCTGCTCTCCCCACGGAGAGCGTGTCGTTACACTACAGTGCCACCCATTTTTGTTGTATTTTTTCCTGCGTGTAGTTTTATTTGTTTTTCCTATTGAAGTGGATTTTTCTACAGAATATGCCAGGAGCAACTGTTTTATTGCCAGTGGGTTCTTTTACATGTGCTAAGTGCATGCTGCACACGGGACCTCGGTTTATCGTCTGATCCGAATGACTAGCATTCAGACCACCACTCAAGGTCTAGTGGAGGGGGAGAAAATATCGGCGGCTGAACAGTGATTTCAACCAGCGCGCTCAGATTCTCTTTCTTCCTAAGTGGACGTGTTACCTCGAGGCAATCACTCCACTTAGTTAATATAGTAAACTGATAATAGTAATACTAATAGTAATAGTTTTTACTTATTCACACAGATTTGTAGTTGTACTGTCAGTGGACAATGCAAATCATTTACTGGAGAAAACTTTTACGTATTTACTATTTATAAGTGAATAACATATAGATTTAACGTAAGGAAACCAGACATATGCACACACAAGCATTACATTTACAATTTGATATATTTCATGTATTGTATATATATATATATATACACATACATACATACATACTTGCTCTCTCTTAGATGACAGATGGAAAGATTTAAGGAAGAATCTGAGAGAGACAGACACAGAGGGACAGAGAGAGACAGACAGAGAGAGAGAGAGAGAGAGACAGACAGACAGACAGACAGACAGACAGACAGACAGACACAGAGTGGAAGAGATGTGACTGGAGAGGAAGTTGCAGAGAAGGAATGTGTTTGCGTGGCAGTGGCAGGGATGAAGAAACAGAGCTAGAACTACAGTAGAGGAGTTGGGCGAAGGGGGAAGCTGTGTGGACTGGGAAACTTGTGTAACAGGCTTGTAAAAAAAGACACTTGTGGGCTTGCTTGCTGAGTGGGAGATGAGAAAAGCAGTGAAGGAATAGGAAGAGGGTACAAGATGGAGAGAACGGGGTCAGTCTTAGTGAGAGGAAGAATAATCTGCCTTGTTTGGATTGATACCTCTGCTTCATATTAAAAGACATGAAAATGTGTACTTTCATAGTATAATTCATGGTATGTGTACTTTATTACATGATTTCATGGTGGAGATGAGATGTGTTCAGATATGTAGATTAATGACACATAATTTGCACACTGTATACACAATTCGTGGTATTGTATTTGTAATTGTTTCTCACGCTCTCTCTCCTTTTCTCACTCTCTCACACACACACACACACACACACACACACACACACACACACACACACACACACACACACACACACACACACACAGCTTGAAGAAAAACACACCGGTAAGTTGGAGTTTCATAAAAATATACAGAAAATGTATCATGTATGGTTTCATGGGAAAACATTACCAAAATGATTTTCATAAGAGACAAATCATTTCTCTGATCTGCAGATGGAAGATGAATTGTTTCAAGACCAAGTATGCACATTATATTATCTAGATCTTATCAGTCTTGGAAAATTTTCTGTATGCGATATGAAAAAAAAATTTGGAGTTCTAGATGATAAAATATACACAGAAATCTACGTTTGTATGATTTTTCTCTCCGTAGTCATTTCTGTAGTCATACTAAGACTAGGATCTTGTCATTTATAAATTTATCACTTTTTTATTTTCTTGAAATAAAAACATTCTTCTTCTTGTGATTCACATTATTGTTGTTTTTATTTCAGTGACAGTGTGTTTATTACTTTATAGTATTATACTGTTATTTTAGTGCTGTGTACAGTGTAAACAGACTTTCATTAGTACAACATCAGATGCCTGTGCTTTGGCACTGGAACTGGAAGCACAACACAAGAATCAGCAGGCAGCAAGGCAGGCATGCCAAACAACCAACCAAGCAACCCATCCATCCACCCAACAGCCAGATTCTCTCTCACCACAGTTGCTGCAGGGTGTCAGTTACATGCCTGCCAGCCCCTCTCTCACCACCACAGTCTCAGGGTATCAGTAACATGCATGCACCCCACTTGTGTGAATTCTGTTGTGTCTGGAATGCTGTCGTACGTCTAGCATTCAGTCATTATAGAGTAAAAGAAACCAATGCTGGATTAGTAGAGATCATCATCATGGTCCACATAGAGCTCTCTCTCTACTGCATGAGATTGACTCACTGAGAGTCAGCCATGGTGTAAACTTGTTCCAGTGTGTTAATTAAGGTCAGCTGGGCTACATCTGATTAGCCTGTGGTGGTGAACCCCTCCACCCAAACTTCTTCCACTTTTTTCCACATCTTCTGGCATTGATAACACTAACAGAGAGACAGAGAGAGAAAGATGTATATATATATATATATATATATATATATATATAGAGAGAGAGAGAGAGAGAGAGAGAGAGAAAGACAGACATACACACACATACACACACACATGCATGCACATACACACACACACACACACACACACACACACACACATGCTGTTTATAATTTTATTGCTTTTTTTTTAATTTGTTACAATCCAGTTTTGCTAGTATGACACATATACATATTGATCTTTGAAAAAATATATATTGTGCATGATCATCATTATGGTGTGTGTGTGTGTGTGTGTGTGTGTGTGTGTGTGTGTTGCATCCAAAGGCTGGACAAACTCACACAGTCATTGAAAATTGAAATGAGGCAGGGAAGGAGAATTGTATAAATCAAAAGTATTTTGTTCTTTCCTGGTATGACTTGATATCTGATATCAAATGGACTTTTATTATAAATATTCTGCATTGATATAAAACTGAAACTATGGGAAGGCAACAATGATTTTTTTTTACTGTCTCTCATCTCCTTAAATACTAATATTACTGTTGCTGTTATTTACTGTATTACTTACTATTAGTCACAAGTTTAATGACTTCAGAATTAGATACCATTAACAAGGAAGAATAAACTAGCCTAAAAGGGAAAACCCATCACCAGTAGGACCTGTCACAAGTGTCAAGCACAAGCCAAATTTGACAGCTGTGTGATTTTGAGTACCAGTCAGTTATGACATCAGTATTAAAAGTAGTTATTGGGCCTGGTCAGTGACATTAAATTAGTCAATAGGACTAGGAATCCCCACAGTATGATGACAGTCATTTTTTTGTGATCAAGTGCTTCCTGTTGTGAGGAATGTGAAGCTGTATGGTGTTTATGAATGGATTAGCTGCTCAGAAAATGATGTGAATGATAACTTTAACTTGTACCACTAGCAGTAGTAGAAGTGATGACAAAATAAAGTAGATAGTCTACATGTAGGTCTTTTTGGAGAGATCTGCAGTGCAAGAATGAACAGGTCTTTAACAAGCACACACTTTTTTCATGTGTGCATCATAATGTGTGTGCCACTGATAATGTAACTATGTAAACTGTGCACCCTTCCATCTCCTCCCCTCCCTTCTTACCCACAGTATTATTAACTCACTCTGTACGGCCAGTCCTCTCTTCTCCTCTACACAGACCCCTCGGATGTCCAGTGGGTGTCTGAATGACCCAACCTTTAGCTTCCGTCATCAGAATTGTGGTATTCTTTGTCAACATTCACTTCTTCAGTATAAGAGCCTTCCGCTTGCAATAGTTTGATGATGGTAATTTGAGTGAAACGCTGTTAACATCGTCTCTTTCGCCGTTTGTATGGAGAGAGTTAATGCATACAAAATGTATACAATGTGATACCTGTTCTGTTTCAAAGTTGTTTTTTGTTGTTGTCATTTTTAGAAGGCTAGATCGACTACTATTGTCAGACATTGGTATAGTTTGTTCTGACCAATTTTTGGAATGTGTTAGAAAATCTTTTTTAAGGGGCAAGATAAACACAGCACTTGGTAAAGTGGGCTTATGTTAAACATAATATTATACAGGGTTAGTGAAGCGTAAAGCAAAGTGGAGTTCTTGTAAAAGGAAACTGGGGTATAGAAGTGGGATCTTTACAAAAGTATGAAAAAGCATACTTGAAAATAATATTTTGTATGCGTTTTGAATCCAGCGTCACCCTTATGCTCACCTCATGCCACAGTTGCTGCCTGGGTGCTGAATTTGCAAATTTTGACTTGTCTTCAGCTTGCTTCCATCATGTTTTGCAAAGCAAATCAAAATGAAACTAGAAATAACTCAAGTTGCTTTATCAGTTTATGGACATAATTTAAAAAAAAACTAAACTTGATCTAGCAAAGAGGTGTTACACAAAACACACATATTTTTAAAAACTAAACTTGATCTACGTAGCAAAGAGGCGTTACACAAAATAAGGCACAGTTAATGGTTTCACTTTCAGAGGAAGGTTTCTATTTCTAACATCTATTATTTATTCATTTATTATTTTTATAGCAGACTCCTACTCCTAGCATTTGGTATAAAAAAAAAAAATCTAGAGACATAATGATAAGGAGTGTATGAATCTTGTGAACACAGAATTGCCCAAAGTATATATGATTAATTGGAAAAAAAAAGGGAAATCTTTGCTATACAGCTTAATTTTAATGGCATAAACACTCACATTATAGAATTATTTGTCACTTTTGAAGACAGTCATGGGCAAACAGACTTTCTTTTGCAGAACTCTATGATTTGCTGTAGTAGTTGTAGGGTACAATAGTCGTTCCGATGAATTTGAGGCAGCATGCTCTTCCCCTCTTTGTCGTGTTCTGTCTCAGCATACAGTATTTTAGTCTTTGCTCTTTGCTGTTGCAGAAACTGACATCATTGCCTTTCTGCTGCCAGAGGTGACAGGAAGAGGGCAGTGGGGAGCTGTAAAAATTGGTGTCAGTGGTGTCCACTGACCCGTTAGCACCCACCCATGATGGAGCTGGCTCACAGCCTCTTGCTCAATGAAGAGGCCCTCAAGCGGGTGCCTGAGTCTAAGAGGCCTGTCTTTGTCTTTGAATGGCTCCGATTCTTGGACAAAGTGTTGGCTGCTGCTCAGAAAGTGAGTATTGAAAATTTCAGTGTGTGTGTTATGATATCATAATGATAAATCATGTCTATATGTGTATGTGTTTGTGTTTGTTTGTGCGTGTGTGTGCGTGTGTGTGTGTGTGTGTGTGTGTGTGTTCGTTCGTTCGTGTGTGTTAACTGTGTTTGGTTTGAGTGATTTTGAGTGAAGTGTGGTGACACTGGACTTTAGACAGGAGGAGAGGGGACAGAGCGAATGAGGAGAGAGAGAGAGAGAGAGAGAGAGAGAGAGAGAGAGATGTTGGGTTGAAGTGGCTTGAAGGTGACTGGGTGGAGCTTGAAATCTCTCACATCACACACACATTTATAGACACCCACCTACTCACACTCCCATACAGATACACATCCATGCATGCATACACACACACACACACACACACACATCTACACACATGCACATGTGCGCATGCATGCACACATAACATACAAAAAAGGGGTCATCCATGTATTTAGAAGAAAGGAAGGGAGTGGGGCGTTGGGGGTCACTTAAATTGTGGGACTGCAGGAAAGGGAGGTCAGTAATGATTCTTGATCCTATGTGGATGAACTGTGCTGAGTTTGCTGAAAAGTAGAAAGGGTGGATTCCTGTTCCTTATCTCTGGGAGTTAAGGGGAAATTTTGCCAGCTTGCGGTTACGCAATATGTGGGAGGGTTTGTGAGCTGGGGAGCAGGTGTGATAAAAGATACAGGTGTGCTTTGTTATTGTGGGTTTGTTTTTCTTCTTAGACAGGAATTCAGATATATATATATATATATATATATATATATATATATATATATATATATATATATATATATCTATGGGCTAGTTCAATTATGAGTATGTGTTATCGGAAAATAAGTATTGCTGTTTTGTTCTTTGGTTACCTGTGTAAAGAATTCATTAATTCTTGTTAACTTGGAATATATAGGTCTGTACATAGTGTCTCTTACCTGTGCCATGACTCATGGTGATGGTCTAAAAATTATACAGTGTTGAGTCACCTTTTCACAAACACACAGTGAGACATGTACTCACCCACATGTGTACCCAACACACCCACACACACACACACACTGACACAGTGACATGCATACGCACACACACACACACACGCACACACACACTTATACACACATGAGAGAGTGAGTGAGAGAGAGAGAGAGAGAGAGAGAGAGAGAGAGAGAGAGAGAGAGAGAGAGAGAGAGAATGCGTGTTCCGTTCCTCAGACAAGTTCTTCCAATTGATGGTGACAGGGAATCAAGAGTGGTGGAGGTCTTGTGGAGCAATGGCTTCCTTTAGAAAGCCAGTCCCTCCATTCCCCCAGTCCTGTAGTGACACCAGTCTGTTTGCGCGTGCCCTGATTCTTGTACTGAGATTGGGAAGCTTCTCAGAGAGATTGTCAGGAAAGAGAAATGTTGAGCGTTCATAAATACTCAACACGAAGCAGACAGCCATGCATGGTAAAGAGGGCGTTTGAATGCCACATCAATTTTTTTGTTCTGGTTTACTGGTGAGAATACACCAGTTATTGATGTCTTTACGGAACATCACCTTTGGACTTTATGAAAATCTAAATGTTATGTTTCACACTGCTGGGGACTCTTAAAAAATACCCAAAAAACAACAACAACAAACTTTCTTTGATTCACTGATGCAATTTGGATTTGTTCTCATGGATGTTTCCAGTTTGTATTAGAATATATATATAGTTTTGGGAATGGGAATTTTGGGATTCATTTGTGGGAATCTGTGATGTCTTGTTTCTTGAAGAGTTTGGGAGAGGGAGGGAGACAGACAGTCTTGACTTATTTGCTGGCAGTTCTTTTTATTTAAACAGTTATTCACCTGTGAGTTATAAGTGACACAGCATCTTGACTGCAGTCAGGAAAGCCCAGTCAGGCAAGGCTTCCATTATAAAATGTCACATCCGGCCATCCTATACCTCAGCCAGTAATTTTATCCTGTCTGTTCCTTCGTTTCACAACAGAAGATGGTTTCTGTTTTATATGATGCAGTTCCAGTCATGTTATTGACAGTTACCAAGGTACAGTCAGTCTTTAAAAAAAAAAAAAAGAAGTGTATTCTTGATTTAAAGAAAAGAAAAAAAAAGAAAAAAAAAGAAAATTGAAAGGAACACATTTTTTCTCACATTTCTTTGTCTTGTATTGATTTCGTCCAGTGTCTGTTTGAAAAAAACTGGCTGATGTGACCGAGATTATCAGTTTCTTGAAGACATTGACTTAGCTTAAGGGAGGAGGGGAGGGCCAGGACTGCATTCAGATCAGACATTTTTTTTCTAAATTAGTGGTGACAGAGTAAGAATTATAGGCGCTGGGAATGTCCAATCAACTTAATGCCCATCCCGCGCCCCTCCTCCCAAATGGCCAATGAAAGGCAAATCCCCCCATTCTGAGACGAGTAATAACATGGCTGTGTCTGTGTCCTGCTCTTGGAGAGAGGGTTGGAAGGGGGTTGGGGGGTGGGGGTGGGGGAATCGAAGGGAGGTCAAAAGGGAAAACCGTTGGCAATTTATGCCACCAGGGAAAAGACTTGTGCACAGCAATGAAACCAGGTGAATACAGCCTCCCTTTATTCCAGGGCTGTCTGGAACTTGATGGTGTACTTGAGAGGGGAACAGCAGAAGTCATCAACCCTGTGTGCTTCACATTTTCTTCTGTCCTTAGATTCTGCCCTTTGAAAACTGGTTATCGCATGTGTATGGTTGTGTGTGTGCATGTGTGTGTACATGCATGCATAACTGCATATATATACATATGTGTGTGTGTGCATGCATGTATACGTATACATGTGTACATGCATGCATGCACTAAAGACTAAAATGTGAAGGGTTTTCAGTATGCTGGGTGTTTCTTGGATATTATCTGTAACTTACTTTTTGGTGAAGGAATCCAAGGGAAGAAGCAGATATTCAGTCACGTGGAAGTCCGGATTTGCTTCTTGAACTTGAATTTGAAGAGTGCTCAGGCATGCAGAGAGAGAGAGAGAGAGAGAGAGAGAGAGAGGAACCAGGTGAGGGGTGGGGGGTGAGAGGGTTTGGGGGAGGGGTAGGTGGACTGTTGACTCCACAATTCATGCGATTTCTCATTCCTCTGATTGGTAGTGTCAGGGCACCAGGAGACAGAGGTCTGGTCAAAGGATGCCTCCACCACCACCACCACCCCCCCCAACCCCCCTGATCCCCCTCTCCACGTTTGAGAGCAAATCCCACCCATCCCCAGACCAGTAATTTAGCCCCATTCTGTTCCATTGTTTCACCCCAGGGGAGAGGGGTTGGAGGAGTGGCTTGGGGATGGGTGGGGTACATTGGAAAAATATTGATCAGTCAGTTTTCAACCAGCAAGAAGTTCTTGTCATGCATGGGCAGTGGCTGTGCAGCCACCCTCTTTTGTTGTTGTTGTTGTTGTTGTTGTCAGTTTTCTGGTTTAGAACATAGTTCAGGACAAATTAATCTGAGCGGATAGTGCTGTTGCTTGAATGGCAAATGTCTACTCTGTTTTGTACATTTATTGGTATTTATATACTATCACAGTATCATCTTTATTCTTTTTATTCATTAGTTTTACTTATTTGGTTTTGGAAGAGATGCCACTAGGCATTCTGCAGGGAGCATGGAGGGGGATCTTAGTCATTGAGAGAAAATTATGTACCTTTGATGGAAATCACAATGGAATCAGACCTCTCTAGGAAAGAGGCAGAGTCAGTAATGGGATCCTCAGTGGGAGGCCGCCGATAGAATTACCAGACCTTCCCACCATCCTACCCACCCACCCACCCACATGGTCTCTGCCCAAACATGGTTCAGATAATGGACATGAAAACAGGGTTGGTGGGTTTTTTTTAGTTTTTTTTTAGCAGTCTGGAGGTAGCCAGGCATGGATGATGGATGGGCATGGGGCACCACAGCACCTTGATGGCCAGGTAGTGGCAGGCTGGTTCAACTTCATCAGCCTTTCTGGAGCCTGCTGTTGACCTTGTTTTTAACATCCCCTTGCCCAGCCCTTTCTCCCCCCTTAAACCAGTGTGCCAGACAGGCTGATCTGATTGTGGAATTGAATTATTCAGCATTGTGTTACGAAGTTAGCGCATGGTTCTGGTTGCCTGCTTATTGCTGTCACTAGTGGCAGCAGGTTTCTCTCAAAGTAACTGTAATGTTTCTGGTGAAAGTGATCATCTGTTTCCATAGTGCCTTAAGACAAGTGCAGTCAGTAGTCCTTTATTTTTGCTTGTGGGAGAGACCCAGCTTAGCTGAGGAAATGACTGGTTAATTGATTAGAATTGATTAATCAATCCAGCAAAATCTAGCTGCAGGATTGGGAACTTGATGACTTAACACATCTTCGGTATGTGGAGTGTCACTTCTATATATTGTATATGAAAATTTGTGAAACTGAAATCAAGTGAAGTGCTATAAAGTAGTGTTGAACTGAGAAGTATTCAAAGCCACATGGGGGCAGAGCATAAAATTAAAAATCTCACCTCACAGCCAGCTCTGCTCAAAAACTAGTTTTGATGCCTAGCTTGCAATTCGTGCTTTTGCAGTTGACCATAGAAAGTTTACATTGTTGGTACAACATGCTGCTTATCTCGAATGCTGTGAGCTTATGACTGAATATGTGTGAGTGCATGTGTGCACTGTGCATGAGTATGTGTATGTGTGTGTGTGTGTGTAGTTTTGCAACATGTATGCTTACGATAAATTGTTTAGAAAAGATTTTTTTTTTTTTTTCCACTGGTAGATTTATGATCACACACTTTGATGTCAATGAACACGTTTACATACATATATGCAGAATGAGATACTGAAGATAACTAAATGACCAGCTGTAACTTTACGTACGACAGATCTAACAGAGTTGTTGCAGTAGGCCTTACCTTATGCGTGCAGACTCACATGCATGCAAATAAAAACCAGACACCACAGACGTGCTTCCTCATGGGCGTAACTGGTGTTCCAAACTGAAGCACATCCTGTCACAGTTTGCGTGATCATGAATGCCTGTGCTTTCATGCAGACAAGATCAATATAAAGCCAGCCACACAGCAGAATGGTGATGACATGTTGCTAGAGAGAGAGAGAGAGAGAGAGAGAAACACACACAGCAGACATACATATCATATGGGCTTGCAAGAACTGGAAAGAAGAGTAAAAAAAAGAAAAAAAAAGCTTGGAAAGAAATGATGGACATGTTTGCAGTAAAAATGGCCAAGAAAGATATTTCATGTGAAACTTGATTTCTGAAATTGTATACAATTATTAACAAATCATAGCATCAAACAGTTTCGTATGTGAAAAAAACAACCCAACAACGCCCCCCCCCCAAACCATACAGAAGAAAATGAGCCCCTTCACCCTACCCCCCAAAAAAACAACAACAACAACAACCAAACCCAAACAACATCAACAACAAACAAAAACAAACCACAGAAAAAACACACACATATTTGGGTTTGTTTTTTTTTTAAAGCAAAAAAACTACAGCATCAAAATATCTGAAACCGGAGAGATACTTCCGCTCACCGGTGAGAGCAGACGTGCTTTTCGTTCTCTCCAGTCCGGTGAATTTTCACGGGGTGGAGATGTTTTTGAAATAAGTGTCTTCATCATGCGGGCGTACAGTGTTGTTTCCTGTGTGCTTTAACAACTGTGTGTATTTATTATGTAGATTCCGGGACTTTTGTGTGTGTGTGCGTTTGTTTTCTTTTTTCGTGTTTTTTTTTTTTTTTTTCCACCCTTTGAACTGCAATGGTGTCAGTGGCAGCAGTACAGCATGAGCTCTACAGTATCAAAATACTTTGCGAAGACCGGAGGAAAGAGAAAACCTTCGAGCACGTCGTCGGTGAGTGACACTAGCCCGAGTCAAGAAAAGACAAAGCAAGAAAAGAAAAAACAAAAACAAGAGGGTGAGAGTGACTCTGACAAAGATTCCAGTATGGCCCTCCACGACAAACTTGAAGAAATAAACAAAAAATTAGAACTGTTAACTCTTGCTCAGGAAGACATTAAACATATTCGTATTGACATGGACAAAATAACAACTAAGTTAACTGAACAAATTGACAAATTAGAAGGTGAAGTGTTTGAACTTAAGACAGACAACGACAAACTGAATAAAGAAATGAAGACACTCAAGGAAGACAACTTAAACCTTCACAGTCAACTGAAACAACAACAGAAGGAGATTGACAATCAAAGGTTAGCGCAAAACGACATGGAGCAGCATGGTCGTCAGTGGAATCTCCGTGTGTTTGGGGTGAAGGAGGAGCAGCAGGGGAAGGTTGAGACAGTGACGGACTGCATCAAAAAATGCACCGACATTTTTTCCAAACAAGTAGGTGTGCAGGTGACGGCAGAAGACGTTGAAATAGCGCACCGCTCTGGCCGACCTGGAACTGGGAGACCACGACCCATTCTTGTGCGTTTTTTCTCCCGGCAGAAGAGGGGGGAGGTTCTTGAATCCAGGAGAAAACTTAAACAAACTGGGGTTTCCATTGGGGAAGACCTGACAAAGGTAAATTATAATTTACTGATGAGAGCGAACAAACATTCAGCCACGCTTTCTGCTTGGTCTTCCAATGGAAAAATAATAGTAAAAGTAAAAAATGGAAAAACATTCAAAATTGATGCCAATACCAATCTGGATGAAACACTTACAAAAGCTATGGTTTAAGCATATTTGACGGTTAAATGGTGAGGTGGTGGTGGCTTTTTTTCTTTTTCTTTTTTTTTTTTTTTGGGGGGGGGGGGAGGGGGAAGGTGTGTGTGTGTGGGGGGGGTAGTTATTTATTTTTTTTCAGTGCATGTAATGCATCTATTTCATTAATGGTTAATCTCATACTTAACACCTTATGATTATGAAATTATGTATGATGATTATTAGTATACTTGTAATATGTCTGGGGACGCCCCTCAGGCAATGTTGCCGAGTTGTGTTTTTTGTTTTGTTTTTGTCTTTTCTACCCGTGCCGTGGAATACACAAGAGTGTTTTCATTGTGATGATCTGACTGTTGGCTTAAAGGAAGGGAGGAGGAGGAAGAAAAAAAAAAAGGGAAAAAAAAGGCGTCTAGAACAGGCGGATATCTTTCCATCCAAACTGTCGATAATTCACTTTATTTATTTTCTTTAAAGAATAGAGGGTGTTTGGGATTGGTGGATGTCCTTTCATATTTTTTCCGCCCAAATATGTTCTTTGTTTTATTTATTTGTTTTCTTTCTTTTTTTTCACTTTGCTGCGCGTACGCGCACCCACGCACACACACACACATTCATGGTGTGAAAGTATGGAAGCACAAATATTTTAGTAATTTGTGATGAATCACATCATATGCAATGTATTGTTTTTATTTATTATATTTGTGGTTTTCCCGCACCCTTTCGATATACGTGTTTCTGTTTATAATACTATTGCCTCACCTGTATTACCTACTCTAAGTCTGTATTACCTACTGTAAGTCTGTGACTTGTTTATTTGATTTGAATGAACGAATCGGTGTTCTTGAATGATTTGACTTTAATATGATTTAATTAAGGTGGAGAATAAGAGATCACTTAACTGGTTAACTTTTTATTATTATTATTTTTTTTATTATTATTATTATTTTTTTTTTTTTTTTTATGATGGTCAGTCGACGGATGTGGGACAAAGGATGATATTAGTCCTGATTGTGTTTGGTGACGCATACCGATGAACATTAATTTTGGTCCATCGCCATCAGTCCTTTGGTTTTAGTAACCGAGGGGTTGGAAAACCCAGTGAGTGAAATAATGTAACTGAGTGTTCTATTGTTGCCCTGTTATGATGACGGATTGGTGCTGTAGGTATAGTTGATTCAAATGATTGGATGTTTGATATGATATGTGTGTGCGTGTGTGTGTGTGTACATTATATATGTATGTGTATAAATATATGTGTATATATATATGTGTGTGTGTGTGGGTGTGGGTGTGGGTGTGTTTGTGTGCGTGCGTGCGTGTGTGTATATATATATATATATATGCTTTTTTCTCTGGTATTAATCGATTGGTGAAACTGAATGCGTCTATGTAAAAAATTACAATGTTGATAAAAATTATTCTGATCTGCCAGTTGCAGGGGCACATGCCGCACACACGCGCACACATAACTTACTTTTGTTCCAAAACACTTGCACAACATGGGTTCATATCAAAACATGGAGTGGAAAAAAAAATGTGAGTCATTTATTGTACCTGGCTCAGTGTGCTTTCAGATGGAAAATACATATGCTTGTGAGCTGCTGCTAAAACTGATTTTTTTTTCTGTCGAAATGTACTCTGTTGAACGAAGCACGCTTGCTTAAAGAACAAGCATTTATTTGTGTTTTGCTACAAATGACTTTTCCATTTGCTTTTTTGTTATGTCGGATATGCTTTATTTTATGTAGACTTAACTTTGATTGTCTAAGTCATTGACTGTTAATCTATGTGAGTCCTTTAGTTTCATATAACTGGACTCGGTTCTATTTTATCATTGAATCCATGACATTATAGTTTTGAGTTGGTGAAAGGGATGTGAGGAAGCGAAAGTGATGTTAGCGTCAATTGTGGATTGATTGTCCCATGATTGATTGTGGGATTGAATTCTCATGCTGTTGTTTTTTTCCTGTTGTTTGTTTGTTTTTTGTTTCACATTGTTTGTTCGCTTTTTTTTTTTTTTGGGGGGGGGGGAGGGTTGGGTTTTACCGGTGCATATTGTGAGTGTTTGATTTGTTGAAAATAGAAGTTGTGAAATTGTACTGATGTGGTTATATAGTGTTGAGGGAGGTGACCGATCATCAGTTACAAAATGCATGGTCGTATTTTCCCAGTAAACACGTGCACATTCTGTGTCTAAAATTACCGCATGGGACGGATGACAGCTACTCATGTACTGCACGCAGATGAATGATTTTTTTGTGTTTTGCTGAGAAATTGTTATTCCTTGCCTTGCTCTGCGCTCTCTCTCTCTCTCTCTCTCTCTCTCTCTCCACATACACCAGCACAGACGCGCATGTGCGCGCGCACGCACACGCGCGCACGCACACACACACACACACACACACACACACACACACACACGCACACGCGCGCGCGCACACACATGCGCACACACACACACACACACACACATCATTTTAGAGTCCCGGTATATAATTTATAAGACAAAAAGAGCCATAGGGACTGCACTTCCGCTCGCGAGCGACAGTCCAGTTTATTTTGCTTGCTTTAAAAAAAAAAAATTATTATTGTCACTGTTTTCATAGATATATGTACTATGTTTTGGGGTCTTTCGACCATATATATAACTATAATTTTCACAACTTCAAAGACTTTTCATGTTATCTGTATAAACATGTCCATGTGTATTTTGGGGTTTGTACTGCCAAGCATGGTGTATTTGGATAATTTCTTTCGTTGGGTTGGATGCATATATTTGTCATACTTCTTTATGGACAAACATGAATGGTAATATATCCATTGTATCAGTTAATTGTCAAGGTCTGAATAGTTCACACAAAAGACGTGATATTTTCCATTACTTGAGAAATAAGAAGCACTCTATTTATTTTTTACAGGATACGCATTTTGAAGAAAAGATGGAGAAATATGTTTCAGCAGAATGGGGATATACTTGCTATTTTTCAAGCTATACGTCGAATGCAAGAGGGGTCGCAATAATGTTTAACAATAATTTCGAATTTAAAGTGAAACGGACAATAACTGATAGTTCAGGGAATTTCATTATTCTACTTGTTGAGATACAAAAAATTAATTTCCTCTTTGTTAATGTATATGGACCAAATAAAGATGATCCTGATTTTTATGTGAATTTAAAACAAAAAATAAGTGAAAATAATGTAGAGAATGTTATAATAGCTGGGGATTTCAATTTAGTTCTTAACCCAACAATAGATTATCATAATTATAAACATGTAAATAATCCAAAAGCAAAAGTAGTCGTTGAAAACATGATAGAAAATTTAGATCTGAATGACATCTGGCGTGAATTAAACCCAGACTGCCCTCGTTACACTTGGAGAAGAACAAATCCTTTCCAACAGGCTAGATTGGATTTCTTTTTGATCTCAGACACTGTAGTATCCTTGATAGATGATGCAGACATAGAATATGGGTACAGAACAGATCATTCAGCTATTTCGTTGAAACTTAAATTCAGCGAGAATGTAAAGCGCAATACGTTTTGGAAATTAAATACATCTCTTCTAAAGGATAAAACATATGTGGATGAAATAAATATGGAAATAAATAATGTTAAAAAAGAAAATGCTATTAATATGTATTCTGATGACACACCGGATGATGAACTGGTGTTCTCTGTTCCTGATGACATTTTTCTTGACTTTCTTTTAATGAAAATACGATCGAGAACAATTTCTTATGCTTCAATGAAAAAGAAAAAAATGATAGAAGAAGAAAGACAGTTAGAAGGAGACATCTGTAACTTAGATAAATATCAAAATAAAAATAAAGAAGATATTAAAGTTCTAGAAATTAAACAAAAACAATTACAAGATATTCGAGAGAAGCGGATGGAAGGGGTATTATTAAGGTCTAGAGCTAGATGGATAGCTGAGGGAGAGAAGGTTAGTAAATATTTTTGTAATTTAGAAAAACGTCATTATGTTAGTAAACACATAGCCAAAATTATTGATCAATACGACAATGTTCTAACAAATCAAAAGGATATCTTAAATGAAGTACATAATTTTTATAGATCTTTATATGTGAATGTTGGGGTGGAACATTGTGAAATTGAAAATTTAGTGAATTATATTCCATGTTTGAATGAGTCAGAAGCAAGCGATTTAGAAGGTATGATTACAATGGAGGAAGCGGCACAAGTTATTAGAAATATGAAAAATAATAAGAGTCCAGGTACAGATGGCTTTAGTGCAGAATTTTTTAAAGTCTTTTGGAAGAAAATAGGAATATTTGTTGTTAGGGCACTTAATGCTAGTTTCAGGAAAGGAGAAATGTCTTCTGTGCAAAAGGAAGGAGTGATTACGTGTATCCCCAAAGGTGATAAGCCAAGACAATATTTGAAAAATTGGAGACCCATCTCTCTTTTAAATGTAGTTTATAAAATTGGGTCATCTTGTATTGCTAACCGCTTGAAACCAGTATTACCTAACATTATAAATGAAGATCAAACAGGGTTTATTAGAAATAGATACATTGGAGATAATTTGAGGTTGATATATGATATCATAGCTTACTTAGATAAACATAATCTACCTGGTTTATTACTGAACATAGATTTCGAAAAGGCTTTTGACTCAATAAATTGGGATTTCATGTTTAAAGTGTTAAAGGCATTTGGGTTCAAAGAAAATATGTGTAGATGGATTAGTGTATTTTACACAAATATTAAGTCATGTGTGATTGTGAATGGTCAGGTCTCTGACTGGTTTGAAGTTAAGAGAGGTTGCAGACAAGGAGACCCTATATCACCTTATTTATTTGTAATGTGTGTAGAAATATTAGCTATAATGGTAAGGGAAAATTCGGATATCCGAGGAATAAAAATTAACGATGTTGAGAATAAACTGACCCAATATGCTGATGATACAGAATTTCTACTTGCTGGGGATAGGAAATCTTTTGAATGTTGTGTTACAACTCTTGATAAATTTGGCTGTGTCTCAGGTCTCTATTTGAATTCAAGCAAAACTAGTGCCATTTGGTTAGGGAGCAAAAAGAATTCTAAGACGCGTTATATGGAACATTTAGGTATGGACTGGAATCCTACAAGATTCCGAATTTTAGGGATTTGGTTTACTAATGATTTAAAAGAATGTGTAACTATAAACTATTCAGAGAGATTAGCAGAAATAAGATATTTGTATAGGATATGGGTAAAACGCCAGTTAACGCCTCTAGGCAGAGTAGCAATTCTGAAATCTGTTATTCTTTCCAAACTGACTCATCTGTGGTTGCTTTTGCCAAACCCACCGGATACATTTTTTAATACATGTCAACATATTTGTTATAAGTTTGTTTGGAACAATAAACCAGATAAAATTAGCCGTAAAACTGCTCATAAAAGTGTAAAAAATGGTGGCATCGGTCTTCCTGATGTTAAATTGTTTGCCTTATCTTTAAAGCTTTCCTGGATTCGTAAAGCTGAAAATTCAAATCACAAGTGGAAGTACCTCTTGCTGTGTAACTTCCCCCAATGGCCAGCTATTGATAAATATGGTCCAGAGTTTATCTTAAATTTTGCCAAATATAACCAGTTCTGGACAAATGTGTTTGAAAGTTATAAGATTTTCTTTTATAAATGTGAACCAAAAAACTCAGCGGAACTGCTTGCAGAGCCATTGTGTTATAATAATCGTGTTCAAATTGGTAAAAGGTGTATTATATCCAGACTGCTCAGTAATCATGATGTGTATTGTCTTGCACAGTTTTTTGATGATGATGGTAAAGTTTTTTCATATGTACGCTTCAAAGAAAAATATGATTTGCACATTGATTTCCTTACTTATGCTGGATATAAATCAACAATAAACGAATTAGTTAAAAAGCATAATATTCATGTGGATAGCAACAGACACACAAATACTTCGCTCTGCTTCAAACACTTGTTTTCTGTTTCTAAAGGCTCAAGACCATATTATGATGTGTTGATTGAAAATGATATGAAACCAAAATGTTGTGAGAAATGGGACTTAAAGCTTTTGATGCATCATAACTGGAAATCTTGTTTTATGCATGCACACAAGATAGTTGATGTAAAGCTGAAATGGTTTCAGCTGAAAATAATACACCGATGTTTATGTACAAAAATTGTTTTAAAAGAAATTGGTGTTACGGATAATAACAACTGTAGTTTTTGTAGAGAACACAAAGACAGTATTGATCATGCTTTTTGGAAATGTAATTATGTGCAAATGTTTTGGAACGCTTTAACGGACTTGATAAAAGAGAGATGTGTAAACGCAGGAAATTTAAAGTTAACAGAATCACTTGTGCTATTTGGACATGATGTGACAATAACAACTGATGCTGTTTTGTGTTTTATAATATTGTTTGCAAAGTATTACTTATATTTATGTAAAATTGAAGACAGCTTTCCACAAATATCAGTTTTTTTGAACAAATTAAAAACTCGATATAGAATTGAAGAATATAATGCATATATTAACTTTAACCATACCATTTTCTCTGCCAGATGGCTGCCTTACAAATTATTGATCACAAATGATTAGTAACCTGTTCATGATTAACGAAAAATAACCATCCATATTTATTTTCTTTTTATTGATATTCATAAGAAATGATTGAGGTGTTCACTTTCCGTAAACGTGTTCTAAGATACTTGACAGTTTGTATTCCTTGACAGCTTGTGTAAGATCTTAAGAAATGAATGATAATACTCCATGATGATAACCAACCAGTGTATAATCCAGCTGCTTGACTGTTTCTATCCAAGTATATATGGTGTTTGTTTGTTTGTTTTTTGTTCTTTGTTTGTTTTTGTTTTCTTCTTTATAAATGTCCATTAAGATCCTGTTGTTGTTGTAAAATGTCAACCTGCCAAAATGGAATTAAAAAAATGTTAAAAAAAAAAAAAAAAAAATATCAGAAACCACCATACAGTTTTTAGAAATAAGTAATCTGGCACAATAAATCCTCCATTAGTTCCTGTCAGCATGTATTATATCCATCCCACACTGTCTTCACCTGCCTTTGCCTTGAGCAGTGTTTGCGTTGCAGGCACGTTTGCTTACGTGCACCCGTCCGCACACTTTCCCACCTACACACCCAACCACACATCCGCATTCGCACACCAGACTAAACATGTACATCGTGAAGGAATGGACGAAATAAGATGCTATCAATGTCGACGACATACAAAAGTTGTTAAGTATCGTGATAAAACTTTACATAATCATATACAGTAGTGGGCGGATTTGATTCCTCCTACTCTTATCATGTGAAGAACTTTTAACGGCATTTGAAGTGGCTTCAAGTTCAAGACCAGGCTTGTCTGCGCCATCTATTGCGCAATAATAACATCCGTCACTAGATGTCGATAATGTGCGAGGTAGCCCCCCTAGTAAAGCAACCTCCGTACCAGACAGGGAATTTCACACACAGCAGGGATACGTAATAGATCGACAGACTGGCAGTGTGACGTAACGCAGCAGCCATTATTATCGATCACGTTGCCCCTGTTAAAACTAAAGAGTCTGTTCCAAGAACAGACATACGTGGCGCTATCTCTTCGCGTGGTTGCTCAGTGTGATACTGATAGGGTGTATTTTTGTTTCTCTTTAGAAAAAAAAAGAAGAAAAAAAGGGAAAGGAGAAAAAGCTTTGCTCATTGTTCAAGGGTACTGAACTGGCACGTCGATTGGCAGAACTTTGCAGGGGAAGAAGGTTAAAGAACAAGGGTGCAAACCAAAGAGGATTTTATGTCACGTGGGTGTGTAGTGGGCGGAGACTCAAGACTCCGGTGTTTTATTCATAAAGGCCCCAACCGCGTAGAAGAGGGGTACACACGAGGAAATCGCGTACTAATTCACGCATAATATTCATGCTCCCAGAAATTCACTTTACCTTGTTCTTAGCATTTCACGTAGCTTTTAAACGCTTTATACAATTATGGATAAATAGTGAACTGTTTAACAAGATTGAGACAGAGAGAGAGGGGAGAGTCGGGGTGGGAGGCGGGATGAGAGGGATGGAGGAAGGATGGTTTTGAGCATCTGTCTCTGGAGGCTCCTGTCGACAGTAACATCCGAGGGCATTGTACTCTTTCGCCAGTGGTGTCTGTAGTCCAGTATCGATCCCGTCAGACACGAAAAGTCTTTTTCACGGGAAAGTAGTGAAGAGATCTGTCGTTATCTGGGGGATGTTTCGTGTTCTCGTTAACAACGGCTCGTGGACCTTCATTTTGTTGTGTGCAGTCATTTCCAGAGGGTTAGTGGGAGTTCTGGGGGTAAGAGAGTGTTTGCCATCGAGACTGGGTCAGTCACATTTCAATACTGATCGATTCAATTATATTTTAGCCAGTAGGGGTGGGAAAATAACGATTAAAACAAAACTAGACTTTTTAAAATTTTTTTAAAATTAAAAAATTTTTTTTTAAGCATACAGAGTGGGCTGGATGCGTGGTAGGAGAATGACAACGACAAAACAACAAGCATGAACAACAGCGGATAGCAACTGTTAACGATTGTAAGAGGTGAACCAGCCAAAAAAGTGCTTGTTAAACACTATTTCCAATCTTCAGATAAAAAACACCAACAACAAAACAGCTTAGAGTTTAAGGAATACCACTCAAATAAAGTCCATTTTTGTCTGTCCACACACACACACACACACACACACACACACACACATATATATATATATATATATATATATATATATATATATATATATACATGTAAAAATTCAAGATGGTTGGCTTGAAAGGGACTAAATTCTCAGACCCGCGGAGTCCTCCTTTTTCACCCTATCTTTCCCATCCAGCTGGTACCCCAGGGAACCAGACATGACGTTTTGAGGGGTGGGTAAGGCCTATCAGGGCACCAGACATGATGTTTCTGTTCGGGGGGTGGGGATGGAAAGGGGACGTCAAGAGCAGTCAGCGTTTCGCCGTCGAGACTGACGAAGGGGAAGAAAGAGAGGGGCGGGGAAGTAGGGGTGTGGCAAGGCTTCAGAATGATACGGTCGTTGGGCGGCTTTTGGTTTTTTTCTATTAGTATGGAGACGAATATTTTGCAAATCAAGGAAACTTTGTTTTTGTCGTTGATTCCAGTACTGTCTCAACAGCAAAAGAATTGTTTGACTTGTTTGGAGTATATTTTTTTTTTTTCGTTCGCCAATTTATTCTTATCTCTTGTTAATTACCAAGTTTGAAATGTGATGATAATGAAGGTGGAGGAAGGGGATTAAACTTCAAAGCCACTGTGATCACCATGGCTTCATGGAAGATGATGATGAAGAAGAGGAGGAGGAGGAAGAAGAAGAAACACACCAAACCACCCTCCAACTCTCATCAATGTCCTTGTGGCATGGAAGAAAAAAAAAAGTTTCCTCCCCTTGATTCCTCATCCCTCTTCCCCTCTCCAGTCCACACGTCTTGTTCCCAGCATTACGAAACGCATTCCTTGACCGACTAAACACGGTCCGTGTGATGCACACAGTCACTATCCGGCTGAAGTGAACAAGTTGTGGGGGCCCAGACCCAGCAGGGGTAATCAGACACATGGCCTTTTGATGTCAGGGGGTCGGTCAGTGGCAGTCATTAGTGGCATCAGAATATGTGGGAAGGGGAGTGTGCGGTGGTGTAAAAAGGTACTCGCTTGTCAGGGCTCGCTCGGCTGAGCTGATTAGTATGCAGGCCAGCAGTTCAAGGTAGTTCAATGTAGAATGTTTGTGTGTGTATGTGTGTGTGTGTGTGTGTGTGTGTGGATTTACGATGGAAGTAGTAGATTGTGTACGTATGTATGTGTGTATGCGCGCACGTGCGCGTACACACACACACACACACACACACACACACACACACACACACACACGTACACGCTCGCTCAAGTGTATGGGTTATGGACATAAAATTATGCGCGCGCGCGCGTTTGAACACATTAGAGCACATGTGCGAAATCGTGGGACATTCCAAGTAGAAGGGAAAAACCGATATGAAAGCATCTCAGGACAGTGTTTACTTTGTCAGTCTTAAGCATTACACACACACACACACACACACACACACACACACACACACACACAGAAAGACAGACAGACAGACAGACAGAAACACACACACACACACACACACACACACACACACACACACACACACACACACACACTTCAAAGGATACAAGATGATGTACTTCTCGGCGTCTGTTAGAGTTCACCGTTCGCAGGACATGGCCTACTTTGAAAGTGTATTGTTGAAAACCAACGTATCGAACACCCCTTTTTTGAGAGTCCCTCCAGAGAACGGCAGATAACGTAAGTTTGTGGTCCCATAAATCTGCTGCAAGGATACAAGTTAACGACGTCAACATAAGGAAAAGCAAGTCTCCAAGTCCAAGGTCTCAGTTTGGTTTTATTATCGTCCACGCTGAGCGTGTCATTTTCGAAACTTCATCACATGGCTGCTGGATTTCGTTACAGCGTCATACTGTACAGTTCAAAGTGAGTGGATGAATATGATCTGGATGCTTATTAAACTTATGAATTAGTACAGAAAAGTGATCGGCTGAGGACAAAGGGATTTCACCACAAGAGTCTGTGACCAGACGTTAATATTCTGTGTCCATAATTGTTCCAAACACAGCGAGTACGAAACTTTCATCAAATAGGGTATGTGTGGTTCATCAGAGTCACATTCTTAAATCAGTGTTAATTGTCATAACCATCAGAGACTGAGCGAGTTCAGAAAAGTCATGACTAAATGAGTAGCAAATCAGAGTAGTTTATCAAGCTGAAACACTCATACTAGCCAGAGAGAGTCATACCATTGATGACTACAACTTCTTTCCCCCTTTCCATCCTAGACACACACAAAACTGACCGGAAACCAGACAGAGGGCAATCGCCAGGAAACAACAAACCAGCTCCTGGCAAATTGCCTGCGTTGGCCAGTCAGTGACTGGGCAATCAAGTGGGTGGGACATTAGACCGTACAAGTGGCAGTGACTGTTTGCTGTGTGTGAGAGAGAGGTGTGTGTGTGTGTGTGTGTGTGTGTGTGTACGTTCCGCTTGATGTTCACGGTGGGATTTAGCGTTAGGTCATCCGCCGGTCCCGCTGTAATTAATGGGCCAGGCGTGAGGGTGTAGATGCAGTAGGGAGGTTTCAGCTGTGGCAGCGAGGATGGGTTGTGGGGGGAGAGGGGGGGGGGGGGTTGAGGGGTTTGATTCTCTGATTGCTGTGACAAGTGGGAGCGTTTAGTAGGGTCTGTCCGGTGGATTCATTGGGCTCATTTAGCTGGCGGTGGGGCAAAACAGGATGAAATGACAGGGACTGACTTTAAATACGCTTTCTCACAATCACTTTTTAAGCATCCAGAACAATGTCTTTGTCAATTTGGTGGTAAATTTAGATAATAAACCGTGAGGATTTTACTATTAATTCGACGTAATTTGTCAGAAGTATACGCAAGCATTCATATAGGATTGATATTTGTGTTGTTCGGCTGGTAGTTTTACACAAGTTACAGAGTTACGAAATCAAATCAACTGAAGATAGTTGCAAAAGAACAGGAAAAGATGTAACAGAATCACACGAAGACAGGCGACTATGCATGACGTCCACTCAACAAAACTGAAAGAAATGTTGCTGCAAAACAAGCCCGTTCTTTGCGTATGATCGTTTGTCAGCACCCAAGAACTGTGTGGGCGATCGAACCGCTGCTGTTAGAAGAACCACGCTCCATGGAGGGCCTTTGTTCTGCAAATTGGTTTCTACTTTGGCTCGTTTGAGAGACAGCGGGGGCGTAGCGATGGTGAATGGAATCAAAACACGCTGTTGAACTGTTCATGATTAAACTCGGCTTTATGTCGGCATCGCAAGGAAGTGCAGTCCGTGCAGCCATAATTAACCACGAAGTATATATATATATATATATGTGTGTGTGTGTGTGTGTGTGTGTGTGTGTGTGTGTGTGTGTGTGTGTGTACATATGTATATATATATATTTTTTCATTTATTTTATTGATATATTTTTAATTTAATTTAATTTAATTAAATTTTTTATTTTTTGCTGCCATATAACAACGATTTCAAGACGATTTGGGGAGACAGGGGCGGGTGAAGGGAACATTGTGAACGTTCAGTCTGGCATCTTCAAGAGAAAAGAAACGGCAGAAACAAAGAGAGTGCTAAGACAAAAGAGGAAATTTCCAGCACAGAAATTCCAGGCGGATACTTGCTTAACCTGAAAGAGCCCTTGGCATTCATTCCCCGGGAGAGGAGGTTCTTGGTGGTGGGAGGGAGTGGGTGTGTGTGGCAATAATAGCCTTACTTTTTTCGATCGGCAATGGGAAGAACAACAACAACAACAAATCAATGAGATGCCCTTTTTCGTCGCACGGAAATCCGCCCAGGGGAATGTGATAATGCCTTCTTCTCTTATTGCGTATGCGGGGCTGACAGGTAGAAAAAACTGGTCTGATCCAACAAGAAGAAAATATAGGTGTACAAGCATTGGTGAGGAATCGGAAAACAACAACAAACAAAAAAACCCAAACCAAACCAAACACAAACAACAACCAAAAACAAAAACAAAAAACAAACAAACCAACAACAACAACCCCCCCCAAAAAAAACAAAACAAAAACAAAACAAAAACACACAACAAAAAACAAAACAAAAAACACAACAACAAACAACAACAACAACAAAAAACAAAACAAAACAAAAAACAAACGAAGTGTGGCACTGCTCAGGCGTGCGTCGAAAGTTTCTGTAATGACTTGCTGCGTTTTGGTCAAGGATGGAACGCAGATCACAAACAGACCATGTCTGGTGAGAAAATAACAGCCAGGTAGGTTATCTGAGGAATATGATACCCGTCGTCTCAAAAAGCAGAAAACTTAACATTTGACTGAAAGGCTCTCTGATGAATATAACTTTTATTTTTTAATGATATGAAGTTCACACAGAAAACAAAGCTTCATGATGGTCTACCGCTGATGTGAAAGAGAACACAAGGCCACAAGCATAAAAGACGGCTGATAAGAAATACACCTGCAACAACAACACCCAAAACAAGCAAACAAACAAACACAAAAAGACACTTAACTCTCTCCATACGAACGGCGAAAGAGACGACGTTAACAGCGTTTCACCCCAATTACCATCATCAAAATATTGCAAGCGGAAGGCTCTTATACTGAAGAGGTGAATGTTGACAAAGAATACCACAATTCTGACGACAGAAGCTAAAGGTTGGGTCATTCAGACACCCACTGGACATCCGAGGGGTCTGTGTAGAGGAGAAAAGAGGGCTGGCCGTACTGAGTGAGTTAAAACAACACCAACAACAACCAAAAAAACAAAAAAACAAAAACAAACAAACAAACAAAAAACCCAACAACCCCCCAAAAAAACAACAACAACAAAAAACCCCACCAAAAAAATAACAAACACCCCCCCCCCCCCCCCATAAAACCAAAAACAAAAAACAAACACACAAACAGAAAAGACAAAAACAGTACAGTTTTGGTTCAGACTCGAATAGCTTCAGATTTGATTTCCGATTTCACATCTTTCTTCCTGTTCATCTTTTCCTTCTTTCCTCGTTTACCCGGTCACTCCACCGCCACCACACCCTCCACCGGCCCCTCACCTTTCGATCTGTTATCCCCTCCCCCCTCCCCCCCCCCCCTTCATATTTCTGTTTCAACGATCCGATCCGATTGTTATCCGTTGATGATTGCCCCAACAGACTTGGTCGGTTGGTTGGTACAAAGTCAAGTGATAGTTCACAAGGCTACAGGTGGGTAGGGGAATGGGTTGGGCGGAGAGGGATTGATGATTTTAGTTTATGGAACCTACAGGTTCTCGCGTTAATTGGTGTCTTGGTAGACGTGATGGCGGTGGTTTGTGTGTGTGCGTGTGTGTGTGTGTGTGTGTGTGTGTGTGTGTGTGTGTGTATGTGCGCGCGTGCGTGTGTGTGCGTGCACGGCACACGCCCTGGGCTCTCACAAAGTTAATGCGCTCCTGCTTTGGACTGCATGAATGCTGGAAACCACATCTTGCACACATCTTTCAGAGGGCTTCATCAGGTCCCGATTGGGGGCGGGGGGTGAGGCGGGGGTATAGAGAGTGGGGGTGAAAGCATCAGTACAGCTGGAAAGCAGTCGGTGTGGTGTAGTGGTGGTATGCTGCTGCTGACGTCTATCTGCAGGCAATTTTCCCCATCATTACCGCCACCCTGCTTAATGGGGTAGCTCTGCTCGCTCTGTCTCTGTCCGTCTGTCCTCTGCTCTAGAGGGCTGTCCGTCACTCTGTCTGTCTGTTTCTCTTGTCTTTTTGTTTGTCTTTATGTCTGTCTCAGTGTTATATATATATGTATTATAAGTCATTTTACAATATCGAGAAGAAATCAGTTTATGTATGCATGTCTGTCTGTCTGTATGTTTGTTTGAATGTATGTATGCATGTTCGGTGTAATTACGTAATTATGCGTGATTGTTTTACAGAATCGTTCGTGTTTCAGTATTCCGAATGTATCCATTAATTTTGTTCAGTTTCAGTGGCCCGATTTTGTGCATTTGTTCGGTTTCAGTTTACCGAATTTATTTCCACCCACATTGTGCGGGGGCTTTTGGCCGTAAACAATGAAATGCTGTGTTCGTGTTTGTGTTCATGTGTGTGCGTTCTCTTTCTCGGTCTCTGTCTCCCTCTGTCTGTCTGTCTGTCTGTCTCCCCTCCCTCCCTTTCTCTTTGTGTCAGTAACAGAGTATCTGTCGATCTCTCCATCTCTTTCTTCTTTATGATCGCCCTCATTTTCCCCGCCCCCCCCCCCTCCCCCCACCCACAAAGCCCATGTTTGTTTTTATCAGTTTATATCTCTCTGTCTCTCTCTCGCTGTGTGTGTGTGTGTGTGTGTGTGTGTGTGTGTGTGTGTGTGTGTGTGTGTGTGTGTGTGTGTGTGTGTGTGTGTGAGTGCGTGCGTGCGTGCGTGCGTAATTGAATCTGCGCGTGTGTATATGTTATATTTGAATGTGTATATTTATTTGCGTTTGTGCGAGTGTATCTATCTAGATCTACCCCTTCTGTTCCTCCATCCCCAATCCCTCCGTCCAACCCTCCCCCCTCTCTTTTAACCCCCACACCCCCACATCCCGTCCCCCCAAAAAAGAGGACCCCCCAAAAAAAAACAACAAAAAGAAAAAAACAAAAACAAAACAATAACAACAAAAAACAAACCCCAAAACCACCCAAAACCACCCCCCCAAAAAAGCAACAACAACAACAACAAAACAACAACAAAAAGAAAGAAAGAAAGAAAGAAAGAAAGAAAGAGGAAAAAGGAAAAAGAAAGAAAGAAAGAAAGAAAGCGACTGTGTAGCAGAAATGCTGTTATGCAACAAGGAGGGAGGCATCTGGTGTATAGATCTCCTCCTACCGGCACTGCTGCTTGCTCTGCCTCCTGTCAGCGGCGCACTCGGTCCCCACCACAACAACACCACCACTCCCCCTCCCTGTGCTCCCCCCCCCTCCCCAAACCCCCCACGCGCCCCCCCGCCCCCCCTGTTTCTAATCACCAGTTTTTTTTATTATTTAATTTAAAGTCAGACCACGTGTTGTCTGTTGCCCGCCTCCTCACTCACCACCCAACCTTCTTCAGTTGGCTGCTGATGGACTTGGAATCAGTTCACGGAGTTTCTGTATCGCTTTGCCTTTCCAGCCCGTTGTGTTTTTCAAGTTTTAATCAGTGCAAACAGGTCACTTGAAGAATCTAGGTTCTCCCACAACCCCACCCCCCACCCCAGCTACGCCTTCTTTTCAGTTGCTGCCTTTAAATTATTAAACCAAGAAAAAGGGGAGTGTGTGTGTGTGTGTGTGTGTGTGTGTGTGTGTGTTGTGTGTGTGTGAGGTAGAAGTGTTAGAGAAAAGAACTAAAAAAAAAAAAGGAATTAAAATTAATTGGTTGACGCGCACATCCATTATCGTGATTGTATAGCGCGCGTTGTTACATTAATTTTAAAGTTTTTTAAAGATATATTTTTTTTTACATGCATCCCAGTTAGCCTCCAGATCTCGAAATGATGACAATCCTTCTCTCCACACCCATCTATCCTTCGTATTCGGACATTGGAGAGATTACGCATTCCCATATGCGTTTGTGATCCGGTTTACTCACACAAACGATCACTTTACGGGTTGTTCTTCGGAGGTAAAAAGAGAGAGAGAGAGAGACAGAGAAAAAAAAAAAAAAAAGAAGAGAAAAAAGGGAAAGACATGGCAAGAAAAAACAACAACAACAACAACCCGAGATTGATGGTTATCGTGTTTCAGGTTCCAGCTTATCGATTTATAGATTTAAAAAAAAAAAAAAAAAAAAGAAAAAGAAGAAGAAGAAAAAGTGAGAGTATGCAGTAAGACAGAATTAAAGATTGTCGGTCACCAGATATTTCGGGGGGAGGAGGGGGGGGGGGGGTGGGGTGGGGGGGGGGAGGGGGGGTGTTGTTTGTACAGTAAGAAAGAAACAAAAAGATTGTCGGTCACCAGATATTTCGGGGGGAGGAGGGGGGTGGGGGTGTGTGTGTGTTGTTTGTACAGTAAGAAAGAAACAAAAGATTGTCGGTCACCAGATATTTCGGGGGGAGGAGGGGGGGGGGGGTTGTTGTTTGTACAGTAAGAAAGAAACAAAAAGATTGTCGGTCACCAGATATTTCGGGGGGAGGAGGGGGGTGGGGGTGGGGGGTGTTGTTTGTACAGTAAGAAAGAAACAAAAAGATTGTCGGTCACCAGATATTTCGGGGGGAGGAGGGGGGGGGGGGTTGTTGTTTGTACAGTAAG
>NC_134896.1:48486783-48496783 GCF_041734735.1 Babylonia areolata
CTGTGAGTGTGTGTGTGTGTGTGTGTGTGTGTGTGTGTGTGTGTGTGTGTGTGTGTGTGTGTGTGTGTGTGTGTGTGTGTGTGATCTTCAGTTTAACGTTTATTCACTGGATGTGTTATCAGACGGAAAGAAGAGAGGTTGTGGATGAAAGAGAGGGAGTGCTTGTGAATATTAGTGTTAGAAAGTGTGTGTGTGTGTGTGTGTGTGTGTGTGTGTGTGTGTGTGTGTGTGTGTGTGTGTGTGTGTGTGTGTGTGTGTGTGCGCATGTGTGCGTGCGTGCGTGAGTGCGTGTGTGTGTGTTTGTGTGTGTCGTTTTTGTCTCTCTGCGGTTTTGATAATTGGGATTTTCTAACGAGAGACACGCTCTTTAACAAGAGAGACATCCTTGCCAAACTATCGAGCGTTTCTGTTTGCGCGCATGTGCGCGCGTGTTTGTGTTGTGTGCACTAATGCCGAGAGAGAAAGAAAGAGAGTGTGCCAGTGTGTGTGTGTGTGTGTGTGTGTGTGTGTGTGTGTGTGTGCATACACTGAACCATTCAAACACTCACAGATGTAAAGCAAAGCACACTCAGATATAAAGCAGACAACAGTCTGAGAAACTGGATTCAGTCTGAAATGATGGAGTTAGATTAAACAAGAACACCAGAGGCGAGATGACAAGGGTAATTTAAAATGCATTTACACTTGTCAGCACATACTGTCACAGATAAATGTATATGCATTCATGCACAAACCCGTGCCAAAGACGCGTACAGAAACACATAAAGGCACACACACTCATACTCACGCACGCACACACACGCGATATTTGGCAATCGTTGAACGCATCTTCGCCTTAAATTTCTTCTCCATTTCATTGGTTTTATGTCTGTTCACAAACGCATTCATTCATTTCAGCACACCACCTGGTGTGTGTGTGTGCGCGCACACACAGTTACTCCCCGCTCTTCACACACACACACACACACACACACACACACTGGGTAACGCCCGCTCCTCACCCACACACCCATCCACCCCCATCCCCCCCATTCCCCCCTCCCTTTCACATACACCCACTACACACACACACACACACACACACACACTGGGTAACGCCCGCTCCTCACCCACACACCCATCCACCCCCACGCCCCCATTCCGCCCTCCCTTTCACATACACCCACTACACACACACACACACACACACACACACACACGCACACTCGCACACACACACACAAACACACGCACACAGACACCACCACCACCACCACCACCACACCTATCACTCGACTGCTAGCAACACCATCACACGCATCCGGCTGCAATGATGTCCCTGCGCTGCTCCTGCTAATGGTGTTGGAGTCTGGGAGGCTGGAGAAAGCTCAGAGCGTGTTGCCATCATCTTCTTCATCCTGCCTCTCTCTTCCCGGTGCTGTCTGCTTCCCTTATTCCTATAATTTCCTCTTCTTACTGGTGGTTGGTTGGTTATACGTGCGGTGTGTGAGCTGTCTGCGGGGAGGGGGGGGGGGGGGAGTACTAATAAACAGGAGAACTGGGAAAGGTCTGGGGTTGGGAGTGGGTGAGAGACAGAAAGAAAAGAGTGAGGACAGGGTGTTTTTTTTTTTTTTTTTTTTTTTTTAGTAAATAAGGGTAATGATTCTCGCTTAATTAAAAAACAAACAAACAAAATAAACAACAAAACAACAAACAAAAACAACAACAACATGCTATTTTACAAAGTGTGTGTGTGTGTGTGTGTGTGTGTGTGTGTGTGTGTGTGTGTGTTTTGGAGGGTAAGGCGAGTTGGATGTGTGTGTGTGTGTGTGTGTGTGTGTGAAATGTGCCCGCTGTGTTGTGTTACTTGCTTGTGCGTATTTAGCTTTATGCATTGTTTTATCCTTTGTCGAACATTTGTCATGTTAATGGTGTTGGAGTCTGGGAGGCTGGAGAAAGCTCAGAGCGTGTTGCCATCATCTTCTTCATCCTGCCTCTCTCTTCCCGGTGCTGTCTGCTTCCCTTATTCCTATAATTTCCTCTTCTTACTGGTGGTGGTTGGTTATACGTGCGGTGTGTGAGCTGTCTGCGGGGAGGGGGGGGGGGGGGGGGGGGGGGGAGTACTAATAAACAGGAGAATAGGGAAAGGTCTGGGGTTGGGAGTGGGTTGAGAGACAGAAAGAAAAGAGTGAGGACAGGGTGTTTTTTTTTGTTTTTTGTTGTTGTTGTTGTTGTTGTAAATAAGGGTAATGATTCTCGCTTAATTAAAAAAAACCCAAAGAAACAAAATAAACAACAAAACAACAAACAAAAACAACAACAACATGCTATTTTACAAAGTGTGTGTGTGTGTGTGTGTGTGTGTGTGTGTGTGTGTGTGTGTGTGTGTGTGTGTGTGTGTGTGTGTGTGTGTGTGAAATGTGCCCACTGTGTTGTGTTACTTGCTTGTGCGTATTTAGCTTTATGCATTGTTTTATCCTTTTTCGAACATTTGTCATGTTAATGGTGTTGGAGTCTGGGAGGCTGGAGAAAGCTCAGAGCTTGTTGCCATCATCTTCTTCATCCTGCCTCTCTCTTCCTGGTGCTGTCTGCTTCCCTTATTCCTATAATTTCCTCTTCTTACTGGTGGTGGTTGGTTATACGTGCGGTGTGTGAGCTGTCTTCGGGGGGAGGGGGGGGGGGAGTACTAATAAACAGGAGAACAGGGAAAGGTCTGGGGTTGGGAGTGGGTGAGAGACAGAAAGAAAAGAGTGAGGAGAGTTGGCTTTTTTTTTTTTTTTTTTTTTTTGTGTGTGTAAATAAGGGTAATGATTCTCGCTTAATTAAAAAAAACAAACAAACAAAATAAACAATAAAACAACAAACAAAAACCACAACAACATGCTATTTTACAAAGTGTGTGTGTGTGTGTTTTGGAGGGTAAGGCGAGTTGGATGTGTGTGTGTGTGTGTGTGTGTGTGTGGGTGTGAAATGTGCCTGCTGTGTTGTGTTACTTGCTTGTGCGTATTTAGCTTCATGCATTGCTGTTTTATCCTTTGTCGAACATTTGTCATGTTCCGAGTGTGCTGGACTTGGCTGTTGGCTGAGGTATTGTGAATGGTGAGCGACGGTGCACAGTTTAATTTCCAAATGGATGAATATTGTTGTATTGTATTGTATTGTATTGTACATAGACTCCTCCCCAGCCCCCCCGACCCCTTTGCCCCTGAAGACGGACTAAAGCAAAAGAAGCAAGTTATTAAAAACAAAGAAAACCCATCAAAAACCGCACTGAGAGAGAACACGCGTCTCTGCAGTCAACCTCCATGCTTTCGGATGATTGCACCGTCCACCACCACCACCGTCCCGTCCCGCCCAGCCCAGAGCAGAGCAAAAAAAACCCACATAAGAACAAGAGGAAAGGAAAAGCATGGAAACGCTTCAACCTGAAAACAAAGCTCTCCATTCGCATTAGAATCGTGCAACCAAACCAAACCAAACCAAACCAAACCAGACCAAATCCTGCCCCCCCCCCCCCACACACACACGCACGCTCACACACAGACACAGACAGACAGAAAGACAGACGCACGCGCGCGCGCGCGCGCGCGCACACACACACACACACACACACACACACACAGAGCCAAGTAGTGGAAAGGAACAAAATAACACACACACACACACACACACACACACACACACACACACACACACACACACACACACACACACACACACACGCGCGCGCGCGCGCGCGCGCACACAAATCATCCAAAAGCATAACAAATCATCCCAAAGGACAATGCAAACACACACAGAAACGAAGAGAAAGGGGGGGGGGGGGGAGAAGTGTGGGAAGTGTAGTGATTTGTGGAGGTAATATTTCTGGCTCTGTCGTAATATTTCATACCCGTGCTACTGTTCGGGGGAAAAAAGAAAACGAAAAGAGATTGTTGGAAGGATGGAGGGAGAAACGGGCGGGAGTGGTGTAATTTAAAAGAAAAAAAAAAGAAAAAGAAAAAAAAAAGAGTATGGTTCATTGCTTTCTCCTGTGTTTTAAGACTTTTATCAGTCAAGATAAAGACGAAACAAAGAAAATAAAAGAAAGACAGAAAGAAACAAACAGAAAAAAAAAAGAAAGATCCTGGCACATCTCATTGAAGCCACACCACGGTGAGGAGGGAAGAGAGAGAGAGAGAGAGAGAGAGAGAGAGAGAGAGAGGGGGGGGGGGGGGGGGGGTGAAGAGGAGAGAGAAAGGGAGAGAGTCTGCGTGGTTGTTTAACGGACACCAGAAAATCTTTATGGAGACAACATTTTCCCCATTGTGGAGAGTCGGGACATTTCTCATGCTGACTTTTTAGCAGAGTATTTCGCTCGTTTGGATATTAAGGTATTTCTTATGGTTAGAAGGGGGGGTGGAAACGGATGCTTACAGTCTCCAGAGAGATTATCTACCATTTTGGGGGAGGTTCAGTCAGACAGATCTGAGGAGACAGCAGGTGTCGTTAGGCTCTGAGGAGAGGTTAGGGTGTCGTTAGGGAATCTCAGTATTTTTGGACAGTCTGACAATTTTGAGGAAGGTGAGGGTGATTTTAGCGAATCTCTTTTCTTTTTTTAGGGGACAGTAAATGTCCTCAGTGAACTGCTTTATTTGAAGACAGATATATCCGAAGAAAGAATAAGTTATTCGGCGACCTGAAGATAGACTGAATGGCTAATCATGTCAGTGGTGTCCAGGGCATTTTGATGGAATAACTTTGCTTCCGAGAGCACGGTGTTGGCTTGGTTGCAGTTTTCAAGAAGCGGTGCAGACCAAGGTCCATGCATAGATTTTATTCCTGACCCTTAACCGCCCAGCGAAAGAGATCATCAGCATCTCCAGAAAGTAGCAGAGAAGAGAGATGGATGGAAGGAGGGAGGCTGGAAAAACCACGATTCTGACCTCGTACCAACGTACTTTTTGTTCTCCTCAGTGTGTGGGGGCAGAAGATTGATGACGAAAGAGGGTAGAGAGGGAAAGGGAAAAAGGGATGGGGGTGGCAGTGCGATTCATATCGATCCATACAGACCCCGCAGTTGAACAACAAACAATGTTTCTTTCCTTTCACCCTAATTTTTGTGGGTATGGAGGATAATGATATCAGTGAGGGAACTGGTCACCATTTTAAACAAACCAGTCCTTCATGCGTTCTTGAATAACAACATGATGGAAAACCACGCGAACACACTTGAGTCTGGACTCGCCGCACACCACCCACCACCACCCACCACCTTCACTATGTCATCGCGAGAGTAGGTGCTGTAACAAAGCTAGCTATTTTCGTCCTCCCTACACCCCATCCCGCCCAATCAATACAAACACACAGACAAAGCTGCCTTTGAAGTTCTAACGCATGTGGCAGACAGGAGTTCACGCTGCATTGTTTGTGGAAATTGGAACAACAATGGACAGCACAAGAACAGGAGCCAGCCAGCCTATGCTGGTGGTATTGATTGGTCACCCAACCGGGATGTAGGCAAGCCAGGTCTATGTGTATGTAATATTCATATGGCATGGCTGGGCGTACAGGCATGGTGGGAACTCATCAAGCTCCATGCGGAGTGAATGGGATGTTGTTTTTGTTGTTGTACAAACAACACTAACCTCTATTATTAAATTGCGTCTTTTTTTTTTCTTTTCATGTAATGTTTGTTTTCTTGTTTGGTGCAGTTTCGTTTTTTCTATGTATTGCTGTACTTTCTTGTGTTCGGTTAGTTTGCTTTCTTTCTTTTTTGTAATGGTTTTGTTTTGAAGTTGTTCGTTTTTGGACTTTATCTCTTCAGTATGTGGTGTTTCATATTCATCTTCATTGCCAGTTGCGTCACCAAACTTCGTCTGCTTCGGTGTCTTCTTCTTGTTGCTCTTCCCTGGCTCGAATCTCCTTTGTGTCTCTTTTAACCACCTCTTCCTTCTCTTTCTTATCATTCTCTCTCTCTTCCTCCTTCTCCCCCAAACTTGCGGTTTTCCTACTATATCGACCCCCCTCCCCCTCTCTCTTCCCCTTTCCTCTTCTTTATGTCTTCTTTTCCTCCATCACCTTTCTCTTCCTCTTCTTGTCCCTGATCTCCTTCTCTCGTCATCTGTCTATCTATCTATCTATCTATTTTTTCCATACTATTATTTCATTTACCGCTCCTTATGTTCCCTGTCATCCATCTGTTCTTTTTC
This sequence comes from Babylonia areolata, assembly GCF_041734735.1. Lineage (NCBI taxonomy): Eukaryota > Metazoa > Mollusca > Gastropoda > Neogastropoda > Buccinidae > Babylonia > Babylonia areolata. Next base: position 48,492,954 of record NC_134896.1, read on the forward strand.
TTCCTTTATATTTTCCCCTTGTCGTTTGTATTTCACATATATAGATCTCTTGCTTTCCTTTATGGCTTTGTGTGTTATTATGATCGTGTCACACGATTGTGAACGAGAAGTGTGGACGCACAGTATCTTGCACAATTGCAGCGCTCTTAGTATAGTTGTGCATACGTACAAACACACGCACACGTGAATATATATTACACAGAAATGGCAGTGCTCTCGTTAAACAAGTATGTTTACATGCACTTTGTGCTCTTTGTCGATGGTGTTTACACACGCACACACAAACACACACACACACACGCACGCACGCACGCAGCTCAAGGCATTCTCTGTCTTTCTCAGTTTCACACAAACTGTGTGGGCATTCTCCATCCAGACCACCCCACATACGTGCTGATATGTGTGCACAAACACATAAGCTTGCATATCCAGGGAAGCAAGCGAGATCCAGACAAGATTAATGCAGACGGCCCATTTAAAAATACAACAACCCACGCACACAGCCTTCACTGTCTTCTTCTCCCTACAAGCTGATATTCATCAAGAAAATGCGAACGGTATTTCTGCAAATATTTTTTTTTCTCTCACTTATCAACACATGATACCACATAATCGCCGAATTTCACGCATACCAGCATGTCTGTGGGCGGGTTTGTACACGAGAGCACGACCGTATACGCACGCACGACACACATACACACACATACACGCGCACACGCACAGACAGACGCACACGCACACACATGCAATCTAGTATCACTCGAAATGTCATATTAAAGAATGCCACACACACACTCACAGACACACAGAGACATACACAGACACACAGACACACACACACACACACACACACTGGCACACTCTCTTTCTTTCTCTGCATTACTGCACACAACACACGGAAGCACACGCGCACCCTCCACAACACGACACGACACACATTTGATATGCCTTGGGAAAAAAAATCAGCAATACATTCTTCTCATGCCTTTATAACTTGTTAATGGCAATCATTTCCTTTGTAAGGTCAGGCAGGATGCAGACATTAGGGAAGTGGATCAATAACAAACTAACAAACGAACACACACACACACACACACACACACACACACACACACACACACACACACACACACACACACACATGTTCCCATGGTAAGGTGATAATGCTGACATACTGGTAGTCAACCTGTTACAGAAAACGTTTCTCTTGTAAGGTAAGAATGCTGGCATATTGGAAGTCAACCAGTTACGGAAAATGTTTCTCTGGTAAGGTTAGAATGCTGAAATATTGGAAGTCAACCAGTTACAGAAAATGTTTAGAACTGTGGTAAAGTTAGAATGCTGAAATATTGGAAGTCAACCAGTCACAAAAAAAGCTTCTCTGGTAAGGTAGGAATGCTGGCATATTGGAAGTCAGCCAGTTACAGAAAACGTTTATCTGGAAAGGTTAGAATGCTGACATCGTTTTTGGAAGTAACACTAAACATTTCTCTGGTAAAGTTACAATGCTGACATCGTTTTTGGAAGTAACACTAAACGTTTCTCTGGAAAGGTTAGAATCTGAGATCATTTTTGGAAGTAGCGCTAAACGTTTCTCTGGAAAGGTTAGAATGCTGACATCGTCTTTGGAAGTAACACTAAACATTTCTATGGTAAGGTTAGAATGCTGACATCGTTTTTGGAAGTGACACTAAACATTTCTCTGGTAAAGTTACAATGCTGACATCGTTTTTGGAAGTAGCACTAAAGGTTTCTCTGGTAAGGTTAGAATGCTGACATTGTTTTTGGAAGTAGCACTAAAGGTTTTTGGAAGTGAAACTAAACATTTCTCTGAAAAGGTTAGAATGCTGACATCGTTTTTGGAAGTAACACTAAACATTTCTCTGGTAAAGTTACAATGCTGACATCGTTTTTGGAAGTAACACTAAACGTTTCTCTGGAAAGGTTAGAATCTGACATCATTTTTGGAAGTAGCGCTAAACGTTTCTCTGGAAAGGTTAGAATGCTGACATCGTCTTTGGAAGTAACACTAAACATTTCTATGGTAATGTTAGAATGCTGACATCGTTTTTGGAAGTGACACTAAACATTTCTCTGGTAAAGTTACAATGCTGACATCGTTTTTGGAAGTAACACTAAACGTTTCTCTGGTAAGGTTAGAATGCTGACATCGTTTTTGGAAGTAGCACTAAAGGTTTCTCTGGTAAGGTTAGAATGCTGACATCGTTTTTGGAAGTAGCACTAAAGGTTTTTGGAAGTAACACTAAACGTTTCTCTGGAAAGGTTAGAATGCTGACATCGTTTTTGGGAGTAACACTAAACGTTTCTCTGGAAAGGTTACAATGCTGACATCGTTTTTGGAAGTAGCGCTAAACGTTTCTCTGGAAAGGTTACAATGCTGACATCGTTATTGGAAGTAGCGCTAAACGTTTCTCTGGAAAGGTTACAATGCTGACATCGTTATTGGAAGTAGCACTAAACGTTTCTCTGGTGAGGTTAGAATCCTGACATTGTTTTTGGAAGAAGCGCTAAACGATTCTCTGGTAATCTTAGGATGCTGACATGTACATCGTTTATGGAAGTCAGCTGACAAATTGGAAGCCATTCTTTTACAGCAAACGTTTGACAGTGTTAGAACGCTGACATAGTTTATGGAAGTCAGCCAGTACCATTAAGCATTACTCTGGTAGGGTTTAGAATGCTGACACGGTTTATGGATGTCAGCTAGTAACATTGCACGTTTCTCTGGTATAATGGATGTCTTTGGTAAGGTTAGAATGCTGACATATTATCGGAAGTCAACCAGTAACAGCAAACGTGTTTTTTCTGGAAAGGTTAGGGTGATGACGTGGTGCTCATTAATAGCCTCCCTGTCTGCTCATTAATTTCTGAATGCTGAGTGATATCTTGTCCGCTCACCCGGAGTCTTACGGCGCCAGGTATGGATGGGAGCCTTTTGTACTTTGATCCTGCCACCTCCTGGAGCGTTGGGAATGTGGACTGGGCCCTTTACCAAGTCATAACGGTAATAGGTGTGTCTGAATAACTTTGTTCTTCAAGCACAGGGGTGCGCTTTATCGTCTTATGGGCCAGAACTTACCGGTTTTCTTGTCGGTCGGTTGGTTAAGTTCGGATGGAAGTCTGTATTTATTTGGGATGCGTTGCGCGCGGCATTTTGTGAAGACAAGGAAGAGGTCTTTGTTTTTGAAGCTAAAAGGTGTGATGTTGTATTGTATAGCGATAGTACAGTGGAACACAGTGCATCACTGACATGAACACGACATGACCTTATTTATTCATTTATATATTTATTTTTTGTTTATGGTTTAATATGCATGTTTAATATGAATGGGTTGTCTTCCCGATTTTCCACTTTCTCCAGCACCAGAAATTAACGTAAGCGCTGTCCCAGGATCAAATAACCCCACCGAATGGAAGCCTTAGTCAAAGCCTGATGAAAAATAATCCTGTTTTCCCGTTGCATTTAGGAATCAGACTGTTAGTAGAACAAGGCATCGGAAATTTGAATTATGGCCCAGGCACTCGGTTGGGTAAGGACGAAATCACGGATGGAGATCTTATGTCTGGAGATGATTTATCCCCCACGTACCTGTGGATCAGCATGCCGAGACCAGTCAGCAAACATTGAAGGGTCCTGAGGTAAGGTTGGGTTGCTGACATGCTGTGACGTCGTCTTCAATTCCCTGTCTGCTCATCCCGACTCGAGTGGCGCGGCACTGTGCCAACTGGGAGCGAGTGGGTTTTTTTTTTTTGCTGTCTGTGGGATCCAGTCCTCTCTCCTCCCCTCTCGTCTCCCCTCCTGCCGGGCC
>NC_134896.1:48501783-48509283 GCF_041734735.1 Babylonia areolata
AAACAAGCAGATGCCCTTGGGAACGTGCTAGATAGCATCTTTGAGGATCACAGCTGGGACCCCCACTCGTAAACCCAGCAACCCAAGATGTTCGGGATTATGTAGCTGACAGCTGATTATGTAGGAGGAAAGCCAACAGATGAATGTCGTCGGCGTGGGTTTCTTTGTCAAGGTGCTGAATCTTTGATATGCGCAGTTGTTTGAAAGCGTATTTTTTTTGAAGCTGCGCTTTAAAATCTAGTTTAATTTCGTTAGTTAGTCTCTTTTTAAAGGAATGAAATATCTGTGCAAGAGCGTTAAAGATGCGGTATGCATGTGCTCTTTTTCCCCCCCCACGTTTTGTCTTTCTAAATTGCATTAAAATATGATATAAATCCGATTTTCTGCAAAGGACAGTCGCATTGTGTGTGTGTGTGTGTGTGTGTGTGTGTGTGTGTGTGTGTGTGTGTGCGTGCGTGCGTGCTTGTGTGCATACACAACACACAACACGAGTGTGTGCGTGTGTGTGCGCGCGCGCATGCGTGAGTGCGTGCGTGCGTGCACATACATCCGGTGTCCCAGCGATTTTGTGAATCAATAGGAATGTGTTTAGAAAATAGACTGGGAAAACAAGTGAAAACCTAGTCAATCTCAGCTGGTTATTACGTTCCTTTCTGACTGTCCTCCAGGCCGTCCCTCGGTCCTCTCTCTCTCTCTCTCTCTCTCTCTCTCCCCCTCTCTCTCCCATGGTGTAGGACTGTCGCCTTGGGCCGTGGTGATTGTCTTCTGCTGCCGCTGTTTTATCGGCAGCGTTCTCTTCACTGTTCGGTCCCGGTGGCCAGCATGCAGGAGAATGTCTGCCGCCAGTGGCAGCACTTGGACGTAACGGCAGGTCATTTTGTTTGCGAGATGAGGAAGAAAAGTAGTTCCAGACGGGACAAGATCCACGATTTTACCCCCCCAAATCCCCTTGGATGGGGGGGTGGGGGTGGAGAGGAGGGGGGGGGGGGGAGTCAAAAAGCAAACAGTACATGGCGACAAGGTGTGGCAGTGTTACACAGAACATGACAGAAATGTAATTAAGTGAATGAAATAATGTTTAGAGTATTATCTGAACACAAAGCATCTGATTTCACACAACGCAAGTGGAAAGAAATCTAGCCGAGTAGAATAGTAATATTTCAAAAAGGTTGCATGATAATTTTTATAAATTGAGACAGTTTCAATAAAGATGATTTCATTTTTTGTCATAAACAGTTTGCGAGAACTTCAAAGCGTTCGAGTTTCTGATATAATATGGCTTTAACAAATGTTTTCAATGATGGCTGAAAAAAGAACATGGAAATATATAATGGAACTCATCACCAAGAAACCCTTTGTTTCAAGCAGCACTTGTGTGTTTGCATGTTTACCAGTCGAGAATGTTTTGTTGGGATGGTGGATCCACGTTCTGGCATGTCTGTGCGCGTACGAGTGTGTGTGTGTGTGTGTGTGTGTGTGTGCGTGTGCGTGTGTGCGTGTGCGTGCGCGCGCGCGCGATTTTCTTCGTACTTTTGTTGGGAAGGGGAAGAGGAATCCTTTAATGATATCTACTTTTTCAGTCCATACGGTATCTCATTGACTACAGTATTTTCATGTGTTGCTTACGCTCGATGCCAAAGCTGTCTCCGTGAAGAGAGAGTTGACGGCAAACCTCGATTTTTGTTTCCAGTGCTCCACCACAGACAGAAATAGAACAAACCATTTCTGTTCACAAATGTGCACTCCCTGAAGATTCAGGCATTAGAGACTGCTGAGGTCTTTACGGTCTATACCACTGCGTTTGGAGATAAAACGTTCATATTAATTGTCTCCGTTGATATCAGAAAGTGCTATCTTTTCTGAGCATCATAAATCAGAAGTCAGCCAGCCCCCATCTCACCCTGGAATGGAAGGTAAGCCACCAACATTCGAAAGATGGTTAGCAGCATCAGACATTAAGTTGTTGTTTGTTTGAAGGAATGTCCTTATCCTCCTCGTCCTTCTTCCATTCCCACTTCCATCGCCTCTCCTCCCTCCCCCACAACCCCAGCTTCTGCCCACCAAACCGTCCACCCCACCTGTTCTGCCCCCACCCCCCGCCTTACCTTACCGTGTTTTGTCTGCAGTAAACCCACGAGTCCTGCTTTACATTTGTCTGGTATTCTACAGACAGTCATGTTTTATGCATTGAGACGGAACACCATCGGCGCTGTTCCCAACGCGAGGAATAGAAGATTGACGATACACCACCATGGCAGCATTTGTCGACAGGAATGTGGTTAGCAGAAGACAAGTTAGCTTGCTGTGTCGTGTGTGTGTGTGTGTGTGTGTGTGTGTGTGATTCTTTCCGTATCTTCCTCCCACCCTCCCACCACCGCGTTTCGATCATCATTGGAAAATCCTGCCTGTCTGCTTGTGGCCGCTATGCTATCTTATCGGTGCTCAACTTCGCTGTATCCGATAACCGCAACTGCGCTGGGAATGCTTGTGTGCCCGCCAGCCACTGTCTGCCGTGGATGCAACTAGTTTACAAATGCCCCCCCCCCCACCCCCCACCTCCCCTATTTTTCTAAGCTGCCAGATGAGGATGAAAAAGACCTACAAGATGTCGGACACTTAACATTTCTGGTTTCCCGGGGCAATAATCATTCTGGTAAGCTACCAGTGTTCCAAAGATGGTTTACAGCGTTAGACATTAATTTTTTGTTTGTTTGAAGAATGTCCTCCTCATACCATTCTTCTTCCTTCCCTCTTCCATCGCCGCCGCCCCCCCCCAACCCCCGCCCCCCTCACCCTGAACCCCAGCTTCTGCCCACCTACCATCCATCCCACCTCTTCTACCCCCACCCCCCGCCTTACCCTGTTTTGACTGCAGTAAACCCACGATTCCACCCCCGCCTTACCCTGTTTTGACTGCAGTAAACCCACGATTCCACCCCCGCCTTACCCTGTTTTGACTGCAGTAAACCCACGATTCCTGCTTTACATTACTTTTCTCTGGTATTCTACAGACGGTCATGTTTTATGCATTGAGACGGAACACCCTCGGCGCTGTTCCCAAAGCGAGAAATAGACGATTGACGAGATACACCCTAGCAGCATTTGTCGACAGGAATGTGGTTAGCAGAAGACAAGTTAGCTTGCTGTGTGTCTGTGTGTGTGTGTGTGTGTGTGTGTGTGTGTGTGTGTGTGTGTAATTCTTTCCGTACCATCTTCCTCCCACCCTCCCACCACCGCGTTCGATCATCGCCTGAGAGTCCTGCCTGTCTGCTTGTGGCCGCCATGCTATCTTATCGGCGCTTAACTTCGCTGTATCCAATAACCGCAAGACCGCTGGGAATGCCTGCGTGCCCGCCCGCCACTCTCTGCCGTGGATGCAACTAGTGCACAGATGCCCCCTCCTCCCTCCACCCTTATATATATATATATATATATATATATATATTCTTTATTTTATTTTATTATCATTATTTTTTAAGCTGCTAGATGAGGATGAAAAAGGCAGACCTACAGGATGTAGGCCACTTAACATTTCTAGTTTCCCGGGGCAGTAATCATTCTGGTGAACGCTGCTGCTGCTGCTGTGGTGATTTCCCATGATTTGAGGACTGCGTGCTGGGGCGATAGATAAAGGTTTTTGATGTGTGTGTGTGTGTGCGTGTGTGTGTGTGTGTAGAGGTGGGTGGATGGATGGATGGAGGCTGGTAAGGGAGGTGATAGGCTGGATGGTTGTTGGGGTAGGAGAGAGAGAGAGAGAGAGAGAGAGAGTGAGAGTGAGTGTGATTATTTATTGTTATTGTTTTTTTTTGTTGTTGTTCGTTAATTTTTTTTTTGGGGGGGTGGTGTGTCCTTACGTGGTATTTACTCTGTAAAGGGTGTAGTGTATCAGATAACCACTTGCCAAAAGTTATCAATCTCGGTCACCGTGAGTTATACTTTGTTTCGAAATTTTAGACACCCCCCCCCCCCAACCCCTCGCCCTCACCGAACCACTCACGCTTCACCCGTGAAATTGATTCAGGATCAGCACAGGAATTTAAAAAAAAAAAAGGGATCGACTGGTTTCCATTACCAGTCAATTATCCGTCATCATTTTTTTTGAGAAAGGAAGATTGTGTGTGTGTGTGTGTGTGTGTGTGTGTGTGTGAACCCCAGTGGTCTCTGGCTGCAGTGGGAACTACTTGTATGGAAATGTCTGTTCGTGCCTGGAAGGATCTGGGTGTGGAGTTGTGGTGATGGTGGTGGTGGTGGTGGAGGGGATATGAGAGGGAGGAGGAGGAGGTACTAAAATCCAATGCATACAAGAGGAAGCACACACACACACACACACACACACACACACACACACACACACACAGACAAGATGCAGATTTGCTTATGCAGACAGGCAGGCAGACAGACAGACAGACAGACAGACAGACAGACAGACAGACAGCCACACACACACACACACACACACACACACAACAGGCAGACAGACAGACAGACACACACACACACACACACACACACACACACACACACAAACACACACACACACACACACACACACACACACACACACACAAGAGGCAGATTTGTTTATATTATGCATACACTCCCAAGTTTCCAGAACAAGACTGGGCGGTGCGTGTTAGCTATTGCAGCAAGGAGCTGGGCGTTTTCATTGTGAATCACAATGGGGGGGGGGGGGGGGAACTTGGCTTGTTGACTGTCGGGAGCTGAAAAACCAGATGCCCATGGTTCCCCCCCCCCTCCCCCCCAACCCCCTCCCACCCCTCTCTCTCTCTTCTCTTCCTGCCAGCGTTCAACTTGCCAGAGATTCAAACAACAACAGCAACAACAACAATAACAACAAAACAACAAACAAACTACACTGAGAAAAAATCCAGGTGGTCGAGTTCTTTCCTGTTTGTTTTGTTTGTTAAACTTAGTATTTGGGTGTTTTGTGTTTTAAAACTAACAATCCGCTGGTTATTTGTTATTTATTAAAAAAAAAAAAAAACAAACAAAAATAAAACAACAACAGCGACAAGTTTTGCCTGGGTGTTATATATATGTATAATGTATTGGTGGTTTTGTTTGTCGAAAACGTAATGTTTCGTTTCATGATATGCATGCATACTTGCGTCCATTTGTATATGTTTACATCCACATGTTTCTCTTAATCCATCATCTACCTCTTCGCCTGTATCCTATCGGTTTCCTGTCGGGTTTGTACAGGTTTTAAAAGTTTATAAACATATGAAATGACATCCGTTTTCTAACTCTTTAAGTCACAGAATGATTGGGGGAAATGACCCCGAGTTTGTAAATTTTGTTTTTAATTTTGGCTCTACTGAAAAACGTTTTTTTTTTTCCCTTCTATCAGTGAGTAATAAGCCATAGTTGGGGAATGTTGCCCTGAATTAAGATTTTAAAGTGAAATAATCATTAGAAAAAAACAACAACAAAAAAACTGATTCCGAAATGATATTTCCGACCAAAACCGCCGTTCTCATCTTCGTAGCAGATGGCGATTTAATCAAGGGGCATTAGCCAGCGCTCAAAATACGCACATTGACTCATCAGGGTTTCTGATGGGATTTGAAAAAGAAGTGAAGGAAGAAAGAAAGTAAAACGGCGTTCGTGGTTTCAATTTAAAAAAAAATGTTTTAAATAATATATATTGGTTTACATAATAAATGGAGAAAATTAAAAACAACAACAACAACAACAACAACAACAACAACAACAACAAAACAACTGTTGGAACTGAAATAAGACTCCCCTTTGATAGGAGGCGTCCAAAGTCATTGTTAATCGTCGTACCATTTTAAAATTTCTTTCATTTTTGCAATTAAAACACACGCAGCTGAAAGAAGAAGAAAAGAAACAAAAAGCAAAACAACAACAACAACAACAATAATAACAACAACAACGACAACAACAATAAAAACCCTCCCCAGATTCCAAACTTTGAAACCCGCATATTTCTATTCTTCTTTGGTAAACGAAAACGTTCATAGCATACGGGCATTTAGTTCTTTCTCCCGCGAGCTTATTGACCAATCAAAGAAATGATGGGCACTTGTAATGTCTAGTGAAGCCGGAATCGCAGTAATGAACGTTTAATTTTCTTGACGACATTTTGGCCAAATGCTTCCCCCCCCCACCCCCCCCCCCCTAATTGAAAAACAACAACAACCAAAAACAAAAAAGCAACAACAAAACAACTGTTTGATGGGGTCTGAGAGGGGGATTGAATCGGTAGGTAGGAAGGTGTGGTTGGGGGGTGGGGGAGAGGAGAATTTGGGAGTGTGGGAGGGTGGGGGGGTGTGAGTGCGGGGGGAGGGTGGTGGTGGCGACTATAGAGTTTCTGATTGCCTTGGCACACGCTGCGTGTTTTGTGAGATAACTCAATAGCTTGGCAGAACACCCGCAGGTTGTTCTGACCTCTTGGCACACACACACACACACACACATGATATAAAAGCATGTGGATTTAAATCATGTTTGCGCCCCCCCACCACCCCCAACCCCACCGAAAACGGAGTACAGCTGCCTACATGGCGGGGTAAGAACGGTCGTACACGTAAAAAACCCACTCGTGTACGTACGATTGAACGTGGGAGTTGCAGCTCACGAACGAAGAAGAAGAAGAAGAGTAGTAATAGTGGTAGTAGTAGTAGTAGTAGTAGTTGTGGTAGTAGTAGTAGTAGTAGTAGTAGTTGTGGTAGTAGTAGTAGTAGTCATGTTTACTTAGCTGTGTCCTGTTGAAGTTAGTTACTGGGTGTAGACAGGAGAACGACAGATACAACAACAAGAGCGGTTCTTTTATGCCCTGTTTGGACGTTTCGAGCAAGAGTTGTCTTTGAATGACGTATAGTCCTTGATGGGTGAAAAACAAAACAAAACCCTTGTGCATAGACCAAAAGGGTTCTGTGGCTCGGCAGCGAGACAATGCAATGTGCATAAATGTGCAATGAAGGCATTCCCAGTTACGCACAGAAACATAATGAGGCGAGAATGTTTACAGACTTTGTTTGAAGACAGTTCACGTAGTGTGGTTCTGTTGTGAAATGTTTTTTTTTTTCCTTCTTCTTCTTCTTCTTCGTGCGTTCCATTTTGTAGACTTATGTGCCGAGTGAGCCCCCCCCCCTCCCTCCCCCTCACCCACTCCCCTAAACATTTCACAGGGCTTTCTAGGCAAAATGCAGCAGTCTGTTGTGGACATGGTTTTGGAATGTAAATCAAGTCAATTCAAGCTTGTGTAAGACACCCCAGTCATGCAGTGTGCGTGCGTGTACGTACGTGTGCGTGTGTGTGTGTGTGTGTGTGTGTGTGCGCGTACGTGTGCGCGCTCGTATGCATATATATATATATCTATCTACGTGTTCTTTTCCAAGGCGAAAGGTAGTAGTAGGAGATAAGTTTTAACTCTTTGAAGCCAAAATCTTGCCAGAACAGCACATTTTTTTTCTGGAAGCCCCCCAGGTATATATAATCTACACGTTGGCT
>NC_134896.1:48514283-48519283 GCF_041734735.1 Babylonia areolata
CATAACTTGCAAGTTGCGTTTGTGCGAACAACACTGGTGTACTCGTTCTCGAATGTGGTGTGTGTGTGTGTGTGTGTGTGTGTGTGTGTGTGTGTGTGTGTGTGTGTGTGTGTGTGTGTGTGTGTGTGTGTGTGCGTGCGTGCGTGTGTGTGTGTGTGTGTGTGTGTGTGTGTGTGTGTGTGTGTGCACGTTCACAATAAACAGTTTCGCGAGAACAGTCATGGACGCCCCTCCCTCCTCCCTCCCCCCCACCACACACTCACTCACAGACACCCACACACACACACACACACACACACACAGAAGCGCGCGCGCGCACGAATATGCGCGCATGCGTGTTTAACGGAGAAGAGAACAATCGTATTTTTTTTCACAAAACTAGCACCACAGCAGTCGAGTTACATAACATCACAGAAACGTGTAGCATCTGACATAGATATTATTATTGTAACGAACACAGGCACGCTGGAGCCTGGCCTTCAAGTTATTATAATAAGAATCAGTCGACGTCTTTCCGAACAGCTCTCCCCTCCCCCTCCTCCTCCCCTTCCGCTCTACAGTTTTTTCTCCAGCTTTCAGTTTTACTTTTAACTCACTCAGTACGGCCAGTCCTCTCTTCTCCTCTACACAGACCCTTCAGATGTCCAGTGGGTGTCTGAATGACCCAACCTTTAGCTTCCGTCGTCAGAATTGTGGTATTCTTTGTCGACATTCACGTCTTCAGTATAAGAGCCTTCCGCTTGCAATATTTTGATGATGGTAATTGGGGGTGAAACGCTGTTAACGTCGTCTCTTTCGCCGTTCGTATGGAGAGAGTTAAAGCTTCGTCTTTCGTCTCTCTGGACCCGAGTTATTATAATAGCATGCGTGTCGATATTGACTTGTGTGAAAGTGAATTGTTTGGGGTCTTAGGACTAGATTATGTGGAGTGATGGCCTAGAGGTAACGCGTCCGCCTAGGAAGCGAGAGAATCTGAGCGCGCTGGTTCGAATCACGGTTCAGCCGCCGATATTTTCTCCCCCTCCACTAGACCTTGAGTGTTGGTCTGGACGCTAGTCATTCGGATGAGACGATAAACCGAGGTCCCGTGTGCGGCATGCACTTAGCGCACGTAAAAGAACCCACGGCAACAAAAGGGTTGTTCCTGGCAAAATTCTGTAGAAAAATCCACATCGATAGGAAAAACAAATAAAACTGCATGCAGGAAAAAATACAAAAAAAAAAAAAAGAAAAAGAAAAAAAGGGTGGCGCTGTAGTGTAGCGACGCGCTCTCCCTGGGGAGAGCAGCCCGAATTTCACACAGAGAAATAAATCTGTTGTGATAAAAAGAAATACAAATACAAATAAGCGCTATGTAAATACCCCCTTTTTTTTTCTTCTCTCTTTTCTTTATTTTCTTTTTCTAAAGGAAAGACTTGGGGTGTGTGCACCTCGACTGCGAGTGTGGTAGGTATATGTGAACAGTGCCAACAATGCACCGCAATCACAGTATGATGTTATGCAGTTACAGGAGATAAACTGCCACTGACACTTCGAAAGTGCGCTTTTGTGAGAGAAATTGACAGTGAAAATGCCATGGGGCCCCCGAGAAACGACGGTGGTTTTGCGAAATGCCATCCGCGCCACGCCTGCACACCCATGTAACGGTTGTTATTCAGTGCAAGTGTCGCACAGACCTGCCCCCCGCCCCCCCCCCGCCGCACCCCCTACCCCACTCTTCAAACACTGATCACAAGGGAGATAGAGAGAGGGTGGTGGTGGTGGTGGTGGTGGGGAAGAGGCTCAGGGGTGGAGGGGGTGGGTGAGTGGCGGGGGAAGGGGGAACATTTCATGTGCAAGACTTCTTGCCCTCCCCCCCCCCCCTCCTTTTTTTTTTTTTTTTTTTTTTTTTTTTTCTTTGTCAGTTGTTTCTGTAATGTCTCATTCAGATTCCTGTCGCTTCTTCAGTTTTCGCCGCTGCGGGATTTTTGGAAAAAGAAGGAAAAAGGAAAAGAGAAAAAAAAAAAAAAAGAGAAAGAAGAGAAAGAAAGGGGCGGGGGGTGGGGGAGAAAAAAGAAGAAGAAAAAGGACACAAATGATACAACACAGCCACACGAAAACGAAACCCGGTTACCGTCGTACATACGTAAATTGATAGCAGCAGTCTATATTCCTCAGTGTGAATAAAGGAAACTTGCTTAATAATAATTAAAAAAAAAAAAAAAAAAACGACTTAGAAAAAGGAAAGAAGGGTGGTGGGGGGCGGGGATGGGGAGGGCGGGGGGAGAGGGAAGAGAAAAAAGAAAGAAGGGTGGGGGGGGGGGCGGGGAAGGGTGGTGTGGGGCGGTGGTGGGGAGGAGGTGGTGGGGAGGGGGGGGGAGGGAGACGGGGGGTGGACACCAAACAAACCCCTTTCCTCGCGGCAAACCTGTTCTCCTTCATCAGCACTTTTCTGAGAGCGTGTGCTATTTCTGGCTGTCTGCGTCTCCCTCTCTGTCTTCTTCCTACTCTGTCGGTCTTCGGCTTTCTCTCTCTCTGTCTCTCTCTCTGTCTGTCTCTGTCTGCCTGTCTGTCTGTCTCTCTGTGTGTCTGTCTGTCTGTCTCTGTCTCTCACACACACGCTCGTGCGCACACACATGCACACACACACACATACACTCACACACATACACACACGTCACGTGTGTGTGTGTGTGTGTGTGTGTGTGTGTGTGTGTGTACACACGCGCGCGCGCGTGAGAAGATAGAACCTAGCGCGTGCTGAGCCGTCATCGCTCCATGCCTCTCACTCTTGTTTCTGTGCAGATGGTAGATAGTGCAGAAAGAAAAAAAAAAAGAAAAAGAAAGAAGCACCTCGAAGAAGGAACATGGAAGGAAAGAAGAAAGACACTGAGGTGCGGTATAGGGAAAGACAGACAGAGACAGAGAGAGAGAGAGAGAGAGAGAGAGAGAAGGAAAGGAAAGACAGAAGGAAAAAGGAATGATAGAGAGGCAGTTGGGAAGGAAGGGGAGGAGACAAGCAGGTACGGTTGTGGCAAGGCTGGAAAGTAAACAATAAACAAACAAATAAAAAGAAACTTCGGGTGAAAAACAGTAGAAGAGAGAGAGAGAGAGAGAGAGAGAGAGAGAGAGAGGGAAAGGAAAGACACAAGGAAAAAGGAATGATAGAAAGGCAGTTGGGAAGGAAGGGGAGGAGACAAGCAGGTACGGTTGTGGCAAGGCTGGGAAGAAAGAAAGAATAAACAAACAAATAAAAAGAAACTTCGGGTGAAAAACAGTAGAAGAGAGAGAGAGAGAGAGAGAGAGAGAGAGAGAGAGAGAGAAGGGTCGGCTGGGGATGGGGTGGGGGGGGGGAGATAAAAACAAACTAGTAAATTAGCAGACACACACACACACACACACACACGCAGAGACAGACAGACAGACAGACAGAGACACAGACACACACACACACGCACAGAGACATAGACACACACACACACACACACACGCACACACAGAGATTTTTCCATCGCACCTCCCCACCTCGCCCCACCTTCACTACCCCTCTACTCCTAGCCCCCTATACTACTTCTCTCTTATCTCCAGTTCTCCTACACATCACCACCACCTTCTCCACCTCCACTCCCCCAAACCCCCAACCCCATCCCCCCCCTACTACCACCTGGCACCACCTCCTCTTTCGCGTCTTATATATATATATATATATCTCTCTCTCTCTCCTTTGAAGGGGTCATCTACCCGAGGCCTGATGCGTTAGCACCTGGAGAAACATTAACACTACAGTATGGATGGATGGATGGATGGATGGATGGATGGGTTTAGGGGATATGGGCAAGGTACTTTTGCCTGCCCAGACGATGCAGGCACAGTTCCAGACACAGTCCCTTTCTTGTTTTTCTTTCATTCTTTTTTCCTTTTCTTTCTTTCTCTGTCCGAGAGTGGTGGTGAGGGGGAGAAGAGAGGGACAGAAAGGGGGGGGGGGGGGGGCGGTGGTATTATTTTGGTTATTTGAGGTGACTGTAGATTTGTGTGTGTGTGTGTGTGGTGTACTTGCGTCATTTCACCAGAAGGATTGGAGAATGATTGGAGTGAGTGATTGATAGAGAGAGAGGTTTTTGTGGGGGCTATAGACAGACATTCCCCATGCAGGCATGCAAACACGATCAGCCTTACTTCCATTCCTCAGAGAAAGAAAGAAAAAAAGAAAGCCGAAAGAACCGAAAACCTAAAGAAAGAAAGAAAGAAAGAACCGAAAACCTAGAGAAAGACAGAAAGAAAAAAGGCTGAAAGAATCGAAAACCTGGAGATAGCAAGACAGAGCAGGAGGATGGGGGGGGGGGGGTATTTACTGTGTAACTCTGGGTGTCTATTTCTTTCTTTCTTTTTTTTCTTCTGTTTTTCTTGTTCTTTTTTCTTTCCTTTTCTTTCTTTCTTTCTTGTTTTTTTTTTTTTTTTTTGAACGTGTTCAGTGGAAGGTGGCAGTAAATCAAGTTGTCGCTGGCATTGCTCTCTCTCTCTCTCTGTCTCTCTCTCTCTCGTTCCCAAGTGTCATTTACCTTTACCCGTCTGCATTCCTTGTTTTGGGGGGGGAGGGGGGGGGTGATGGGGGTGGAGGAGATGGGGTGGCGATGGGAGGGGGAGGGGGTGGAGAGAGACGGAGGATTAGATAGGGAGGTGGTTAAGGAGTGGTATAAGAGGGTGGTGTGGGGGTGTGTGTGGGGCTTTGGGGTTGGGGATGTGTGATAGGTTTAATTCGAAATGCATCTACTAACCCTTTCCAGCTTTTATTTTCGTTCACACCACAAAGGTTTTTATGTTGTTGTTGTTGTTGTTTTTCTTGTTGTTGTTGTTTTTCTATTTCTTTCTCTCTGCCATATAACTGTCTCATTCTTCTGTCTGCCTGTATGTATTTCCTTCTTTCTCAGTGTGTGTGTGTGTGTGTGTGTGTGTGTGTGTGTGTGCGCGCGCGCGCGTGCGTATGTGCGTGCGTGCGCATTTACACGCTTTTGTGATCATGC